>NC_041394.2:64943222-65261972 GCF_900747795.2 Erpetoichthys calabaricus
CTCTATAACAATGAGGCAACAAAGCCATGCATGGTTTTTCATTAAGATGATTATTCTTACTACTTGTTTGTTACCTGTAGCAATTAATGTTTCCATGCTTAAAATAAAAACTGAAAAACTGACAGACAGTAGATAGTTATGTAGTTGCAGTAAAGGTCTTCTGCTTAGTACTTCAAATGTGACTTTTGCATTCCAGTCAATTTATCATTAATAGATCACATTTTAACGTAAGCACCATCACACCATATTTTAATAAACAAACAAGATGACAATTTAAAGCTGCAACTAAAAATAAGAATATGAGATCATTTAAATATATCACAAATCACAGAGAAAAACTGAGTATCAAAGAACACTCTACAAATGACGTCTTGGCACCTGACCAAGAATATAGAAATCCATCACTAGTAACTTGAAGTCTATGGATCTGCCTGTGACTACATTTTCATTTCACCCAACTTACTGTTTAACTCAACTGTATTATTGCTGCTTTAACCAAATCCTATCTGGAACCATTTCTCTCTGGTTGTTGCTCTCAGCATAGCCATATTGCTAATGGTTGTATTATGTCTTCTAGTAGTGGGTAGTCTGCATTCATATCCTTTTTTACTGGTGTTCTGTATTTAACACAATACACCATTCTCTCTTCATTCAGTTTCTCACTAGCTATGCTAGCATAATGAGCACTTTTCCATTCTTGGTTCACATTTTACCATATGGGAAGAAAACAGTGTATCTGTTAACAGTTATAAATTATGACACTTGAATGTAGTCTCTTAAGACTATTTATCCATTATTCTTCTTCCTGTACATTCCCACATTCATTGACAAGATTAATTTGCTTTCATAGCTTCATATAGCTCCTTAGCTACTAGTAGTAAGTATTTATAAAAATATATTTTTTATAAATTTGACCACTATATTTTTATTTATAACTCTGTTTGCACAGAATTACAACTCAAATCAAACCCAGAGCTGATTATCCTCCCAAAATTAACCAAAGACGAAGCAGGATAAACAAACAGAATAGCCAAAGATCTTTATTTCTGCTGTACTTAGTACCTAATATCTTATGGGCTCTTAGGCTAATTCAGCAAGCATCAGAAAAAACTTTAAATGTTGAACTTTTTTTTAATACAGAGTAAGGCTTCAGCAGAAAATTATTTTCAACACATGTTTCTGATTGAATTTACAGTATTGGTATATATTTTGCTGTTGTTTTATTTAAAAAATAATAAAAGGCACATTTAATGAATAAAACTGTTCACAATAAATTATTGTGTGTTCTTTTTTCCATAGCAACTCTGCTTCGCTCAACAGCCTCAGAGTTGGCACACAGGGATCAAGTGCTCCTAAGAGAATGAGATTGGATCCTCTGTCTGTGAAGGCAATGAGAGTACCTAAGTCAGTGGGTAAGTAATATTAGAATTTAGCAATCAGATACCAAAGTATAAATTATGTGTTACCATTATCTGCGTGATAAATTGACGGCATTAACAAAAAAGGCAGTTACTTTCATCCTAGACCTGATTCTTAAAACATCAATGAAACACAAAGTAACATTCTATTTCCCTCAGTATTTCATATATACATTGATAGTTATCCAAAACACTGCATTAAAAAAGGTTTATTAAAATTTGAAAAAATAATGACTTCTTCAACAAAACAATTTATAATGATAAATACAGAGTTCAAATAAGCAAACACCTTTGAGCCTACTTGATATATGTATAAATCTGTTTAAATGGTCATAAATTTATTTCTAATTTCTGAGAATTTAATGATTAAGATCCAAACAATGTTGTTGCTAAGTTAGTTCAATATCATTCACTCAAAAGCACTATTTGTAGAAGACTTGTGTCAAATGAGAATTGTAATTAAAGAAACTTATTCACACCAAAATTAAATTTGCCACATGTCTTCTGGTTGGTTAGTTCGTTTTTTTTGTTTCTTTTCTTACTGTAACACACAGTGTTCCCTAGTAAGTATCTCCAGACTGTAATAACCTCTTAATTAAATGGTTATTATCTACAATTCAAATGTAAACATTTAATTAGAAACTTGATGCCAGTAGTATGGGCTTATGCAAGAGTCATTTTGTTGAATAATTTGTCACACTCTTGCAAGAATTCAAGATGTAACTACTGTACATACCAATAAGATTTACATCATATTATTCTTTTCCTTACTACACATGGCCAGCAATCCTGAATTATCTGAATATTTATTGCCAGTTTTCACTGTAAGCTGCTTTTTTCTTTTGATTTTTATAATGTTGACAATGTTCAAGGTTAGGTCAAGGTAATTCAAGCTTACAAAATCATCAGTATTTCAATCACAGTGCTGCTGGTGGTTAAAACATTAACATTCACTCCATACAGGTTTAGTTTTTGTAGAAGAGACCAGCATTTTCCACAAAAAAGTAAGCATGTGGGCTTTGTACAGTATGTATTTTTGAGAGTGCCATAAGTAGTATTGGCACTTTCAAAATAGACAACGTGCATTGCAGATTCACAGGGATTGTAATGATGTTCTTAGTGATATTAGATTGAAAGATTACTACTGGTTTTAGGGAAAGAAGAACATAATATAACAAGAGGTAGTCTAGTCTTGACTTTGTTATTAACTATCCAATAAGCATATATATACATTTTAAAATTGGCTATTATAGGAGATATTAGGAGAAGGTGTCACTTTTAGTTTAAGTGTTATTTTATTCTGAAACATCCTCCAGTTTTAAAACAGGATGTAGCCTATCTGTTAAATCTGAAATTTAATGGTAGTCTTTATCCACTATTTAGCATCTACTTTAATTAATTTAGTATATAAAGTATAGAAGGGAGCACGGAGGCGCAGTGGGTAGTGCTGCTGCCTCGCAGTTGGGAGACCTGGGGACCTGGGTTTGCTTCCCAGGCCCTCCCTGCATGGAGTTTGCATGTTCTCCCCGTGTCTGCGTGGGTTTCCTCCGGGCGCTCCGGTTTCCTCCCACAATCCAAAGACATGCAGGTTAGGTGGATTGGCAATTCTAAATTGGCCCTAGTGTGTGCTTGGTGTGTGGGTGTGTTTGTGTGTGTCCTGCGGTGGGTTGGCACCCTGCCTGGGATTGGTTCCTGCCTTGTGCCCTGTGTTGGCTGGGATTGGCTCCAGCAGACCCCCGTGACCCTGTGTTTGGATTCAGCAGGTTGGAAAATGGATGGAGTACAGAAGGGAATTATAGTATAGGAATGGATTGTTTTTTTCCACATTTTTAGTAAAGTCACCCTTATTTTATTTCTTATGTTTGTCTATAGTCATGTATTACAGGATAAAGAGCAAAAAAGACCCTTGTTAGTTTTTGCAGCTCCTATTTAAGACCATTATGCAGAAACAAAAAATCACAAATGTGTGCATTTTGTCAGTCATTCTGTAAAATTGATTGATTATATGGAACTAGGTGATAGTAGTGAAAACTACTCTGAAGGTGACGGACACAAAGCAGGAGAACAGTCCCCTTCTGAAATCTGTCCATGTACGACTTCAGGGTATTTGACTACGAGTTGCTCCTCTTCATCCGTAAAAACAAGTTCTGAACCTGTATTTCACTACAACTCAGAACAGTATTTGGTAGTGGTTAAATGAATATTCTGCTATTTTGTTAAATTTAAATACATTTATTAAAAACAAAAAGAAAAATGTTAATTTAAAAAGCATCAAATCTGAATTTTTTATGTAGTAGTTTTTTTTTATTATTTCTGCATCCAGATGAAATCCGATTGTACAAATTATTCGATTGAATCCTGCTAGTTGGTGATTTCTAGTAATGAGTAAACCCTGCAGAACTTTGGGAACAAACTCTGCTTTGAAGTCAGTGGGGCAGGAGAAATTCAACTAGTTTTGAGTAGATTAAAAGAGTGCATTTGTGTTTTACCTGAGGGCTAGGGAACTATGCTGAACCAAGTATTGTGGTCAGGAATCTGATCGGAGCTGTGAAGCAGCAATGCTAACCAACTGTACCATCCTGCCAAAAAACAGCAAAAGAATAACCACAAACAAAATGCAACAGTCACAAACTTAATATGTTTAGTGGAGATTGAGTTGGCTTATTTCAGCAATGCAATGCAATTGTCTCGTGGGAGGTATTGCACTGATGTTGAGGTTTCAGGACCAATGTATTTTGAATCTATATATTAACAGAAGAATTAGTTAGCAACCAGTCTGATTCATTTACATTTGGCATAGGACTACAAACAAGTGTTTACATCTTTGTATTTATAAAATGTGTGCGATGGCCCTCACCTGAATAGAAAGGTTTTAATTTATCAATCAATTTTTGGTCCCATTATCCTCTGCTATCATTTTCTTTGGTTAGTTTAAAAAAATGATGCATGTTCCAAAAAATAACATAAGAATGGCGTATAAAATATTTAAGAACATTGTCACCTTCACTCAACGTACTTGCTGACTTACTAAATATCCACTGTTTTTACAACAGTGCCATGTGCTGAAGCCACTCGTTGCTTGTTGCCAACAATATAAAGCAGATAAAACAGGATATAAATTGGAAATCCCAGAGGTTATTTATTTTCTTAGGAATTTTTAAATCAGTCATCACACATTCTGCCATTCTGAACCTTCACCTTTTAATCACTAGACCACACTATACAATTGAATTTAATAGCACGTGTCATAGTGCACACCCGTCTTAGCAAGCCTAGTGAAGTTGTTTACACGTTCTCAGTACCCAGAGAACAGTGCCATCTAGTGTTGTTAGGTGGAATGTCAGGTATTAGAAAAAACATGATCTATACCAAATGGGTAATTGCAATGGCCAAGCAATGGCATGAGGGAAGTATATCTAAGGCTGTATTTACATATTAGGAATGACAGTTGTGTGTTTCATATTGTTTCCTAAGGATATATTTTTCTTTTTTGGAACATTAAATCCAAGTAAGGTGATGTTTAGAATATGACACAAGTTACTTATATGGGCAGGCTAAAAGGCAAGGGCTGAATGGAAGAATAGTGCTATGCTTCACATTTCAACACCACCCAATTTAATTCTACTATCACCTGAGGTTTATTTGTGAGCTTATTATTGACATGTTGCTATTGTCTGAAGGAGATAACAACATGAAGAAAAGGCTTGTGAGGTATCCAAATGGCCACTAAAGCTGTCCAGAATTCACAGAAAAGCCTCACCTTAATTCAGCCAGTTCCCAACTTTGAACAGCAGGCTAGGCCAAGCTAGTCCCCAAAAAGTTCTTAAAAAAAAAAAATCTTAAAAATTTCAAAATGTCTCATTAGAGGGGGAAACCACAAAAAAGGAGAAGGTATTTCTATATAAAAAGAATAGACCTATTTACAACCAAAAGAATATCAGAAAGGTTCTTATTTTTTTTAATTGTATGCTAGTTAATAGTTAAGAAATTTTCCAGCACTGTTATACCGTGGAAGACCCAAAGAGTGTCTGATTTAAAGAAAACATGCTGGAGAGCTGAGCATAAATGGAGAAAAACTAAATTGATAGTTCACTATGAAATATTGAAGGCTAAAATAATGGAATACAACAACATAGTTTATCTTGAGAGGCGGTGTTACCTCTCTAAAATTATAAATAATAATGCTGGTAATCTGAGAGTCTTATTCTCTACAATTGATCAATTGCTAAACTCAGGTCACTCAAAGGAATGCCTCCAGAAAACTACTAATGAAATGTGTGAGGCTTTTGTTTTATTTTTTAAACACAGAAATAATATGGTACATCCTCCCAAAGTTGATCCTATTAAATCCGATATTCCATTTTAAACATTAAATACTTTCACAAGGATAACAACTGTATTTATCAATGACCCCAACTCTCTTGGTTCACTAACCTAATGTCTTACTTGTGTTTCTGAATGGATGAGTAGTAATTTTCTCAAAGTAAATAAGGAGAAAACAGAAATCTTAGTTATTGGCAAAAATGGATATAGTGAGGGTATTAGAAATAAACTTGATCCATTAGGCTTAAAAATCAAGATGTAGGTAAAGAATTTAGGGGTAATTATTGACTCTGACCTAAATTTTAGATCATATATTAATCAGATTATTAGGACAGAATTTTTTCACTTAAGGAATAGAGCAAAAGTTAGATTCCCTATAACTTTGCAAGATGCTGAAAAATTAGTTCACTCTTTTGTTTTCAGTCAGCTAGATTAATGTAATGCACTTCTCTCAGGACTACCCAAAAAAGACATCAATTGATGGCAACGAGCGCAGAATGCAGCTACCAGAATCTTAACTGGGAAAAAAAGCCTGAACACATCTCTCCAGTTTTGATGTCATTACATTGGTTACCTGTGCCATTTAGAATTGACTTTAAAATACTGCTTATGGTTTACAAAGCATTAATAAAATATCGCTCCATCCTATATTTTGAAATGCCTGTCATCTTACACTAAAAAATCATAACCCTAGATCTTCAAATGAATGTCTGCTTATAATTCCAAGAGATAAACTTAAAAGAAGTGGTGAGGCAGCCTTCTGTTATGCACCTAAAATCTGGAATAGTTTACCAATAGAAATTTGCCAGGCTAACATGGTGAAAAAAACTGTTCTTCCAGATGGATTTGAAGTGGAGACGGACAAGCAAACTGTGATTGCATTCACTACACTTTTGGCACGCAGACTGATTTTGTTAAATTGGAATAATCCTAACTCTCCTCTAATAAGTCACTGGGAAACCGATGTTTTATATTATTTGAAACTGGAAAAAATCAAATTCTCAGTTAGAGGATCTGTACAGAATTTTTTCAAAACCTGGCAGGATTTAATCAATAATTTTTTAGAATAAGAAGAAATAATTATTTCCGCATTTCTTTTCCTTCTCCATTTATCTTTTTTGCCCTATTAAACTCAACAATTTAGGCATGTTTACAAGCCTTAAGTATTACTCCTTTGGCCATGCTCTCCTTCCCAGGGGTGGGGTTTGATTTGTTTTCAATCCTATTTTTTATAAAAATTGATCTATTTGTACGGAATGATTAAAATAAAATTAATAAAAAGAAAAAAAAAACATTACTTTAAAGTGGCTTAATTGTAGCAATATTTTAATTTATTCCTGTTAAAGTATATCTGCATTGTATTATCATTTTCATCGAGGCCCCACAATCTGTATTAATCCTTACTATTCTCTGCTGTTCTTTTTCCATGGTGTAATCTGATCAAGGCACCACGCAGTTCCTACATTTATAGATTGAAGGCAGCACCCTAGATGTCCGCATGATCATCATCATCAAATTCTTTCATGTGAAGCCTGAAAACCATGAGGACTGATTTAGATCATTTATGTTGAGTAGATTACCCAGTTGGGGCTGGGTGGTCTCTTGGCCTTGGAAATTCTGCAGATTTTTTTTTTTCTGTCCTTTTGGCCATCTTACCTTACTTTATTCTTTGTTAATTAGCATTGTCTAATCTTATTTTTGTTTCATGTAAACTTTTCTTTCTTCATCTTGTAAAGCGCTTGGAGCTACACCATTAGTATAAAAATGTGCTATGTAAACAAGTCCCAAATACACTAACAAAAATCAAATCCCAGAGACAGAAGCATAAAATGCAGGGAAAAAAAGCAAAATCGAAGACAAAAGGCAATACCTTTCTTCCACCGAAAGAACTTCAGTGAACAGCTACCTCTGGGTTTAAATAGCCAAAGGGCTCAGGAGTCCTGATTTAGGGGTGGCATCTCATCTTGGGGAAGCACCCACAAAGAACATGAAACATAGGCACATTTAAATAGACAGTACAAAATGAATAAATTATAGTAATATTAACTGAAAAAACGTAACATTTAAAAAATAGTAATTGAAAAAATAACAAATACAACAATTACACAGGCGCAGTGGTAGCGCTGCTGCCTCGCAGTAAGAAGACCTGGGTTCGCTTCCTGGGTCTGTGTAGGTGTCCTCCAGGTACTCCGGTTTCCTCACACAGTCCAAAGTCATGCAGGTTAGGAGCAATCGGCGATCCTAAATTGTACCTAGTGTGTGCTTGGTGTGTGGGTGCATGTGTGTGTGTATGTGTGTGCGCCCTGCTCTGGGTTTGTTCCTGCCTTGCGCCCTGTGCTGGCTGGGATTGGCTCCAGCAGACTCCTGTGACCCTGTAGTTAGGATATAATGGATTGGAAAATGTCTGACTGACTGACTGACTGACTGACTGACTGACAAATTACACAGAAAACAGATACAGTTTTCTTTGCCCTGGTTTGTAACACAATTTAAACAACTTCAATGTACTTTAAAATCACTTCCTTATTTTTTAACCAGTCTCTTCTTTCTAAGCTCTTGGGTTCTGTGTCCCTTTTCTCATTTTTAGCCATTTTCACTTTGTGTTTTGATCTTGTATTAATATGTGACTGAGCTGTGTTTTGACCTTTAAGTGTTCTTAACTTTGTACTCACCTACTTCCTTCTTTTTTCTGTTTTAGAAGGATCCATGCACAAGTCTCACCTGGCAACTATGCTTCTTTCTTTCTTTTTCTTTCTTTCTTTCTTTCTTTCTTTCTTTCTTTCTTTCTTTCTTTCTTTCTTTCTTTCTTTCTTTCTTTCTTTCTTTCTTACTTAATCCTGAAATTCATGCTGCTGATCCTTCATAAAGAATGCCATCTGCTGCTCTTGTCACCTTGATGTGAGTAAATCTTGATAAACAACACAAGGAAAAGAGTAAACACACAAGAGCCCTTGGGGGAATGTAAGGCTTATGCATGTTACTGCACCACTCCTGTTTCAGTCCTTTTACATTTTGTTATCGTTCATTTACCACATCTTCCTACCATGCATCATGTTACTCCTCCAATAGTTTGCATAAACCACCCAGCACGATGGTCATACATTGTGCTGTTTGAAATGACAATGCTTAACCTCTGTACATGAAACAGCAGAATATTTCAGCAATGTAATACAATTATGTAAATTTTATTTCTTCCATAATTCTCTGTTACCATGGAAATGCTCTTTGTGTACAATGCCTTACCTGCAAGTTACCTGGCAGAATGCCACTGAGTTACAGGATCTTCATAAAATGGAACACATTATGTATGCTATAACATTTTGGATAATCTGAACCTACAGTTCCAGGGCAGAAACAATTGAAGAATGGGTGAGCAGTCCTAGTATTTTAAAAAAGATCAGTCAGCACCAGTATGGATGGATACACATTTGTTAAGGAGGAATTAAATAGAATATGCAAGAAATAGGCAGATAAACTAGTTGGCCTCATGAATCATATGATGAATAATGACTTTCAATTTCATAGCTAACACGATTTTCATTACTGTTTTATGTAGCTTATATACTGTATATTGCCAGCAGTTATACCACCTGATTTTCAGAACAGGTAATCCACCTGATGCAAAGCATGTTTGGGCCCAGCCAATACTTGGATGGGAGTCCATCGAGGAAAAACTTGGGTTGCTTTAGAAAAGGTGTTGAGGAGGCTAGCAGGGGCCATTTACCCTGTGGTCTATGTGTGGATCCCAATGCACTGGTGCAGTAACGGGGACAGTGTGCTGTAACAATTGTTGTGGTTCTTCTGAAGAGATACTGTGTAAAGCTAAGCTCCTGACTCTCTATGGTAATAAAACATGCCTGGACCCCTTTCAAAAAGAATAGGGCATTTCCCAATGTCCTGGCTAAATTTCCCACCATGCTTGGTCATTCTGGTCACTAATCATTCCCTGTCTCTAACTGACTATCTCTCTCACCCCTTCACTGTCTAATGGCTAATGAGTGGTGAGTATACAAATGGTTACCATTGCATTATCCAGGTAGGTGGTATGGTATTGGATTTGACTCCTGTCACAGTAAAGTGTTTTGGGAAGGTAATAAAACACTATATGCACATTATTAATTATTATTATTATTATTGTGTATCTCATTGATACATAATTTTATTTAATTCAGTTAAATTTTACATGAGGGGCCTGAGTTACCTTTTTTTTGCACTAGAGCCTGTCAAATTCTAATTATGCCACTGGGGAGGTGGGAGTCTTTTGCAACACCATCAGGTACAAACAAGCCTAGATGGGTTCACAGACCGGACTCATGCATACAGCCACAAGGTGCTAATTTAGAATCACTGATTAAACTGACAGAAAAGTTTTTGGACATGGAATTAAAATCAAATTGATGAGACACAAGAAGAGAAGGTGTGAAATTCACACAGACATTACCTTAGTGTAGAATTTGAACCCAGGAACCTAGAGCCATAAGGTAGTGGCACAAAACCACAATTATGATAGTAATGTTGTATACACAAGAATCTTGCATTAACACAGTTTGTAAAAATGTAATAACTTTTATTTAACATGAACAAATAGATTACTGGAAGATGAGTTTCACGTGGTAATTAGTGCACACTTCGGAACAGTGCTTTGCAGGTCTGGTCCATTTTCTTTTGGCTTTGCTTTACTGTGCTTTCAGTTACTTAATAATTCCACCAGGTTACAATAACGTTTTTTTCTTTAGCAGGATTTTTAAATAGCTTTACAAATTCATAAATTTCAAACATGGATACATCTGGAGTCAGTCTCTGTGCCAGCAACTCCTTAGATGTACTTAAAAGAGCATTCGTTTAGAGAAAAGACTGCAAAGAATCCTGTGAGAACTACAGTGATAAGATACTTCTAAAATGCTGTGTTTTGATATGGTGATGGTAAGCTCAGATTTTTGTTTTAGGGAAGATGGGAGAGGTATTTTTCACCTAATAGAAGGGCTCTTCCATTCCTGTATAGAACTTCAGGTGAAACATGGCACTTTTTTGTTGTAGCATTTATTAGGACATCTATGGCAAGTCAGCAATCCCCTTCTTTGGTGGAGGGCCAGTGGGTTTCTCAGGCTCTTTGCCTTTGTCTTCAAACATCAGGATTCTATTAAGGAGAAAAAAAGGTTTAAGGTGAGTAAAACATGTTTGCAGATACATTTAGACAGGACCTGTATAAATGTTAAAATCCATTACGATGCTATTACTTCAAGACTTGTAAGACTACTAACATTCTAGAACTATTTTCAATTTAATCGAGTCCCCATCAAGATTTCACATCTTTAAGTTACAAAAATGTCACGGTGCCTATTAAAAACAGAAAGGAGTAATCAATGAATCTATTTCTTAAGCCACTTAATCCGATTAAGTATTGTAGGAGGCACAGATTCATGTGCAAAGCAGAAGGCTGCACTGGATGGGACATCAGTTGACGATAAGGCACACACCCACCAAGCCAGCTTTGCCTCGCCAATAAAACTAAAACTTATAACTTTGGATTAAAAAAAAAACCAAACAAAATCACACAGTCTCATGGGAAGGAAGCAGATTGCACATACATGGGTGACAGGGCGTTTTCATCGGTGGCGCCGAGGCTGTGGAATGCCCTCCCTGATTACCTGAGAGCCCCACAGTCGACTGAGGCCTTTAAGCGAAACCTAAAAACTCATCTTTTTAGAAAGTCATTTTGTTAAAGTATTTTATAGACTCTTATGTTCTTTTTTTTTTTATTTTATTATTCTATTTTTACTCTGTAGCACTTTGGGATTGCTAAAATATAAAGTGCAATATAAATAAAATTTATTATTATTTATTATTATTATACTGTAGATAGACTGAGATAGGATTTGAACCCAGAACTCTGGAGCTGTGAGGCAGCAGTCCTAACTACCGTGCTAGCATAGACTAGTTAAGAATGATAAAATGTAAAATACCAGTAAACAAGAAGGACTTTATAACCTTTTTCCACTGTTGCTTAGCTTCAATCAGGCAGTAATTAGCTGTGACTGGTTTCTTCTTCTGTTATTGTGATGGCAACAACAACCAGCAATAGAAGGTCAAGTAAATGCCAAACGACAGACAAGCAATATAACAGTTGCTACAAGGCAACATGATAGTAATTGATTTAGCGTCCACAGATGTAGAGAAGAGTATCACTGTACTCTAAAGGCCTTTTCCTCCTTCACCTCCTGGTCTGTTTATTTTTACAGTTTATAAATACACATTCCATTTAGCTGGCGAAAGTCATTTACTGATTGTGTGTCTATGACTGTGTCATGTTAAGTTCTTATGTTGGGTCCTTACTTTTTTCAGTGTACACACTTCAATTAGCTCAGCACATACTAGACTAAACTACCAAAAAGGATTCCATGAGGTCTTAAAAGCCAATGCATGACTTAGTCTTGAAATATTCCATTGAGATCTTAAACCTTTTATGTTTATTGTTAACATGAGCAGTAAAATAAATTCTAACCTATTTAATATTATTTTTTACTAGCAGGGGTAACTGGTGCTGCCCAAGGTGGAATAAAATACAGATGTACACACTAAGGGAGTTTGTTTGCCCCCAAAATATTTTGTTGCCTACTTTGCTGATTGGCACCAAGTCCCTAAAATGCCTCTTGAGGCAATTCCCCTAATAAAGCAAAGGTGCAGTCAGATTGCAGAATGAAACATAGCCTGCACAAATGGCGAATCTGTGCAACACTTGGGGGAGTTGGATCAACATTGTAGATTTGCATATTGGACAAACTAACACATTTAGCTTTGTACATTACATTTACTTCCTTTTTCACTTTTTAACTGAGTGAACAGTGAATTCCAGTGGACTGGTTGTACTGGGGATGGCCCAGTGACTAGTGATACTGCATCACAACTCTAAGTGTTGGATTCAGTCTCTGGTCTCAGGTTATGTGGATTGGGCACATTACTTTTGGATCTGTTGCTTTCTCTAGTAAAAACTTTTCCCATCCACAGCTCAGTGATATGCAGTTAAGATTAATATATGAGTGTAAATTGTATCGATGAAAGTGGGTGTTGGCAGTGTTTGTGTATGTTTACATCATTGTGTACTGCAATAGATAGACACATAGAACTTTATGTGTCCCCAGAGGAAAATCTGATATTTTACAGAACCTCTTTAAATAAATAAATACATAAATAGGAAGATAAGTAAGTAAGTAAATAAATAACTAAATGCACACACACACACTTTGGTCTGAACAAAGAAGAAAATTAAAAAGAAAGAAAAATTCTGACTTGTCTGACACAATCCCATTAAGGCACAGGTGTCAAACTCCGGTCCTGGAGGGCCGCAGTGGCTGCAGGTTTTCATTCTGTCCTTGTTCATTTGTGACATGTTTTTGCTAATAATTAACTTCTTTGCCTTAGTTTTAATTAACTTGACTCAGACCCCTTACTTGTCTCTTTTTCCTTAATTAGCAGCTAAACAATAATGAGACACAAAACAAGCCGCCACATGACCAGCTCACCTGTGCCCAGCACATAATATCTGAAAATAACGGTCTCAGTAAGGTTGATCTCTCAGGTCACCAAAACATTTTGACGATGTTCTTAGAAAAACAGAAAATCAACAGTTTTAGAAATGTCTGCCGTGGCAGAATGAGAGCAGCAACAAGCTGTGGAATTGAATAACTAGTTTAATTAACAGCAAGAATCAGCTTTTCATTAAGAGACTGGTTGGAGTGAAAATTGGTTCGAGTTTGAAATCCCAATTTAGCTGGTCATCTGTCAGCTTGTTTCACATCTCATTTCTGTTTGGCTCTCATTTAATGAAGAAAGGAATAAATTCAGAGGACTGAATCCATAAAAACAGGGCTATTAAAATGAAGGGAAAATGAGTTAATTAGCAATGAAAACTGGTCAGTGATTAGGAAAAGGGTTAGAATGAAAACCTGCAGCCACTGCGGCCCTCCAGGCGTGGAGTTTGACACCCCTGCATTAAGGCATTATGCACAGGTATTGCTGTAGGTATAAAGGAGCCCCGATAGTGTTTCTTGACACAATTCTGCTGAATAATTTGTTGGCTAAAAATACTTATTAGTGTATCAGAGAAAGGATATGCAGCCTTTTTCATAATGACACTCCGTTTTGTTTAAACTCCTTCATTTGCTGCTACCCACAGGGGGTCCACAGTGTGTCCTATAACTGAAATTGCCTTTTTAATTAGCCTGTTGATTCAGTGGACCTCTCTTGAAGTGATGTTACTGGCCCAGCACACCATAGCATAGAAAATTGCCCTAGCTCACACAGACTTATAGAAGATATGAAGGTTGAACAATGGACTACTATCCTTTCCCGAGATGGTTTCTTCATTGTGAACAATGCTGACAGAACTGGTTTTGACTGCCTGTGACCTTATAAAGGTAAAGCAAAATGAGAAACTGAATGATGGTTTCTTAGTGGAGTAGCATGTCAGAGAAATGATTAGTGCTATTGCCTGCCAGTTTCCAAGACTAGCCACCATCTCTATATAACCTTCTGCTCTCCTTGTGTTGCAATGATTTTTTTCTCTTTGCACATTGGTTTCCATATATGTGTGAAAGATGTGCATGCTGCCTTTATTGGTAAGCCTAAGCTATGTTTAGGTGTATGAATGAGTCCTGCCATCAGACAGAATCTCATTGACGTTCGGCTCCAGCCAGATGTCTGATGCTGCCTGATTAAGCTATATCTCTCCATGAGCCAAGAATAGAAAAGTCAAATCAAAAAATGAAATATTGGATAGCTTGGATTCTAACTTCTCATATGGGAAGTTAACATCAGCTCCATTGTTAGGAAGGCTATTTTTCTAAATCAGTTAAAGAATTCAGTACTACACTATGATTACTGAGTCGATCTTAATGTCCTCCATTACTGAATGATTTGGACCAATTGCCCTAGGACAAGACAAGACTTCAACATAGCATTTCGGCTGCAGAGAAAATAATTGGGTGTGATTTGCCCAGACTTCAAGATTTATGTAAAGCATGCATGCAAAGATTATCTCCCAGATGTAATATCATTCAAGCCCTCTCTTTTGGGAAATGTTCACACAGCACTAAAGGTTATTATGACATGGTATAAAGACTGTCTTTTCCCAAACACATTACTTCTTATTATTTTTTATCTATTTCTAAATGTTCACATTTTATACTAGATAAGTTGTTATTTGTATATAGTACTTGAACTATAATCTTATTTTGTATTTATTTGTAAATTGTATTACAATGATTGTGTTATGTGTATGTTTTAAATGCATCAGTGTAAGCAAACCACAGCTCAGATTCCTTTTACACTACGTGCAAATATATATGGCTAATAAAGTAATTAGATAGATAGATAGATAGATAGATAGATAGATAGATAGATAGATAGATAGATAGATAGATAGATAGATAGATAGATAGATAGATAGATAGATAGATAGATAGATAGATACTTTATTAATCCCAAGGGGAAATTCACATACTCCAGCAGCAGCATACTGATAAAGAAAATATTAAATTAAAGAGTGATAACAATGCAGGTATACAGACAGTCAATAACTTTGAATAATGTTAATGTTTAATCTCCCCGCCCCCCAAAGGGTGGAATTAAATAGTCGCATAGTGTGGGGGAGGAACGATCTCCTCAGTCTGTCAGTGGAGCAGGACATTGACAGCAGTCCGTCGCTGAAGCTGCTCCTCTGTATGGAGATGACATGGTTTAGTGGATGCAGTGGATTCTCCATAATTGACAGGAGCCTGCTCAGTGCCCGTCGCTCTGCCACGGATGTCAAACTGTCCAGCTCTGTGCCTACAATAGAGCCTGCCTTCCATTGCATTCCATTCCATGATGGCTCATTTGTTAGAGCTCCCACCTAATAGCGCCAAAATTATGGAGTTAATTCCCATTTGAATCGTTGTCTGTTTTTTGTTTGTATGTCCTTCCCATGGGTTTCTTAAGAGTACTCTGGTTTTCTTCTGACATAACAGAGATATGTGTCCTGATTTAATAAAAAACTCTAAACTTTCTGAGTAAGTTAGTGAGTGATTGGTGATTTAAATCTGGTATGAATGAGTGCACATGTGACTTATGATGAACTGGTATTACGTCCATGATTGACTACTGCCTTGTACCCAGTGATGTTGAACACAAACCCTGGTCAGGTAGAGAGTAATCAGTCTGTTTTAGACATTGAAACTACTACTGTGTAGACAACATGCTGATTGTATGCCACTCCATTCCCTGTATAACTAACTTACTGCATCTCCAGAGAGCCACAGTCTGGAAAAGAACAGAAAGCCTCCAGAAATGCAACGGAGTATAACATTCAAGATGTCTCTTTTCCAGATTCACACACTTTATTTATCATGATTTTTTATTCCTCATTTAAAGATACCCAAACTCACACAGAAAAGTAAAGGCTAGATCTGTAAACCTGTACCTACTTAGGTGTCATGTAATGCTTTAAATGTCGCTTCTTTCATTTCAATTGGATTTTAATGGCCTCAGTATGATTTATTACCTTCTGTTTTATTAAAATCAATATACAGTCCTGTTTCAAATGCTGAATTTGCACTTTTTGTTAAGTAAAATCAAAACAACATAACAATTCTAAAAAAAGAATATAGACTGTTTTTAAAAATAATTTAAAAATATGCAGCAGCCACAACAGATCGATGCTACTCTGATTTTTTTCAGAGTGTTCAAAACTAATAATGTTTTACTGAGTCAAAACATGTATACTTTTGTGCTGTGTTCTTCACTAAATGTTCATCTTTGTTAAATCCAAAATCCTAAGCCAAGTCTGACCTAAATTAAATATTTGTTGTACTTTCACGTCTCCAAGTATTGAATCATGAATGAGCTGTGCAGATGAGCTTTTTTTTGCCTGTTTGGATTGTCAACTGTGTTTATACAATATTGACTCACAGTTTTAAAATGGCTGATTTCTTCCCCAGCATCATGCAGATGAAGTCTTTATAGCTGATGGTTTCACCAAATCCTCCTGTCACTTCAGATATCATCTTTTTGAGCTCCAAATGAGTCTTGGGCACACCCAGCTTTTCCAGCATCCTTTTCAGGCCCATTATGTCTAAATCAAAGAAAGAGAAGGCTTGGTGTATATGAACATTTTTATTGACCCTAGATGAAATGTAGGAAGGCAGTTAGAAACAAATAACTTTGTCATCTCTGAGTAAACTCTTCCAACACATTTCTAGAACACTGTAGAGACTGCATATATAGTGAAAAGGAATATTAAAGCAATGGGTGAGTACAGAACACCATGTTCTCAAACTCAATCAATCTCTGTTAACACCATGTTGGGCTGGAGAAGCACCCAGGACAAAGGTACATGTTTATTGCAGGACCACCTACACACATTCCATTACGATGTCAATTTAGAGTAAAAAATTAAGACACAAGCATGGAAATGGAACCCATAACACTGGATCCATGTGGCAGCAGTACAAACCAGTGCACCACCCACTAAAGTATGTATCCATGTAAAATAGGGCTGCTGCAGATAATCATGAAGACACATGTACAGCAGGCAACATGGCTATAATTCAATGCAATTCAAGCAATCCATTCATCTTCTTAACCCACTTAATTAGATTTTTAATTTTCTGTACTGTATCAGATGCAAAGATCAAAATAATTGTGGATGAGCTGAGAGTCCATGGAAGAGAAACATGTGACTCTAACTGTATAGTTAAACCCATCTCAAGAGAATTCAAAAGCACAAAACAATGGTGCAAATGCCTTACTTGTATTTTAGCAAATGGTACACAGGCAGAGTAAGTGAATGCATAGTGAGTCAGGATCAGGAACTAAAACCACCAACTTGCTGGTTTAAAGTCCTATGCTTCAGCAATTAGACCACATAACTTAACTTAACTTTTTGAAACCTGCTTAATACAATTCAGACTCATGGTGGGTCAGAGCAAATCCTGGAAGCACTGGGCACAAGACAGGAGCCAGCCTTGGATAGAGTGCCAGTTTATCACACAGATCAGTCACACACAAATCCACACAGGGTTAATTTAAAATCACAAATTAAAAAATAAAACACACACATCTTTGGGGATATTAGAGGAAAAATAGAATGCAATTAGGGAAAACACCCTAAAGAGAAGGAAACAGGCATACTCCACATCAACAAAGACCAGGCATTGGATTCGAATTCAAGACTCAGAATCCGTAAGGCAGAAGTTTTAGCCCCTAAGTTGGCTAAATGTAACACGATAGGTTACATCAAAACTAATCTCTAAGCATTCCCAGGAAACAAGTGAGGAAAAAACAACATTAAGATGAACTGCTACATTGCAGGTTAAAGCCAATGTATATAAGCAAATGCAAATTCCTTTAGGTGATATTGTTGGCCACATCCTTAATATACTCCAGAGCCTACATTCTGAAATTTTAAAACATCCCCCAGACAGTACTAAGTTTGTCGAAATCAATTAGCATCTCAGTGTTGAAAGCATGCATGGTATAAAACCTTGTCAAAAGCTCTTTTGCTGTTGTTTTCATGAAAAACTTCAGAACTTGTGACATCCATTCTATACACACAGATTATATTTATATTGTATTTATATTGGGCGGCATGGTGGTGCAGTGGTAGTGCTGCTGCCTCGCTGCAAGGAGACCCGGGTTTGCTTTCTGGGTCCTCCTTTTGTGGAGTTTGCATGTTCTCCCCATGTCTGCGTGGGTTTGCTCCGTTTCCTCCCAAAGATATGCAGGTTAGGTGTATTGGTGATCCTCAGTTGTCCCTGGTGTGTGTCCTGCGGTGGGTTGGCACCCTGCCCGGGATTTGTTCCTGCCTTGCGCCCTGTGCTGGCTGGAATTGGCTCCAGCAGACCCCTGTGACCCTGTGTTAGGATATAGTGGATTGGAGAATGACTGATTGTATTTATATTAACCATGATAGTATATAAATGTTGTAGTAGTCACAAATCACTGCTCACCAATGGTGAAGCATGCAACATATCAGTTAAATGCCAACCTAAATATCTGCTTAAGGAATGTACTGCTGTTATTATTGTGGTGATGTACATTTCCTTAGTTCCAAAACTAAGAAAAAACTGGCTGTACTCTATGGCAGGGATGTCGAACTCCAGGCCTGGCGTGCCGCAGTGGCTACAGGTTTTCATTCTAACCCTATTCCTAATCAGTGACCAGTTTTCACTGCTAATTAATTCCTTTTCCCTTCATTTTAATTGCCCTGTTTTTAAGGATTCAGTCCTCTCAATTGATTTTTTTCTTCATTAAATGACAACCAAACTGAAATGAGACGTGAGACGAGCCAACAGATGACCAGCTAAATCAGGGCTTCAGACTCCAACCAATTTCACTCCAACCAGTTTCTTAATGAGGAGCCAATCCTTGCTGTTAATTAAACCTGTTATTTAAATTCACAGCTTGTTGATGCTCTCATTCTGCTATAGCAGACATTTCCAAAACTGTTGATTTTCTGTTTTTTCTAAGAACACCTTCAAAATGTTTTGGTGACCGGAGACATCTACCTTACTGAGACCTTCACCTTTCTTTATTTCCACATATTGTGTGATGGGCACAGGTGAGCTGGTCATGTGGCGGCTTGTTTTGTGTCTCATTATTGTTTTGCTGCTTAAGGAACAAAATAATTCAGAGGTCAATTAAACTTAAGGCAAAAGAAGTTAATTGGCAGCAAAAACAGGTCACTAATTAAGAAGATGGTTAGAATGAAAACCTGCAGCCACTGCGGCCCTCAAGGACTAGAGTTTGACGCCCCTGCTCTTGGAGTCATGAGCAAACTGCATATCTTCAATGGCTTTTTTATTATTGTTTGAAGTTTAAATCATGCACAAGTCTAATCAGATCTCCTCCTTTACTACATGAGGAAAGAACACAAATGAAGTATATAAGTCTGTAACCCCTCACCCATCTCCCTCCACCATGGTTATTCAGACTTACTATATTAATCTTGTTCAAATGTGTGAAATTGGTGAAAAAGCAGATAAGAATATGGGCAAAAGCAATTGCATCAGAAAAATAGGAATGTTTCAATTACAAAGATTGGAATATGCTCAAGGAAGCTACTATCTGTAGCCATTTCACCAACATGGATGACCATGAAGCATCTATGACAGGATATATCAGGAAGTGTATAGAAGATGTCTTTGTCTCTATGTCTATCACAACAAAAGACAGACAGAAGCCATGGATGATTACAAAGGTGTGCATTCTTCTCAAAACATGTGATGCCCTCTTCAGATTGGGTGACAAGACAGCTGTCAGAATATTAATGCCAAACTGTCCCATGTGCACAGAGAAGCTAAGCACAACTATAGTCATAAAATCCATGGCCATTTTCAGGGCACCAGAGACATGTGTGGCAGAGTATTTAGTTTATCTCTTCCTGCAAAAGTGCTGTGTTTGTCCACCACTGACTCTATTCAGAGAAAATCCATTCTGGTTTACGTGCTCAAGGAATATGAAGAGCAGATGGCAGACATCCTCACAGACATCTCCAACATCTCCCTAAAGCAAAGTGGTCATCCTTACATGCTTACATGAAGGTCATCACCTTCATAATAGCATCAAAGACGTTAACCATCTCCTGCCTTAATTACTACAGTCCCAAGGCGGTCATATCAGACCTACTGAAGGAATTCAAGAGGTAAATCATAGGCTACATAAAAGCCTGGCTGCCTACTGGACTTGATCTCTTCTACTTTGCATGTCACCCTTAATATTCCACATAGAACATCATATCCCCATCCTTCAAGTGACCCTTTCCCACCCAATAAAAAAGACACATTATATTGCTGTTTATTGACTTTAATTCATTTATTTAACACAATAATTACCAAAAATTGATATAGAAGATGAAACTTCTGGACTTTAGTACCTCCTTCTGCAACTGGATTCTAATCTTGTTAAATGTGAGACCTCAGAAATTAAAAATTATGATCAACACCTTCAGCACCGCATCATTCTAGCACAGCTCAGCACCAAGGCTGTGTGCTGAACTCACAGCTGTTCACAGTGCTGAGTCACAAATGTTCTGCTAAGTGTAGCTCTAATCATGAAAGTTGCTGATGATACAACACTGGTGGGCTTCATCAGCAACAATAATGAGTCAGCGTACAGAGTGGAGTTGGAGCTGCTAGCAGACTCGTGCAACAATAACAATTTGTCTAATAATGTGGATAAAACAAAAAAAGGAATATACTAAACCCTTTCAACTTTACATCAACGGCTCCACTATAGACTGGATTAAGTCTGCCACAGGCCCTTAACAAAGAGTTAATATTTTAACCATGCAGTGCCCAGACACCAGGTCATTTAATACAGCATAGTATTTCTCTCTCTTGATTTCAGTACAAGTCTTGATCATGTCATCTGGATCTCCTTGGTCATTATGGTGCATGGATACTCCATTTCCTCATTGAAATGCCTTGGTGAATCGGATTCGCAGATACTCCAGCATTTAATAGAGTAGGAGGGGTGGATTCACCCTTGGTCATTTCAACTCATGGATACTTATTATTTCATCTAGGGTGGTTTGGATTAGGGTAATTGGGGGAAAGGCTCCTTGGTGCACATCAAGAATGCCCTGATGGAGAAAATCTATCTTAAATGACATATTGTGCTATATGGTTTTGTGTACTTGAAGCAAGTTGTCATACAGCATTATGCAGTTTGGTGCTCTGTAGGTGCCTAGAGATTTCTCAGCAACATCCCTGAATGCCTTCCATGGGATTTCCTTCAGCGCCACTAGCAGATCTTTGAACCTCTTGTCATTGATGGCATGTTTGATTTATGGACTAACAAAAATCCTTCCTTAATCTGTTATTTGTGGAAAAATTGGTCTAAAATATCAAAATGTTACACCTTTCATTATTCATCACTTTAACAATTTTTTTTCATCATTCCAGATTTACAAGAAGAGGAGGCAAAAATATATTTGTTGCGTTGACAAGTGGTTTATGTGCCAAACTTTTCTGCCCTGGAAGCAAAGGCTTACAGAGATGCCAGTTGTTTTTAACCTAATGTGACTTTTTAACACAGCTGTCCCATTTGCAAATGAAGCCACAGCACTTCGTATATCTGAGCTGCAGTGCTACTACTCTTAGATTACCTCAGATGTTGTACTTGTAGTTGTTGTAGTGTCTATGTGTGCTTATAATATGAGAGGAAATCACAAAAATGGAATGTTACGACCTACTCTACACTTGTTTTTATACTCTCATTTGGTGTCTACCTTAATTGGGTCCTGCCCTATTTACCCACTTAAGTTGCTTATTAATTAACTCACCTGGGTTATGGGTGGGGTGTAGGTTTATAAATTAAGCTTCTTTGGGTTTTAGGTCAGGGTCAGGTATGGAGAGTTACGGTTGGATGTTCTGGCTTTGAGTTTTTGGTTGCTTATCCTCTTTAATAAAAATCCTTGTGTGCGTCTTCTGGTGAAGTGCGCTGGGCACGGTGCGATGCACGATATTACTGTCAGAGAAAGTTAGAGGTGTTTTACGGAAATACAAACCAGTATTACTGCGAGAGGAAATTAAAAGGCACACAATACAGTGACTCATATTACAGCCACATACAAGCCAGTATTACTGTCAGAGGAGTTTAAAGGCATATTACCGACGCGCACGCCTGTATTACCGTCAGAGAAAATTAAAGGTATACTACAGACATACAAGCCAGCGGACGCGCAAGACGGTATTACTGTCACAGCAAATTAAAGACACACAATACACGGCGGCAGCACACGAGGAATGGTCAGCTCAGCAAGTAAACATCAACAAAAGAAAGGCTGAAAGAAATAATAATACGACCAACAAAAAGAATGAGGTCAAAGTCCCTTGCCATTTAATATAGACTGCGCCTACTAATGTTTATGCACTACCGTTCTAGCGCCTTTTATTGTAACAGGCTAAATGACTAAAGAAACAGTTGTAAACTAGCCATCTAAATAATAAATGCAAATAGGTTTATCTAGCTGTAAACTTTGTGACGTTACACAGCTATGTTAGTGTGGTTCTCCTGCCTTGCTTGTTTTATGTAATTTTCTCCATATTACGTGTTGTGTTTATTTGACATGGAGCCTGTTTTTATTTAGCTGGTTTAGTTTTTTTGTGTTTTGTCTCTCTCTCGTATGCAGCCTATTTATAGAGCCTTGACTTTTTTTCAAGTTGTACCAGAGCCACACTTTTTGGATCTTGATATATTTTTTTTTTCAACATCACACAATTAGAAATTATATGACCCGGCTTTCTACAATAAGAACAAACACGCTTTTGGTCTACTGCTACATTACTAGAAGTCACCGATTTATCCTGTAATAACTTCTGATGAGAGGACCCATTCAAACCTCTGTTTTTTATTATTTCCTCACCAGAATATTTTTGTGGAGTAAATAGTTTTATGGGTAAGAACAAATACATCAGGTAATACAGCTGCTTCAGAAACTTTTTACTCATTTAAATAGGTCACAATTCATTCTGGAAGGCAATTTTTAAAATCCTCAAGCAAGACTAAATCTCTGAGCTGTTGAAATTGTTTAGCACAGATGCACACCATCGATCAAAAAGGTTCTCCTTTTCTCGAGCAAACTCCACAAAAAAGTTTGATTAACCTGTTTCGTATGATTTCTGAACTTTTGTCGATATGCCTCTGGAATCAGCTCATAAGACCGCAACACAGAATTTTCAACCACCTCATAAAGTTAGACTGTTCAGCGGAAAGAGCAGAACACACTTGTGCTTTTCCACTTCATTTGCATTGCAACAATAATATCTAGACATCTATTACCCAATGTAATACAGTTGCAACATGTTCAAATACAGTAAAATACTTAGACTTCAGTTTCTTTAAAAGAAGGAACTAAACAAATGTTTAGTAATATCAAAATCATTAGAAGGATTAGGTCAAGAATGGTCAGTATTTAAGACCTCAACTTAAAGTTCACGAAGTTGAGTGGTTCGTCTAGTTTCAGATTCCATCCTTCTCATCTCCATTTCCATAGCCACTTTTCTTTCAGGCTCTCTGACTTTCAGTTCTTCCAATCTAAGCTCCTGTAATTTAAATTCTTGTTGTTTTAACTGAAGATCAAGTTCTTAAACTATAATAGCTGTATTTTTGACAGGAACATCAAAACAATGCTCAGCTACCTCACCTGGCTGTGTACTTCCTACATCAATAGGAGTTACAACAGTAGCTTCTGAGAGCAATGTGGGTTCTGCCTCAGCACAAATATCAGGCAATGCAACATCACCTTCCATAATACTTGCTGAAACTTCTCTGTCAAGTAATATCCCCAATGTTATTAAATTACACTTAAGTTCAGACTTAAATTTCACTCTTACTAGCATGACGAGATAATGAGATCAAAAAAGTCAGCGTTCTGCCTTTCTACAATTATTAAGCTTAACAGTGGGAGCACTAGTAAACTTATGCAAATCAAAATCCACAGTAACACTAAAAGCAAAAAACCTGCTACAAAATACAAAAACGGACCCTTCAAAATTAAAGGAATCACTTCCAATTAACCAACTATTTAAGGCCACAATACTTTATTACCAAACAATTGCTGATGTACTGAATATGACCACTTAAAAAGGCAATCAAAAGAATTTTGAATATACTAAAGCACTTAGAGAAAACAAAAGAGAACTCAACTCCAAAGTCAACACAGGACCACCAAAACCACTCTGCCCAAAACAAAGCTAATTACAACTCAAAGTGCACAAAAATACTCAAAAAGATCCCAGACAAGCCCCCAATATGTTACAGCCTACCAAAAAGTCTAGGGATATATAAATAGGCCATACACAAGTGAGAGAGAGAACTAGCTAAATAAAAACAGGCTCCATTTATTGTCAAAAAAACAACACATAAAATATGGAAGAAATTACACAAAACAAGCAAGGCAGGAGAACCACACTAACATAAAGATTACAGCTAGATACAAACTATTTGCATTTATTACTTAGATGGCTAGCTTACAATTATATTTCTTTAATAAGCAACCCTAACTCTCTATACCTTGCTCCACACTCTCTCTCCCTGACCTAAAACTCAAAGAAGCTTAATTTCTAAACCTACACCCACCCATAACCCAGGTGAGTTAATTAATAAGCAACTTAAGTGGGTAATTAGGGCAGGACCCAATTAAGGTAAACACCAAATGAGAGTATAAAAACAAAAGTCTAGAGTAGGTTGTAACAGATAGGAAAATATAAAACTGATTTTTGTGATCAGCAGACCAAAATTCATTAGATACACCCCAAAAGTGTTTGGGAAGCAAAATATTCATTGTTAAGTGTAACTTATTTCATGTGTTTGCTGTTGTCTGACTGAATAAAGATTTTTATTTGAAAGTTTTGGGTGAAATTTATCCCTTACCAGTTTTTTTCTGTGCCACCCCCTCTTATAGTTGAAAACTTAATTTGAAAGTAACAGCTAACATCTACCTTAGTAATTAATTTCATAATTTTAAAAACATCTGTAATGACAGCTCCAAAACTCTGCTTGCTTCAGCTCAGATGAAGGGTTCAATATTTCCTCACTGCCTACATCCTGAAGTAGGTATTATTGCCCTTTCCTGGACTTTATTTTAGCACTGATACAATTTTTTTGTAATACTGAGACTCAAATCTCAAACAAGGCTTCCTAAGTGCCCTTTACAGTATAAGAATAAGCAACTTTAACTTGTAGTCACTACAGAATGCTCTTTAACAACCCAACACCCTATTAGACTCCATAATTGCCACCTTATCTTGTAAGGGGTGTAAATGTAAATTTAATAGAAAATGTGCCTTGCCTATGGTAACTTTATGAGCTTTCATTAATCAATTTCCATAAAGACTGGTGTTTTCTATTAGTCCTCAGTTTGTTTTTTGGTTCTTTTAACCTTCTTTATCTTCTTATCTTCTGTGCATAACTTGATCAAGGCAGAAAGCAATCTTTTTATAGTAACTTTCAAAAATGCAGAATACTGAAAAAAACATTCTGGAAGACAAAAAGCTGCATTGTTCTGACTTTTCTTAAATCTTTCATAATTGTCATTCATTTACACTTGTGCACTCGATGACTTATATTTTGGCATCTGCACATGGTGGAAATCAAAGCTCTTTGTGTTTCTGTATATTGCATAGGAGCTTATTATATGACTGATAGTATACTCTGTAAGCCCTCCAAAAGCTCAGTAGGTATTTACAAGTTTATTTGTAGGAGATTGAGAAACATTAAAAACAACTTTTTCATTAGGAATGATACTCTTCCGATCAGGGGTGCCTTGTTTCAAATTCATGTGTTCAGCTTGTTACAGTTCTGAGGTTTTGAAACATGTTTTCTGTGTACATTTGGAATTTTTGTGTTAATGTTGAATTTTTTGTTATTTTTAATAATTATTTCCATGATATCACCACATTAACATTTTTATCTGTATTTTGATTGTAGGTACTACTGTTTAGTGTTATTATCTCATGGAAGTGACCATGGTAGCTAGTTTTTTTTTAAGCATTTTATTGATTTTATTAAAATCAAATAACATTCCATACAAGCAAGTCAAGTTTAACAAAAATAGGTTTGAAACAAATCAACCCCCTAGGCCAATAGAGTAAAACTTTAAACTAGTAAAAATAAGTAAATAGATAAATGAATAAATGAATAAAGATAAATAGAACAAAAAAAGAGGGGTGAGAATCCGCTTCCTCAATTTAAATGCCTATTCTAAAATGTTTTTCATTAGATCATGCCAGGTTTTGCAAAAGTTTTGTACAAATTCTCTAAGTAAGAATTAGATTTTTTCCAATTTCAGATAATATATAATATCAGTTACCCACTGACTTAAAATCAGTGAGTTAAGGTACTTCCAGTTTAGCAAGATACAGTAAGTCTATGTGCCAATAGTGTAGTAAAGACTATTACAGTTTTTTTGTCCTTCTCCACTTCAAGCCCTTCCTAAAGTACCCCAAACACAGCTGTTAATGGGTTAGGAGGGATTGTGACACCAAGGCTATCTGAAAGGCATTTAAAGATTTTGGTCCAAAATTATGTTTATTTGGTGCATGCCCAAAACATATGGCCTAATGAGGCTGGAACTTGAATACAACAGTTGGATCTTGCACTGGGAACATTTTAGACAATTTTAAATGACACAGATGTGCTTGATATATAATTTTAAGTTGAATAATTGTATGCTTTGTGCATAAGGAGCTTGAGTGAATTCTGCGCATTGCTACCTTCCACTCCTTTTCTGAAACACTGAGTGAGAGATCCTGTTCCCACTATACTCTGGGATCTTTGAAAGGGAGGGAGTTTAAAGTGTTTATATATATATTACGGAAAATGTGTGGGAAAATTGGACAGGTTTTGTTTAACAAAGTTTCTAATTTGAAGGTAGTGAAAGAATTGTGTGCTGGAAAGTTACATTTTGGAGTGTAACTGTTCGTAGGATGCAAAGACGTTGACTATGTACAGATCTCTAAGTAATTTAATCCTGAATGTTATCCAGACATTAAAAACTGTGTACGTTTGAGAGGGTGGAAAAAGGTGGTTCTTGTGCAGCGGTGCCACAGATAAAAGCTTCTCTATTTTAAAATACTTCCTACATTGATTCCTTATTCTGAGGGAGTGACGCACAATTGGGTTGTTAGTATATTGGTGATGACTTGTACTTACTGGAGTACAAAACAAGGAATATAAAGAAGTACTGCAAGATTTTATTTCTATTGCGGACCAAGCCTGTGTATGTTCATCTATTTGTGTCAGTGTCCAGGTTTTTATACAGTAACTTGTATATTTGCCGCCCAGTAATAAAATTGAAAGTTAGGTAGCACCATGCCACCTTCTGCCTAAGGTCTTTATAGGGTCGCCATTTGGATACGTGGATGTTTTGAATTCCAAATAAATGCGGTTATGATTGAATCTAATTTCTTAAAAAACGATTTATTGATATATTTTGGAATGTTTTGAAATAGAAAAAGAAGGATATTCATCTTGACAATGTTAATTCTTCCAGCTAAAGTGAGATGAAGGGTAGACCATCTATGCAAGTCTTGCTTAATTTTTTCCATGCAGACAGCAAAATTTTGTTGATAAAGAGCTTTGTGTTTACTTGTGATGTTTACCCCTAGATATTTGAACTGAATCTGCGATGATAAAAGGGAAGGTGTCCAATCTAATATTGTGTGCTTGAGAATTCACTGGAAAGAGCATACTTTTATTCAAATTTATTCTGAGACCAGAAGTCTATTGAAATTCTATTTGTAGTGTTAGGACTGCAGGCACAGTATTTTGTGGATCTGATATATTCAGTACCATATAATCTGCATATAGAGAAATTTTCTGTTTAAGTCCACCTGTGATAATCCCCTTAATATCATAAGCATTTTGACAGTGAACTGCCAGTGGCTCAATGACAATTGCAAAAAAGCAGTGGAGACAAGGGACATCCTTGTCTAGTACCATGTTCTAGTTTGACGAAGTCTGAAATAATGTTGTTAATACAAACGGAAGCTTCTGGATTGGTATACAGTAGTTTGAGCCATGCACAAATGTTTGGGCCAAACCCAAATTTCTCCAATGTAGTGAAAAGGTAGTTCCATTCAACCATATCAAATGCTTTTTCAGGATCCAATGATATCATCTCGGGGGTGTTAGACTTTGTGGGTGAATATATTACATTAGACAGGCATTGAAGATTGGAAGCTAAGTATCTACCTTTAATAAATCTAGTTTGGTCTTGTGATATTACCGAAGGAAGCACTTTCTCAATCCTTCTAGATAAAAGTTTGGAGAGTATCTTAATATTATTCAGAAGTGAAATTAGTCTGTATGATGCACATTGTAATAAGTCCTTATTTTGCTTAGGAAAGATGGTAATTAATGCTTGCTGAAAACTTTCAGGTAGAATTTTATTGTCTCCAGCTTCTGTAAATATTGCTAATAAAATGGGAGCTACCTTAATTGAGAATTTTTTATAAAATTCGGCAGGGTAGCCATCCGGGCCTGCTGCTTTCCCACTCTGAATTGAGTTTACAGCATCTAGTAATTCTGATAGTGTCAGAGGTTTATCCAATTCCTCTGCACCGAGAGTATCTAGCTGTGGTATCTGTAATGCATCCAGAAACGCATTAGGTTGTGTCTTGTCTTCTTTAAACTAATAGAATATAAGGACTTATAGTAGTCTCTAAATGTGTGCATCAAGGTTATTATAGCTTTGCCTTTTTATATTAGTTTTTATTTCTATATTTTTTCTGACCTTACTTGGAAATTCAGTTTAGTTTTAGTTTTCCTTCATCGTGTATTTTTAGTTTTAATTTAGTTTTTATTTTACAAAGACATTTCTATTTTATTTTTATATATTAGTTTCAGTTTTAGTTTAAGTAATCATGGTACAGTTAAAGAGCTACTATGGAGTTTAGTTTTGGTGTCACAAATAGACAGAACTGTATACTTAACGGGTTTGGATATAATATGAGTTTAATGCTAGTGGAAGCTTGCTACACTACTCAACACACTTTACTATTTGGTTTTGTTTTTGTCTGATAAAAACAAGCATAATCAGAACCAGGTACTGAATATGAACAATTTTACAATTTTTAAAATATTTTCTATGTCATTTGTGCTGAACATATCTGCGCTGACTGTTGGCATTTTTTTTCTTTTCCTTTTATTGCACAGAATGGGCCAATTTATAATAAATGTAATGAATTATTATTAATTATTATAATGAAATGTAGGTGAATTTTAAGGTTTGAGGGTTTTTTACACTAAATGTCTACAGCACACATCATCTCCTGTTCCAACAACAAAGTGCTTATAATGAATGCCTTCTACATTGCATTCAAAAATCTCAAATACTGGGCTTTTTTATTTTCTACCAGCCATATTGATCTCTGATTTCATCTCAGGCACAAACAATTTATAGACAGAATTTTGCCATCTGCAGGCCTGAAAAAAATAAGAAAATAGAGTCTACTGTGTTCCGACAGGTGTGACCATGAAAATCACTTCGGGTAAGGAAGAACAGGGCTCTTATGCTTGAATTAGTGTACAGACCCCACCTAGCTGTATTGAGGGAAACAAAGAAAAACAAGCATGTAGTGTGAAGGTTAGGGGCAGTGAGACTTGAATAGCCCCCCATAAGAACAGTAAATCCTTAATGAGCAGAGCAAGAGCAGGTAATAAGAGTATGGACAGGCACAAAACAACAGAGACAGCATCTGAGATTAATATACAATATTATCTAAACCTGTTTATCAAGGCAGGATCACAGGAAACCTGGAGCCTACCCAAGCAAGTTTGGATGCAAGGCAGGAAAACTCCCTGGTATGCAATATGTATGAAATGACTGATGTTAAGAACAAAAAGAATATGATATTTCAACTATCTATTTTGAGAGAGAGAGAAAAATTGGGGACAGATATTTTAAAACATAATTCTGCTACTGGATTATTTTCATAATACAGTATCAGGTATTTTGAGCTGAATATTAATTAAAAAAGAGAAATTAATAAATATAGCATAAATACAAAAACATATTAGTATGTTTAGCTTTTCGTCACTTGGCTGACTCTCTTCGCCTACCTGTAGTTCAGTAGCGACGTTGCCAACTCAGGAATTTTACAAGGTTTGTATTGCTTCGTTGTTAAACTATGCTTTTAAAGCAAAAGTGATTGGTCAGCAACTATATGCTGATCTTGTATTAAGACCTTGGCAGTCTCTCGATCAGTGCCATTTAATTTTCAAAAATCGGTAGTGGTCTCCCCTAGACTTTCTTGTGTACTCAGATGGGGACGGATATTTCAGGAGTAAACCGCAAGACAATGATTACATCATGCACATTAAAGAACCATCAACAACAAATCAAATTAATAATATATTGAACAATTATTATAAAAGTAACGTTGAATAAAACAGATTCTGCAGCTGCTTGAATAAAAAAAAAAATGAGTATGTGATCAGGTAAAGTACCACTTCCGGTTGATGAATTTGGCCCAAAAGATCTACAATTTTGGTGTAAGAAACACATGCTATAGTTGCGTTTTTGAGTTATCATGTTCACACACACAATCCAAAAAAACTGCATTTTCGGACTCAGAGAGGTCTAAAACGTTGAGATTCATCAAAATCTCGAGGTCGAATTTCTTTCATGATTACTATACTTTCTCTATACTTCATGTGTGAAGTGGCAGATGAATTACTGTGAACAAAAATCAGGCACCTGAGAAATAAACTGAAACGTTACTCACTCATGATTTTTCTGTCCATATGGTAAAGTTTTTGTTGACCAACACATTTCAGTTTCAGGTGTTTGAATTACATTTTGATATACAAGTGCAAAGAAAAGTGGCACATAAATTGTTTTCTATTCTACACACTTTATTTGCGTGTTCAGCTCTCTATGTCACTGCAGATGCTGTGTGAACACTCGCCCTCCATCACCAGCCACCATTCAATGGATGAATATGTGGCGGCTCGTGAGGGATGACTTTCAGTTTTAGAGTAAAAAGTTATAAGAGTTAAAAACTAACAGCAAGAATATTCATTCAAAAACAAAAACTAAAATTATATTAGTAAATTATTATTTTATTTTAGTTAGTCTTTCCAGCTACTTTATTAGTTTCATTTAGTTTTAGTTTTTCATTTTGGTTTTGTTAATTATTTTATTTCAGTTTACAAAAATGTTTTTTTAATAGTTTAATAGTATGTTTAATAGTTTCAGTTTTGATTTTAGTTTTCGTTAACTATAATGACCTTGGTGTGCATTATATTTTTATGGTCAATGATTTTGTCTCCGTCTGTGTTGGTGATTGCTGGGATTGCATTACGAACTTCCTGCTTGTGGATTTGTTGAGCTAAAATCTTATTAGCTTTCTCTTCATGTTCATAGTGATATTGTCTCGATTTAAAAATGAGTTGTTCTGTTTCTTTAGTTGTCGAGAGGTTGGGTTCTGAACGCAAAGCCTGTCTTTTCTTATGAAGTCCCTCATTTGGACACCTGGCATGTTCTTGATCTATTCTGGTAATTTGTCTGTAAACAAATAATTGATTTGCTTGGATATAAATTCTGTACAGTTCTCGTCTGCTAATAAAAGTGGATTAAGATACCAGCTGCGAGATGAATATGTGAGGCATAATGATTTTAGGTCTATGATCAAAGGGGCGTGGTCCGAGATAACAATAGCGTCGTACTTACAAGATTTAATCGTAGGCAAGAAATTGTTTCATATAAAGAAATAATCAATTCTTGAGTAGCAGTGATGTACTTGTGAGTAGAAGGAATATGCTCTTGATTTAGGGTTAGAAATCTCCAGGGGTCTTTGCAGTGTTAGATGTCATCAACCCTGAGGCAGGAGACCTATCTAGGTCTGGCTTTAAAACACAATTAAAATCCCTAGCCATTATAATTTTATGAGTGTTCACATTGGGAATGGATGCAAATTCATTTTGGATGAAGCCCCTATCAACCACATTGGGTGCATAGATATTTATCAAAATCACTTTACAGTTAAATAAATTACCTATGACAATCACATATCTCTCTTCAGGATCAGATAGTACATCTGATACTACAAATGAGATTGTTCTATGTATAAGAATTCCCACATCTCTAGTTTTCTTTGTAAAACTGAAATGGAATATTTGGCCAGTCCAGTGTCTGTGCAGCCGAAACTGATCCTTGCTTAATAAGTGAGTCTCCTGTAAAAAATACTAATTTAGTGTTTAGACCTGTTAGGTGATAGAATACTTTCTTTCTCTTTAATTCATGATTCAGACCTTTAACATTCCAGCTCACAAAGTTAATTGTTCAGTCATGGAGACATTGCTTCTTAACTTTTGTTGTCATTTTGTAGTCTTAACTTAAGATAAGACAGCTTTGACCTTAATTTCCAACTTTCCCAAGAGTTATTGGCATGAAGTCTATTGCTACATTGGCATTTATAATTATAAGGATTAAAAGGATTAGAGATAGCTTGCTCTATTTCTCTCCCCCCCTAGTCCCCCTGACCTCCCATTTTGCCTCCCCATGTGAGGCTAGACCACACTTCACAAAGTCCCAGTTCTCTGACATGCCTAGAGACAGAGCACGATCAAAACAAAACATGCTTGTTTTATGACTGGTGACAATGCATCACTGTGATGGCAGCTCTTAATGCTATAAAACATGCAGCTCTCAACATCCTTGTTTTTAGATTTGACACTAAAACATTTTTGAAGTTTTTAGTTAGCTAAAAAAAAATCTCTATCCCAAGTCAGGACTTTTGTGCTTTTAGTTGAAGTGTTTGCATAAAATGCATTGGTATTTTGGGTAGGACTGATCATTTGATTTAGATCTCAGCATGTTTTCAATCTTAGTTTTGATCTCATCTCCTGTTCCTTCTTATTTTTATTTGTCTATTTTCATCCAGGTAGAATGCATCTTGTTTCTGAATATAAATATATCCTTTCTTTTGCCAATGTGTTCTCCCCTTCCTATCATTATTTATTTTTGTATTTTTTGCTATTATCTTAAATGTTGTCCTTACCTGTGATGCATTGTCTGTATTCATTATGAATTATATATCTGATTGTTTCATACCATGTAATACATGAAGGTATTCATTTTGAGAAACTGTATTTCATTTTTAATGAAGTGTTTGGAGACAGGGTTTAAAGGAAAAGGTGCAAATCAAAATGGAAATTGACTGATTCTGTGATTTGGAAGTCAGACTGATACTGACACATATTAATTTTATCAGTTTATTGTACATGGTGCATTATATATCGGAGAAAATTAGTGCGCATTATATAAAAAAACAAAATTACAATGACGATTGTGTCCGAGAGACATTTAATTAAATCGTGTTTCTATTTTTTGTTTTTAATCATTAAGCCACTTTTTTCCAGCTGGTTACCATGGAAAAAAAGACTTGCTGTTGGCAGTGCAGTCTGGACTGACATAAAATATGTGGGAGTGTTTGTGAGTGTGTGAGAGGTACTTTAGCTGAAGTACCAGAGGCAAGCGTCAGTATAGGTGTGTGTGTGTGTGTCTGTCTGTCCATGATGCTTTCCTGCATAAATCCAGAAGCATAAGATGATTTTGTAAAGTATGCTATTTTCAGAATATCTGGTACAATTTTATTCAAATATATTTCTTTCATTTTCTTTTATGGTCCGGTTTATATTTCCAAATCCACCCCTGCCTTCCATCCACCTATCAGCAGAATAACTAAACTCTCTCTGAACATCAACCATACACTTTAACTCACAATAGATGCACTGGGTTTTCTCTGGCCATAACATCATAAATTGGTCATTTGTGTTTTATTATTACATTATTTGACTCAGTTATTTTAAGTTTTATTATTACACCATCTGAATTCTGATTCTACCCTGATGTTAGGTGCTCAGGAGGTGGGCACACAGATCTGCTAGATGCTGCAGAGAAATCTGATCTCAAGCTTCTAGTGAAATGTTCCAGCAATGTTCATTATAAAAAAAGAATTCATAGAAAAGTTTTTCAAGGCCATGTTTAAGCCTACTGAGCTGAAGTCTTGATCAATCACAGTTTCTCTTATAACATTCTTTAGGAAATGGCCACTGGAGTTAGTGTAAAGTCTTGAAAAAAATGTATTATTTCTTTTACCACTGTTGAAATCAAGTGAAACTTACAACAATTTCAATGTATGGAATTTCCAGTGTATCCTTCACTTGAATGTGTTTGTGGAAATTTACTGGTATATAAGAGTGTAGTTCCAAAAATTGAGCTATAGGCTGTGCTGGCTTCACATACTTAGACCTCTACCCCTGTATGGGTATGTAGTTTGCTATTCATTTGTCTTTGTTACTCAAACTGGATACCATAAATAAAATAAAATATCTATTATGCAGATAAAAGAAATACAGGTAGGGCCAGATGGAGCTAATATGACAATTAGCTCAAATCTTCTGAACACAACTCAGATTCATTCAACCATCTTTATTACACTGACTAGCTTGTGTTCTGTGACTGGACCTTTACACTTTGGAGATTAAAAGTGGTCTTATTTAAAAAAAACAATGATGGCAGACTAATTCAGGAGACTGGATTTGAATTCTAGTACTTGGATTTCTCTTCAAAAGCATCAGTTTCATTCCTGCTTCTTCAATTGATACATTTTATCACCATCTTTACATTGCTCTAGAGTGAGCTCTGAAATGGGCAGGGTTTTTCTCCAGATTTGGTTTTCCATTGTGCCTGATGCTGCAAGAATGGGCTCAAGCCTTTATGCCACTCAATTAGATTACACTGATTGAAAATGGACAAATGGATTAATTCAATTATTTTAACATGCTTTCTTTGAGCCTGCTGAAGTACTGCTACAAACACTGTCTTTTTGTATCTTTTAAAATTCTGTAATTAGAGCACTGGGGAAACAAAAACACAAACTCCATTAATCTAATCAAAGATGTGTACGGTATGGACCAAATCCTTTAAGTTAGTGTTAATGGTAAATTTACATTAGTTTCCTATGTTTTGAACTTGAGACTAATGTAGCCTCATTCTAGATAATGGAAGACTTAATTTAACCCCCTATAAGTTAAAGGTAATGGAATGTTCTTAATTTTATCTTTGTGTGACAACAGAATAGTCATTAGATTGAAGTTACACAGCTAGAAAGAAAAATGAACTCTTCAATAGATACGCATTAAGGGCATATAGTTTTCTGACCACTATATACTGTACATAGGTCAAACATGGTCCTAGTGTAAAACTTTAAGAGATATAACCTTGATAGATACCATAGACAACACAAGAAGTTTCTCTTTTTCTTTTTTTTTTTTTAGTGTATCCTTTTTCCTTATTTTTTTATGTGAACTGTTGGCTTTGAATTTCATCTTAAAAGTTTAAAGTGTTTTGTTGTTCAAAGAGTTGTACTACTGCTAGAATGCCTTTCTTGTAGCTACATTTGAACTATTTGGAAACCCTCAACAAACAAAGTTTCATGTATAGAATCTGTATTTTCCTCATCATTTCCTTACAGTGTTTTACATAATTCATGGGAATAACACATAAATCAGACAAAAGCAATACAGCATAGTTACTGCTTTAATTCACCTGAATGCACACATATTTAAACAAATAAACTTTATAACCATCTGATATGCCCAACATATGACTTTTTCTGTATGAAAAACATGAGTACAGTATACACTGTGAGTCGATCAAAATGTAAGCAAGATGTAATACTAGTAGTGTGTTTGAAAATTGTGAACTGGTAAAGTTCAGAACTCTTTTGGATTAAATTTAAAATTCACAAAAATTCTAAGCAGTGGTTTGGTAGTTGTTGCTTTAAAATTATTAGCTTTTATTATTAGCTTTAAAAACTTTGAACATGAATAGCTCATTGCTGAAAAATTGGAATTCAACAAAACCTAATCAGCTCATGAAACTAACATGTGCAACTTGTCCACAAAGTCTAAAAGAATTAGTGTATTCATTACAGGATCCACAAAATGTTTACCAAATACACACAAACACAGAAAGACAGAAATACACCAACAAATGTTTTTCCAAAATGCTCAGAATAGGTTGTAAGGATATCAAAAATGTTTTTTTTCCATTAAGAAGTAATTTTTTTTTTTGGTGAAAGCAACAATAACATTTTTAAGAGCCCAGCAGTCAGATGTCAATTTGTAAGTACTAATTTTGCTGTACGTAAACATTTTTAAGAACCTAGATGTCAGACGTCAATTTGTATGTACTAATTTTGCTGTACTTTGCACACCATTTTACTACTAATACCACTTTACTGATACATTAAATATGAAGGAAGTAAAACTAAGCAAAATAAATTAATTTAAAGTTCATTGGATACTATAAGCTCGTCTTATTCTTAAGGAAGCCGTAACAGCAAGTTAACTACAAAGGTTAAAAAATACAAAGGAACGTTGTGTTACATCATTCTTGACTTAATGATTCATTTAACTTGTTCACCTACTTTTGCAATACAAAGTTTAACAGAAGAACAAAACTTAGACAAGACATCATCAAAACCACTGATGTCTGAATAGAGCACATTTGATTTGAAAAGGTTGCCTTTCCTGTCAATTTTAATTCATCCAGCAGAGGTCAGCAGAAACAAAACAAAATAAGTTCTTAAAACCACTTCAGAAGCAAGAAATACAGTACATTTACAGTTCTGTTTTTGGAATCGCCTTCACGCAACACATTTTACAAATTTTCATTCCTTCCTACCTATATTTTTTTTAACCCACAACTCAATATAACATAATTGGCGCATGACTTTCTTTATGACTGTTCACTTGGATTTCAATATTTCCATTTTTATGTCAAGAGAATTGGGGTTGGAAATAATTTGAGAGAGACAGATGTTTTATTTTGAAACACAGACACACACAAAGGACAAAATGTGTAGGAAACACAGAACAATGCAACTAACATGAAGTTAAATCATCTGATCCTACCTTTAATGACTTTGTGATTCATCCTATGGAGGTGGCACACTCGCTTTCCTTCATTAAAGATTTTCATTATAACACTCCCACCCATACTCCCTATTTACTCTTCTCTCCTCATTGTCCTGTCAACGAACCCGTGCCTTTGTCTGACTACTTCTAGAAATGCTGGTTTGTTGCTCAGGATGAAAAGCTACATATGAAAGGTGATGAATGAGTCATCACACTCAGGCTAAAAAGACGTGTTATTATCCAGCAATCCTGAAGCAAATATTTTCAATAAAAGACATGTCTGGTAGGATGATATGTAAAACTTTCTGTTTCTCTATTTATAGGACTACTAGCAAAATACCCGCGCTTCGCAGCGGAGAAGTAGTGTGTTAAAGAGGTTATGAAAAAAAAAAAGGAAACATTTTAAAAATAACGTAACATGATTGTCAATGTAATTGTGTTGTCATTGTTATGAGTATTGCTGTCTTTTATATATATATAATATACACACACACACACACATAAACATATATATACATATACATATATATAACATATCTACATATACATACGTATATACACATATACACATCCACATCAACATATATATACATATACAAATTTACATATCTACATATATATATATATATATATATAGACATACATATATACATACATACATTCACATATATATATATATATATATATATATATATTATATATATATATATATACTGTATATATATATATATGTACTTATTGGCTCCTGTATTTAGGATATAGCGGGTTGGATAATGGATGGATGGGCATCTGTATGCATAGCCCTATTTGCCCGTTTTCGTTTTTTTTCTTTGTTCAGTAATATTTCAGTAAACCCGGAGCTTGTCAGTTCAAATCCTGGTACTGACACCACTGTGTGACTCTGAGGAAGTCACTTCACCTGCCTGTGCTGCAAAAAACAAAAGTAATGTAACAAATTGTACCTCAGATGTTGTAAGTTGGTGGAATAAAGGCATAAGTAAAATAGATAAATATGTATTATACACATAGGAACTATTCATTTATTTTCAGTTAAGTCATCTGCAGCAAACTTCTATAAATGAGGGTTTCTGATTTTTAGATAGTGCAAACTGTTTCTTCTTCATTGACGTTTTGTCTTGGAGAGCTTTTTTCATTTCATTGAAAATGAAAGCAGCAGCTGCCAAAATATGTAGCTTTCTTATTAATTTTTCAACATTATGTAAAATAAATGTATAAAGTAACATAAAAGGTTTAAATACTGGTTATCCTTTTACACTAAAATATTACTAATGAGATACAAAAAAAGAAAAATGGATATGTTCTTTTTCTTTAAGGAGATTAAATATCACTGAAGAAAGAAAAAAAAAAATTAAACAGCCAAATGGGGCTATGCATACGAACTTAAAAGGTTTAAATAAAACAGAAATATATATTTTATTTTTACTTGCTTAACTTGTGGAGGGTGTATCCTGTAGCAAAGCCCTAACATTTTTCGTGAAAGCCCGTTTCAGTCAATAAGTCTTAAAAAAACATGTAAAGATATTGACAATAAGCTACGCAAACCCAGGAAGACATGGAATCGTTTAAATCAAGTATCATTACATCTTCCTTTCTTAAAGAGAAGTAAGGCAGTACTTATAAGCTTACATATTTATATATAGACATACATATATATATATATAAATCTATATCCGAAGCTGTGCAAGCACACTCTTGAGAATGCAACGTATAGTTGTACAGAAGAAAAGCAATCTTGCCTCAAATGAATGGCAACCTTTTGTAGGTCTATGAACTTAATTTAAACTTTAGGTTTACACGGTGCTTTCTTTCCGAAGTACCTGCACTCATGAATATGTCTGTATGTGTCAGTCGGTCAAATCCACGCGCTTCGCACCGGCGAAGTACCGCTTTTAAATTTTTATTAAGAAGAAAATAAAACGTTTTTAAATTGAGGGAAAATATACTAATAACAGTTTGTTAAGGATCTGTTTTTTTGTGAAGCTGCCTTTACTCGAGTGATCACTTCGACCTGACTTGGTGGCCAAGTATAAGCGTTACCTGGAAGGTAACCACCCATACAATCAGATTGTGAATCAGACTACGAATGCCGTGAATGTAATTACACACTCACTGCACTTGCTTACGGTAATCGAACCTGGGACGTCAGAGCTAGAGGGGCTTAGCAGCGGTGAAGTATTGCTTTTAAATTTTAATTAAGAACAAAACAAAACCTCAGAGGTTCGATTCCCGAAAGGGAGTGAAGAGAGTGTCCGGTTACCCACCAGGTAACGCTTATGGTTGGACAGCAAGTGACGTAACATCAGCCACGGTGCCTTCAGTTGTGAGAAGCAGATCATAGAATGATTGAAAATAGTTTTGCATTTACCTTTTTAGTAAAAGGCGAGCTTTTAAGCCTGAGAAATCACCCCGTAAATGCACACGTTTAATTGCACATGTGTTAATATGTATGGTTACACAGTATTAAAAGACAGTGAAGAACGTGATTTACCTTTGTTCCCGCGTTTGATAAAAGGCGAGCTTTTAAGCCTGAGAAATCACCGCGTAAATGCACACGTTTAATTGCACGTGTTAATATGTATGCTTACACAGTATTAAAAGACACTCAAAAATTAACGTCATTTACCATCAGCCACGGTGCCTTCAGTTGTGAGAAGCAGATCATAGAATGATTGAAAATAGTTTTGCATTTACCTTTTTAGTAAAAGGCGAGCTTTTAAGCCTGAGAAATCACCCCGTAAATGCACACGTTTAATTGCACATGTGTTAATATGTATGCTTACACAGTATTAAAAGACAGTCAAAAATTAACGTCATTTACCCTCGTTCCCGCGTTTGACTCGTGCTGTAAATCTCTTCCTTGTTTTTAGTTCACGTGATTACGTAGGAGGCGTGATGCGTGACTCCGCCTCCTCCATTAGAGTATATGGACAAAAAATATGTTCCAGTTATGACCATTACGTGTAGAATTTCGAAATGAAACCTGCCTAACTTTTGTAAGTAAGCTATAAGGAATGAGCCTGCCAAATTTCAGCCTTCCACCTACACGGGAAGTTCAAGAATTAGTGATGAGTGAGTCAGTCAGTCAGTCAGTGAGTCAGTGAGTCAGTGAGGGCTTTGCCTTTTATTAATATGTATAGATATGGGGTTACATGTACAGAGTACAGTGAAATTCCTACTTGCATGTGCTAACCATGTAACACTTCTTTATTTTCTCCAGCACCACAATTAGGTAGTAGAACTACCTTACCTTAGAAATGTTAGAACATGCTTTTTATAGCAATAAATATTTAGGGTTGACATTTAGGCTTTTTAAGGTAAGGTGCAAAGTGATAGCAAATGATAGGCTTGCTCTTACATTCACAAATAAATGATAACAGTCCTTACAGAAGGTGCACAGTACAGAAAAGATGAACTGTTAGCATCACAAGAACTGGACTCCATTTTCTTATGGTCATGCAGTGAGGCTGCATTGAAGCTGAAAAAGAGACAGCCTGTCCCGGTGTAATATAATACCCTTCCCATTGTAGTAGAAGTCACGTGATCTGCGCACACAGCAGAGTGAAGGGAAATTCCATTTAATTCAACTGGATGAGCTGCTGCATGTGACTCGGGGGCTCTGGCTGCATGGTCAGCATCTCTGTGTGAGGATATGAAATGGAGAGAGGAGGGACTCTGAGTGATTCCTTCCCAGTGCCAGATCAAAAAGGAACCCTTGCTAACTCTCACCACTCCTTGAGCCTCATGTATAAACAGTGTGTATGCACAAAAATGTTGCATACGCCCTTTCCACGCTAACTTTGAGATATATAAAAATTGAACTTTGTGTAAAGACACGCACATGTTCATGGCAGCCTCACACCAGGCATGCGCAAGTTTCTGCTTGGTTTTGCATGTGGGCAGCACCCAGCGTCAAAGCAGTGCTACTGTTTCTGAGTGGTGTCCCTTTCTTTTTTAGATTTGCTTCCATGACATAAGTTAATTACATATTGTTTACAAATTTAATTCACATAATTGTAATCATTCTGTAACACTATAATGGTGCATGGAAAGGACAAACTATTCAAACTACTATACCTGCTTTAGCATTGTTAGAAGACATTGCACATACTTATAGATGATGATGACTGGCTTCTATGTCAATTTCAATTTCCAAGAGCTATCCTCTTGGAGCTGTGTGCTGAACTGGCACTGGCTTTACAAAGGCAGAGTTTGAGGAATTGTGCTCTATCTGTTCCCTTGTAAGTTCTGTCCACCCTTGGATTTTTAGCCACAGGTGCTTTTTTTGAACTGGCAAACATCAAAACACAATTTGCAGCAAAGTCTGGTTTTCCAAATGTAATCAGAGTGGTCAACTGCATGCACATTGCTATTTCAAAAGCGCTGGACAAGTTACATCAGCCAGAATGGATCACCAAAATTACATCATCTATAGCAAGATAGCCTATAAAAATGGCAACTCTGCACAGTCGCAGGTGCTTTTTCCAACTAGTGTGGCGAAAGGCAAGCAGTCCTTTTAAGGATAGCGAGTCACCTCCAAGAGCCATGTGAAGAGCAGAGAATTGGTCCATTGTGGCGCTCGGTGCCAACACTACACTATAAAGGCACCTTCAGAGAATGAATTTGCTTATGTACATAGAAAGCTTTTCCACTTTATTAATTTGCTGCTCTATAGTCCACAGAAAGTGTGTCGCATTGTACAAAGCATGTAGCGTGCTACATTATTTACCACACAACCATAGCTTGCCCGAAACCTGAAGAGGTGCGGTCTAATGAACCTAAACCTGACCCACCAAGCGATCAGCCAAATCGAACAGCATTACAATTTTGTTTGTATGTAATTAGAAGAATGTAAAAACAGGTAATCAGATACAGCATTTATTTTTAAATAATTCATTAAATTTGTGGTATCAGATAGTATACCCCAGTATATTCCTTAGCTCATTGGCCACATCTCATACACTATCTACTACTGCATTTTGTGACTCCCAAACAGTGTCTGTCAGCACACAGACAGATGGTCGCCCAGCTGTTTGCCAAGGTGTGTGTGAAGCCATTGCCCGAAGATCACTGTGTGGAGTTGTGTCCTCGGCACAGGGGTCAGTTATTGTAATATTGTCTGAAACAGAATAAACAGATGGTGGGCTGCGACTCTCCTTTTCACGTCGACTTTGATATCTGACAACTTCTTTTTTTATTTTGGGTACTGTGCAACTTTCTGAACTTGAACTTTGGAGTGTCTCCACCACACTGTATCACTCCATCAATTTGCTTTTGTTGCTTATACCACTGCTTAAGCCAACAAATAGTACGTTTTTCTTTGCCTCCACTTTGCATTCACTGAAATTCATTTTTCCACGTGCTTTTGCCATTGTCTTTTAACAAAACACTGAATGGAAGGGGCTATTTATAATGATTTGCATACTGAATATGCAAAATTCAGGGAGGAGTTGAGGTGGGGCTGTAAGCCTGTGCATGTGCGTTAAAATTCACATTGATTGGGATTAATAAAGGTAAAGTATGTGGAACTTTGCCTAAGCAGTTTTTTGCATCTGAATTTTTTTGTGCATATGCACATTTCCAGTTTTGTCCGGATGGCATGTTTTAGTGTGAATTCTACGCACTGCGTTATACATGAGGCCCCTTATGAGGCAATTTTTGTGTCTGCACTAATCTTAAAGAATCACATCTAATGGTATTCAGTTGCTATTACTAAATATCTGTTATGTCATACCCTTTGTCTGGCGTGTACCTTAGACATACAGAGCAGATATCCCTCCTAATTCTTTTATGGGTAACATCAGATCCCTGGGTACACAACAAAGACAACTTAATTTATTATACTTTTTGATAAAGTAGGTTAACGCAAATCATTTTCTAGTCATAGTATTGATAACAGCAACACTTTAATTTTCTAATTAGCACAGTAGAGAACTGATTGAAATGCTTCATAGTGGAACTCATATGCCTGAAGAATCTGTTCAGATTTCTTTTTTTTTTTGTCCAGAACCATCCATTGAGTACAGTTTTTAGAGCATTTGTACATACTTATTAGAATATTAGAACAATGTAAATGAGAACAGGCCAATCAGCCCAGCAAAGCTTGCCAGTCCTATTCACTAAATTCTTCCATAGCTGAAACTATAAATTCACTAACAGCAAATTATTAAACCATACAACACTTAAGTAAATATATAAACTGAGTTAAACACCAGAAAAACTGAATTAATTTCAATTATTCACAAAAGCAACTAATTGGCAGTATTACCTCTTTCATTTTTTTATTTGCACATTCTTCTTTTGTTTCCACTTTAATTTTTTTTGCACTATTGCAAGAAAGAGAACCACAGATGCAATGTTTGCTCTGAGGATGTTGATGGAGAAGTATAGAGAAGGCCAGAAGGAGTTGCACTGCGTCTTAGTGGACCTGGAGAAAGCATATGACAGGGTGCCTCGAGAGGAGCTGTGGTATTGTATGAGGAAGTCGGGAGTGGCAGCGAAGTACAGGAGAGTTGTACAGGATATGTACGTGGGAAGTGTGACAGTGGTGAGGTCTCCGGTAGGAGTGACAGATGCATTCAAGTTGGAGGTGGGATTACATCAGGGATCGGCTCTGAGCACTTTTTTATTTGCAATGGTGATGGACAGGTTGACAGACGAGATTAGACACGAGTCCCCGTGGGCTATGATGTTTGCTGATGACATTGTGATCTGTAGCGATAGTAGGGAGCAGGTTGAGGAGACCCTGGAGAGATGGACATATGCTCTAGAGAGGAAAGGAATGAAGGTCAGTAGGAACAAGACAGAATACATGTGTGTAAATGAGAGGGAGGTCAGTGGAATGGTGAGGATGCAGAAAGTAGAGTTGGCGAAGGTAGATGAGTTTAAATACTTGGGATGAACAGTACAGAGTAATTGGGATTGTGGAAGAGAGGTGAAAAAGAGAGTGCAGGCAGGTTGGAATGGGTGGAGAAGAGTGTCAGGAGTAATTTGTGATAGACAGGCATCAGCAAGAGTGAAAGGGAAGGTCTACAGGACGGTAGTGAGACCAGCTATGTTATATGGGTTGGAGACGGTGGCACTGACCAGAAAGCAGGAGACAGAGCTGGAGGTAGCAGAGTTAAAGATGCTAAGATTTGCACGGGGTGTGACAGGGATGGATAGGATTAGAAACGAGTACATTAGAGGGTCAGCTCAAGTTGGACGGTTGGGAGACAAAGTCAGAGAGGCAAGATTGTGTTGGTTTGGACATTTGCAGAGTAGAGATGCTGGGTATATTGGGAGAAGGATGCGAAGGATAGAGCTGCCAGGGAAGAGGAAAAGAGGAAGGCCTAAGAGAAGGTTTATGGATGTGGTGAGAGAGGACATGCAGGTGATGGGTGTAACAGAGCAAGATGCAGAGGACAGAAAGATATGGAAGAAGATGATCCACTGTGGCAACCCCTAATGGGAGCAGCCGAAAGAAGAAGAAGTTTTTTGTGCTGTCATTGTTTCCTTTACATTTTAATTTTTTGGTGCTTCAAATTTTTGTTTGTATTTTCATCATTTTTTGTTCTTTAATTTTGTTGTTTGTTTTTTTTTTTGCCCTTCATGGCCACTGTATAATTATAATTCCATTAACACTGTAACTGACATATGACCAGATAACAACAAGAAGAAATCAAAAACTCCAACATTCACCGAAAATGTCACTGTTCTGAAGATCTAGTGGGAAACTGGCCGTTCATAGCAGGTTCAATGGTTATGCTACCTTGGTCACAGTTTGATGTTTTAGTTACATAAGATGCTGTAAGTCCTGCTAGAACAGAAAGTGCCTCGTGTGGACAGTGGCTCAGCATCATGAAGGTAGCTGTAGAAAGAGATGCTAGCATAGTTTAGGTGATCAAATGTAAGTGATTGTGTCATCTTCCGATTACAGGTTATTGTCCACACTGGGCCCAAACATTATATCCAAATTTAGTCCTCCTGGGAAATTGTTTATCACATGGTGGGGCTTCTTTCTATACCAAAATATAATTTCTTGATGAAATTTTCAACAGAACAGAGAGACAGCTTGCAGATTGCTTCATGAAATGTATCTGAGCCATTTTGATCAAACTTCTTTCATCTCTTTAATTAAAAAAAATCACATTAATCTGTCTCTCTGTGGCCTGGTTATGACTTATAGGCATTAACGGAACAATGGAAAAAGCCAATTTATTTTAAACTCTGTCCACACCTTTCCCCAACACAGAATGATCAACTCATCCTTTAACCTCATTTTTGTTTTGTTTACTCCATGCTTTTCATTTCCTCTAGATTATACCTGTATATTACATCTAGGTACTTCACTTTCAGTATGCAAAACCGAAACATTGGTGATTCTAGATTTTGCAGTCATGTTCACAAAGCTCTCCTCTAACTCCTTTGGAATGGGTCACACCTCCATATCCCAACTATTGGGCCCTGATGTTTGATAGATTTAATATAAGACTGTACACTGGATGTATGGAAGGCATAAAAGATGTGAAAATATGTTTAGCAGCTGTCATTTCATCATATCAATGATCTGGTTCATAGAGCTCTTATCTAGATGACAGAATACAAAGTAATGTTTTCCAAAATGGGGGGTTGACCTTTATCATGCCCTCTATCTTTCAAATACTGAAATTCACACAGTTAAATATGCTTTTCTATTCTATTGTACTGCAACAATTGTTTATAGTCTGCATCTTACTTTATAATAACCCTTAATGTCTGATTATCTCTGAACAACTTATAATATTGTCTCTGATTCAAGCTGTAAGCATTGAGACACTTAAATCACTTAAAAGGTTGAACAATATACATTCAAAATAGAGTATATGACAGGAAAATGTCTTTGTAAAAGATGGAATTCAATTAGAGTTGATTTTATTACACTTCCCACATTGCTAAAAACCATCCATTCCTCTGTTTATCTATGTTTTGTAGCATCTGGCAGAACCTACTCTGCATCAAGACAGGAATCAACCATTGAATAGTCATCGTCCATCACATCTCAGTTTTCAGTACTGTTGTGATTTCATCCTGCATATCAATGGCAAATTATTGGAGCTGGTCAAGTTTGAGTATAGCTTCAAATCATGATTTCACAGCTCAAGAAAGAAGAAGTCTATTGAATAGTCAAATGAATCTCAGTGGAACTCAAAAATGTGTCTGAACAAAGACAGCAACAGTGTTTTTATTCTATAGCACATGTATCTCAAAGTGCATGTCAAAGAAGTAGTTACATACAAAGAAAAATATATACATACATAGGAATATTAATGAATAAATAGTATACAAATGATAAATAAGGCATACTTATATAACAAAGATATATAATAAAAAGAAGTAGAGTCCTTAAATATAGTATTGTTTTTTTTAAGTTCCTACGTGACACTCTGATGATAAGCAGAAGCTTTTAACTGAAGGCCACATCACATTAAAATAAAAAATAAAAAAGATCTAACTGCAAACCTTATCAACTGAATAGCTGAATGAATAAGTAAGAGTTTGCTAACAGGAGAACAGTAAATGACAGAGATGGTCAGACACACATGATATCAGTCATAACAGCGTGTGAATTTCAGATTTATAATTTTAGAGTTATTGCACATATTATAAAGGTCTGTCTACTATCTAATGTATGTATAAGAAACTATGTATTTGCAAAGGTGTACTTCTCTCTGTGTAATGTCTGTGCAATGAAAAGTTACAAATAAACTGAAGTAAATTGAATGCTAAATTCACAATAGTAGTTCAATTACCATACACAAGGTAATGGTTTACCTGCAAAGTGCCATCTATAAGAATCCTTTAAATATGCCTCGTGGAAGAAGCAGTTGCAAAACAAAGAACTTTAGTTTTCTTTGTTTATTTTGTTCATTTCTGTCATGTGTTATCTTCTACCTTTAGATTTTTATTTTGTAAATAAAAACACCCTTTTATGTACTTCGTTAATTCCTTGGTTCTATTTTGCCGTCAAGAGCTTTTCGCAAGAGTCTCCCTCAGGCTAGAATAATTACTTAATTGTCATATATATATATATATATATATATATATACTAGCAAAATACCCGCGCTTCGCAGCGGAGAAGTAGTGTGTTAAAGAGGTTATGAAAAAGTAAAGGAAACATTTTAAAAATAACGTAACATGATTGTCAATGTAATTGTGTTGTCATTGTTATGAGTGTTGCTGTCATATATATATATACATATACACATATACACACACATATACACACATATACAGATATATTATATATACATATACACATATATTTTTTATATATATATTTTTTATATATATATATATATATATATATATATATATATATATATATATATATATATATATATATATATATATACACATACATACATACATACATATACACACATAGATGCACTTACAATAACATAGAAATCAATATAAACAACATTAACATCATTATCATATGAGAATATGAAGTAATATATAAGAAGCACATTTCATATAAATATAAATTATTAAACAGTAAAATGTTCTTCTATAATTTGCTACCGTGGCTTTTCGTTGGTCTGTCCAGGATTTTCAATCACATGTAGCTTGCAAACCGTTTCACGTATTGACTTGAAATGTGGTACACATATAATACGTCACGTCTGCTATCCGTTTTATGGGTGATGAATGTATTACTCTTTTTATGTTTATTTTATTTTAGAATCAACTCCTATCTGCGCACACCAGGGCGGCCGTGGGCAGATGCGTATGGTGTATTCACTCCATGTTATCGTGCATTGCGCTGTCACTGGTATTTTGATAAAAGAATTTGAACAATATATAAGAAGCGTATAAATTATTAAACAGTAAAACATTAACATTTAAGAAGTAAAGTTACATTGAGTACTACTGCAGTGCCTTCGGGTATACCTCATTTTTTCTTTGCCCATTACATGCTTAAATGTATACATTTTTTGGTGTACCTACCCGAGAACACGCGACATATAACTGACCGTGGGAGAAGCATGGATTTTAAACACGCGTTGAGTTCATCTGCTGGTCTCCCTCGTGGAATAACTGGTAATGTTTGAGTAAAATGTACAGCGAGTGAAACGACATTACCTCCTTTTTTTTTTTTACGATCTCTGAGATCTTGCTTTTTTCGGTTCAAGGCTTCATAAGCTGTTTTATGTTCAATGTTGTACTTAATAAGTACTAATTATCCCAAACCATCATCTTTGAATGTTGCAAGACTTTCGCCTTGTATGTAGATCGGGGTAATTACATTCATTGCATTCTTAGTCTGAATCACAATCTGATTGTATGGGTGGTTACCTGGCACTGTAGGGTTGCCACCCGTCCTTTAAAATACGGAATCGTGCCGCGTTTGAGAATGAAATTGCGCGTCCCGTTTTGAATCAATACTGGACGGGATTTATCCCGTATTTTTTTTATCATTTTTTTTTTAAAGCAGCGTCTCATGCAAATCATCCCACACGCATTTTATGAAGATGCCTCCTTTCCTACTTTTGATTGGGTAATACTTGATGTCATCGTTAGTTTGATTGGTGTTTTTAACTGTCCAGTGAGGAGGGCGTGTCTTTTAAGTACAGTCTGCAAAGTGTTGGCACTGAGATGTTGCGTCAGCGCCATAGTTGAAGCCCCTAACGTTGCGGTCAGCAAGTCGGCTAACATCCGCCATGTGCCGTCTTTCAGTTGCAAGAAGCAGATCATAGAATGGTTGAAACTGTTGCCCCTAACGTTGCGCCACGGCGTGTGCTTCGTTTATACCTTGTGTCTTCTCATTAAAGTTTTATCTCGCGAATATGTTATTGCAATCCGCAGCGGGAGCGTTTCTATAAACTTAATTTAAACTTATGTTTTACACCGTGCTTTGTTTCCCTTATGAACATGCTTGTATGCTTAACTCGCTCCGTTCTCAATTGTTTAATTAATTTTTTGCTCTTCGCTGTTTGCGGCTGTTCCTCCATTTCCCCCTACTTCGTTCTTTTATCTCGCGAATATGTTATTGCAATCCTTAACGGGAGCGTTTCAATAAACTGATTGAAAATAGTTTTGCATTTACCTTTTTAGTAAAAGGCGAGCTTTTAAGCCTGAGAAATCACCCCGTAAATGCACACGTTTAATTGGACATGTGTTAATATGTATGGTTACACAGTATTAAAAGACAGTGAACAACGTCAGTTACCTTTCTTCCCGCGTTTGATAAAAGGTGAGCTTTTAAGCCTGAGAAATCACCCCGTAAATGCACACGTTTAATTGCACATGTGTTAATATGTATGCTTACACAGTATTAAAAGACAGTCAAAAAATTAACGTCATTTACCTTCGTTCCCGCGTGTGACTCGTGCTGTAAATCTCTTCCTTGTTTTTAGTTCACGTGATTACGTAGGAGGCGTGATGACGCGATACGTGACTCCGCCTCCTCCATTACAGTGTATGGACAAAAAATATGTTCCAGTTATGACCATTACGCTTTGAATTTCGAAATGAAACCTGCCTAATGTTTGTAAGTAAGCTGTAAGGAATGAGCCTGCCAAATTTCAGCCTTCCACCTACACGGGAAGTTGGAGAATTAGTGATGAGTGAGTCAGTCAGTGAGTGAGTGAGTCAGTCAGTCAGTCAGTGAGGGCTTTGCCTTTTATTATTATAGATATATATAGATAGATAGATAGATAGATAGATAGATAGATAGATAGATAGATAGTGTAGAAGATACATTTTCAATAGGAAAGAAAATAAATAAAAGAGACAAAACTTTAAGTATTAAAGCATTAACTTCTCAAAAACAGTGCTACTTACCTATATCACCTTTATCATTTAAGTCAAAGTCCATATACTTCTCTGAAAAATAAAATTAAAAAGAATTGAGTCAACCAGCTAAACACCTTTCCCTGCTACATATTTCTATAAGGATATGTACATCTGACCTATGCACATCTCTGTTTGGACTACAACATGTTTGCCAAAACAGGGAGGGTACATAGGAGGAAGAGCATGAAATTACAGATTTTCAGGAGCCTGAAAGAATGAGAGGATCCGTCACTGATTTGATAGAATGTGCAAACTGTGGGAGAGTTGGGACCACTGGGGAGTGCAATTCCTTCTTGTTGTGAGTGATGCCCAAGTAGTAAAACCTCTGAGGTTCCTGCAGTTTGTTGACTGAGAAGATGCCTTCAGGATTTCACTAGGATGCTACAGCGGAATAAGAAGGCCTAAACTTCAGATGTTATGGTCAGAGTTTAGCATAAATAGCATTAGTCTATTGATCGATCCTTACATCAATTGCACAATTGTTGTGTGGTAGTGTAACAATGTGGGGAATGTTTTCCTTGCTTGCATTTGAATGAACAGTGTACCCAAGCTTTATTCCTCCCTATGTCATCACTCTATGTGACAGTATATCCTTTATCAAATTGATACAGCATATTAATGCACCATGTGACAAAGTACACATGATCTTAAACTTGCTTGATAAAGATGATGCTGATTTCACTTTACTCCAGTGAAATGAACAGTTCCTTGATCTAAATCCAAAAAAGCACGCTTAAAATGAGGTGGAAAAGATATTTTACAGTATGAAAGTGAGGTTGAAAAATAATGATGCCTTTCTAACCTATCAGAAAAGCCAAGCTAATTATACTCTTAAACACCTAGTGTATATAACCATGAACACTTGGTTTCTTTGTGAAATAAAACAGTTAATTTGTCAGTTACCTAATTAAGAAACTGATAATGAATTACCTAATTAACAAATGGTTACTGAGATTCTAAGTAGTAATGTTTCTGCACCTTACTCTGTGTGAGGAAAATGATAATTACATCGTTCCTAGATCTCGATCCAACAAAGCACCCTTGGAATGAGGTGGAACAGGAGTTTTATAGTATGAATGTGAGGTTGAAAGATCTGCAGGAACTGTCTAATGCTATCGAGTTGCTGGGGCCACTAAGATGTAGTGGATAAGACAGAAATGTAAATGAAAGGTTTACTAGTTCAAATACCGCCTCTAAATCATTTTAAAATGTGTCATCCAAATATGCCTAACAGATTTCTTCTGAGGACTCCAGCTCCTTCCCACAATCTGTGTTGATAGATCAGTTTAAGAATTCAAATTGAATTGATTTGTACAAAATTGTTTCTCTGTATGTAATGCTTATAGCAATAACATAATATCTTGGGCTAGTTCAGATTAACTAAATTTATTCAGTTAGCCATAGCTATGAGTCAGGTGTGGAAAAAAGAAAATGTCCCTCTGTCCCCTTTTCTTCTATACAGTCATACCTTATTATATGATTATAAAATGTACCTGAAAACAGGCTGGAAAATGAAAAAAATTGGATATTGAAGATCTATTTCTCATTACTTTAGATGGGAAAAATATTGATGCTTTCCTAGCTCATCAGAAAATCCCCAAATTATTTCACCAAATATCACTAATACACTCTTAAACACCTATATAACCATGAACAATTGATTTCTTCATGAAATAATAAAGATCATTCATCATTTACCTAATTAAGAAGCTGTTGATGTACAGTACTACCTAATTAACAAAATCGTTATTGAGGTTCTGAATGGGAAAGTTTCAGTAACTTAGCCTATGTGAGGGAAATGAGAATTAAACTGAGTCTTCACTGCTCTTGTGAAGAGAGAAGGCTTGCCTCCCACCATAGTGGACTAGTCACAGCAAAATGTAGCTATGAAATTTATGTTAAAAAAGAAATGGAACTACCTTTTGTTTCTTACACTTTTTTGAAACAATTTTCAAGAAACATATTTGAACATTTTGAAACATATTTAAGAATAAATGCAGTCACTGCAGAAATACGTTGTATTCAACCGAACTAAGGTGCAAGACTAGGTAGCAGGAGGCAGCTCAGACCGTAGGAGCTCCAACAACAATACACTTGTCAACACAAACACAATCAACTGATGCAACTCTCAAAATATTTTCAGAGGCATGTCAGATCAAATGTGCCTCATAGTGATCAAACTGTCTGGAGAGTGAATTTGTGGTATTAAAAAGCAAGAGTCAATTGTGTGACAAGTTAGATAAAGAGAGATGAACACATATCATTTTCCATCTTTTGCCTCATGCTTACTTATCACATTTATACTCACTCTTATAGGCTTCCAGTTTTTCTGCAAGGTCTTCTTCATTGCAATATTTAGGATCATCTAAATATTCCTGCATAAGAAAAAATGATTGTCAAACTTAATAATTACTCACTAATCTAAAAGATAAATATCTCAATTTCTTTTATAAATGCTCACTTAGTTTGAATGAATACCTAAAAGAAAGTAGTCAAAGCATTTTTTATCTAAACACATTGATTGTCACAAAAAATGGAAAAGGTGTTTAAAAATAAAACAAGTGTGAGACAATGGTGAAATGGATTTCTTTGCCATGGCACATTGCCTCCCTCCTAGTTTCTGGACGCTGGTGTGGTCTGTCCTTGCGTGCCTTTCAGTTCAGTTTTGTGGCTGCTGCTGCAAAATGTACTTTGAGGGGCTAATGACCAGTCTAGACCCGAATCTCTTATTGTGTAGGTTTATTCCATTTTCTTCATTTTGTTAAATGTTTTCTGATAGTGTTTTCTATGAACTGTACTCTGTAAAGTAATACTTGATTGAGTAATTGTGGGGTAGGTTGAAGGGACTCCCAACTGGACAGAACTTTTCAAGCTTGTGCAAACAATTGGAAGGCCCAAGTATTTATTTTAAAAATGGCTTTCAATGGGGAATTCAAGAGAGATTGATTGGCAGACATTGAAGCTACTGTACATCCACACTACACTCTTATAAATAATGTTTTTTTAAATGGCACTTTAAGGTGGTTTACTTGGTTGTGTGTTTACTCATAGAATTATTGCTTGACAAACCATTTCATCTGGAAAAAGTTATTTGCAAAAGTTCTTTGAAGTTGGTTCTTTGTGCTTTGAAAAGCTTCCTAGTATGGGAAAAATAAAATCTTTAATGTATGGTAAGATACCTAGCAGGATACTAACAGATTACAAAAACCTGAACTTAGCCTATGGTACCAGGGTGGCCCACAAAAAAGTGTCCTGCCTCCACCGACACGACTGCATTACACGGTGAAGAGAAAAATGATCAAATGTGGTACTCACATTTACAGAAGATGCTGAAAGTGATCTCCTTCTGTGTCAATATATCTCTGTGCTCGTTTCAGACATGACCGCAGCCGCTTATCCGACAGCAGACGAGATGGGAGTCTTCTCGGTGGAGGCGGGCCACTTTTTCATGGGCCACCTTGTATTATGTGCAGCAAGAGTACTTTGAAAAATATGAGCCATTGGTATTTCAAACATCTTTTACTATCTATTCATGGTTATTTACTGTGTGGAGCCTGTTATGGATCTAAATAACGACGCTTTCTGGAACTTTCACATAGATGAATCTTTTGTGAACCAAGAATGGTTCCACTATGGCATCACTCTGAAGAGCCACCCTAGCCCCTTAATTTTTAAAAGTGTACTATATTTTCATTTAAAAATGAGACATTAATCTCCATTTTTGCCTTTCATTCAAACTATCCAGGTGCTCTTAACCCCTGAAAATGGAGAGCTTTCTATATTTCTGAAAATGCAATGAAGTGGGGATGAGTGAAACAAAAAGTTTTAAATACACAGGCACTAATCTCACTTTATTAGTTTGTGCTTATAACATGTCCTTTTCCTGCTTGGACTCTGCTCATTACATTGTCTCATTACTGGATTGGTCACCCTTCGTGGAAGAAAACCATAAAGCAATGTAGAGGTCAAAGAGGAGCTGCTGTCCATGGCGTTGTGTTTCATCAAAGTTGTGTTTTGTACAGTTTGAATGCTACATACATGCACAAATGGCAAACAATTTACTGATTGTTACAGCACTTTGATAAATCCATCGCTTCAAGGAGGACACTTCCTTTTCCTTTTTCTACTGGTGTGTGCATGCCCAGTGTAGGCAAATGGCTATATCATATGAGTTTACTGTCATTTTATTGTGGATGGAGGTACTTTCAGAAAGAACATAAAACTCTAGTGTGGACGGAGATTGTTTTTGTTTAAAAACTGCCATTTTAAAATGAAAACATAGTGGTGTGAATATAGCCTAAGCATATCATGTCTTGGTCTTTTTAAACACAACGGCACTAAGGAAAATCGGTAAAATATTAGTTACTGACATTAGTTATGCATGTATTAATGCACCTAATAGTTCACACTGTCATAACAACAGAAATACAAAGTAGGACCAGTGGTGATGTCACTAAAATCACTTCAGACAATACAAAAAAATTTATGACTATCATGATCACTGAGATTTAAATTTAAACCAAGGAGAACACTTTCATCATGGGTCAGGTATTTTAGAAATAGTACAAGAAGGAAGCTAAATGTAGCAAAGATCAAAAAATGGAAAGACAATTAATTTATCATCAGGTTTTAGGAATAGTGCTAAATTAAAACTAAAAAGAAAACCACAATTTTCCAAATATAAAAAGAAAGTTTTTGAGAAAGTCTTTCATTATACTTCTATAAAGCATGGATGCAGTTTAATGGCTGCCATACTATTATGGATAATGACCACCTAGCATCATAGTGACCCAAACCTCTTAGATGGGAGTGTTCATGACAGAAAGTGTCCTTGAAAGTTTAAAACATAAAATCAAGACACCAATAAAGAAATAAACACACAAAATGGTGACAAAATGCCATTAATGGAATTAATAAAAAAGAAATCAAATGAGGAACATATTAATGTAATCCTAGCACTGACTTAGGCATTTTTTTAAATTTTGCTTTAGCTAGCTAGATGACAGAGTTTGGCATAGTTAAACAGAGTAGTTTTATAGCTCCTTCAGACTTTCCAAAGTAATATGTTCATTTTTATTATAGCATTTCTTATTCTGCTATGTTTTCTCAATATACAGGATGTGACAAATAAAGTGTGCATGTAAAAGCAGTAGCCCAATTTAGACAACATGCAGCAGTTAAAGGCAAGCAGAGGAGTCGCTTCTGATGCTTCCTTTTCCCACTACCATGAACTTGTAATGACACAGAGCTGGTGGGGTTGAAGGTTTGTTATGTTTTTGCTTTTGCAGTTACCTAGCGCTCTCTCCTAGCTCCTCCCCTTGAACACATGAGCAAGACAGTGGGCTTTCACACACCAACAATAGACAAACTCCTTTGTGTGGCTATATTGTTGGCTGAAATATATGTGCTCATTCTTTTCTAACTTATGGGTTTAATATCATGTCTGGCTGTGACACATTGTGACCATTAGGGGCACCTCAAAGCCCCAAACCCAAAATACATCTGCAGTGTCATGCATGTGTGCCAGAGGGTTACCCTACAGGTTCCTCCCAGATATGAAATCGCACAGCGGGTCAAGAGGGGGCCTCTGTCACTAACCATGCCATCTTCCTTTGCTCCCACAATACAGAGAAACTGCAGCTGACTCTGCCCTTTACAGTCTCAGAACCACAAAAGCCCAGCAACCCAGAAGGAGGGTCACTTATTGACTGGAAGCTCGAAGAAATGGAATTCCTTCAAATATCAACCAAAGTCATCAGAAAAGCCTTGAGAGGCAGTTACTTTGTTGTACAGAATGCCAGTGGGCAACTCTTTTTAGTTGTTATTGCTTCATCACTCATGTGTGTGTTTTTTTTTTTTTTGGAACTGTTTGAAAGTAAACAGGAGGCCAAGTAGATGCCCCAAAATGTATCTTGTCTTTTGACCCATCATTTCCTTGGATTACCACAGCAGCAACACAGGTCCCGGGTCTAAATACAGGGTGTAAGTATTTCTTTATTTAAGTGCCTTTTTCAGACTGGCTTCTTCTCCAGTACAATCCAACCTACAGTTCTCTCTCTTTCTGTTCCTCCTCCACTCATTTCCATGCAATCTTCAACCTTATGCACTTCCAACCCTGACTCACTTGGGGACCAATTCCTTTTCAATATGGAACAGGGAGTACTTCAGTGCAACTACTGTATATTGCACCCACGTGGCTCTTAAGGATCCTACCAGGGTGAACTTCCAGAACTTCAACTCCAATGCAGCCCTGCAGGTATCCAAGAGGAAGCTCCACTACACTAATGCTAACACCCTAGGTAGTAGTCATGCCCTCTCAACTACTGACCAAGAAAGGGAATAGGAATCTTCTCGAAAGGATGCACATTCACCCTTTCTATTCAACCATAAGTGCCATCCATCCTGGGTAGGATACCAGTCCATCCATGATGTCCATCACATCTTCTTCAGGGTTGCAGTTGCCATGACTGCCATCATAACTGTCAAAGCAGACATTGTAGTAGCAGAACATCTACATCAAAACCTGTTTCACATAGCTCTGCATGTGAAAGGAAATTACTCTACTAATGCTTTCTTCTTTTAGAAATTAATTTCTAACACAAATGATAGGCACCTACATGCTGAATAATGTATGAAAGTCATAAACATATGCACATTTATGAGCATTCAGAATGCCCACACATGCATTAATATGTGTCTCTGCATAAATAGAGATTTGTGTCTAGCTGAAAAGGAAGGTTTGAGAAGATGGTGAGTGTGTCACACTAAACAAGAGAGGAAAGAAAGTACATAGCAAAAAAACAGATTAATGAAGTGCAGATCAAAGACATTTTGCACATCAGGTATTTTCAAGGGATCTCCTTTATTGTGGGTCAGTTATGGTAAGCAGTGTATGGATGTGGGACAGAAGATGAGGAAATGGCAGTGTATGAGTGGGGAAGTGGACCAGCCAGCCCCATGGTAGTCAGAGGCCTTCACGTGTGTAAACAGGCCTTAAGGTGTCTAGTTTGTTATTTCTCCAAGCTTTGTATAAGACAGGGAATCCAATATTCAATAATTCATTGATTGAAACCCATATTTACTTAAATTTAGTACCTTAACAACAATAGTTACAAGGAACTTAGTTTAATAAAACTTATATAAATAAAATATCAATTCAAACATATACCACAAGGAATACATGTTCCTCAGTAGCCCCTAAACAATCACTGTTCATCAGTGTATTGAAAAAAGTGACAGGAAATATTGTGCCCCTATCAGAATTGAAATCAATACAGAAAATCCAGACATAGGTGCTTGGGGATGTTTCTGTCTACTTATTAATTTTTATTTTGGTGGATATGGTTCTCAGAAAACTCTGTATCAAAAAATAAAAGAATGAGTGTAGGAAAATGTTTACTTTGTATTGCATGTCTTCTGAAACTGTTACCCTACACAAGAATTATTACATGTGAATTGCAATAAACTGTGGTGGGCTGGTGCCCTGCCCGGGGTTTATTCCTGCCTTGCGCCCTGTGTTGGCTGGGATTGGCTCCAGCAGACCCCCGTGACCCTGTGTTAGAATATAGCGGGTTGGATAATGGAAGGATGGAATTGCAATAAACCGAAAGTAGTGTACTAACAGGAGTAAAGAAGTAAGTATGCAGCTGCAGAGTATAGTTGTGCTCCATTTTAGACCAATTGCAGTGAATATTACAACTGAGATGAGGGTGGCTATGCCTGGTAAGAAAAGGAGTTGGTAGTATGAGTTATGCTTCTCTTGAACAAGTAATAGGAAATCTGGGTTTAATAAAATGGATAGATGTATACTGAAGTATAAGCATTGTTCTACTTGATACATCTTGATTAGCCAAACAGAAGTGCTCAAATGGGAAAAACAGACTTAAACAGATTTTATCTAAATTGTTAAATTAATTCACAACCATGCACTGCATTAAAACATGTAATATGGGTACCATACTACTGATGGTAAATTGGTAATAAAAAAAGCTCAATCTGTTGTAAGAATTTCATCTTATCTGTATATTACTGGCAGAGCAGCTGCTGGTGTGGCAATCATAAGGTTCTATAATTATCCATGTGCTCGGCAGTCTAGGACTGCAGCTGAGCTGCTGCATATCGGTGAAGTGCACACCACTTTCTAAGTCTGTCTCAAGGAGGCCTTGTCACCTTTATTTTATTTTACTTCAGAATAACAGATATCTGTATAAGTCTTTGCAGTTCAAGGATACATTGAAACTTGAAGGTTTTAACTTTATTCTAGGATCTTTAGGGGTATGGGGACTTCAAAGATTCTGAACATTAATTAAAAATGTTGCTCATTGAAAAAATGTTTGTGCATCTTACGTATCTCAAAGACTGAGCCTAGACACCCTGCAAAGGAAGCTAATTTCAACCGCTTGTATCCATGACCTTGTTGTTCCTGACACTACCCAAAGCTCATGGTCATAAGTAAGGTGAGAAATGTAGATCAAATGCTAAATGGAAAGCTTTGCATCTCAGTTCACCATGACAGACCGGTACAACAATCATATAACTGTTGACGCTGCTCCCTCACACCTGCCTATCTCACAGTACTTTGTTCAATCACTTGTGTACAAGACCCTGAGATAATTAAACTCCTCTGCTTGAGAGGGCACTCCACCCATCTTTGGCTGAGAACTATGATCTTGGAGGTTCTGATCCTCATCTCAACTGCCTAAAACTCGGCTGCAAACTACCCCACTGTACACCTGAGGTCATCACCCATTGAAGCCAACAGGACCATATCATATGCAAAAAACAGAGATGTGATCCTAAACACACCTAAAGACCCCACGCCACCCTGGCTGCGCCTGTCCATAGAATATTATGAACAGGATCAGTGACAGAGGGCAACCCTGGTGGAGTCCCACACTCACTGGAAAATAATATGACTTACTGCTGGCAATGAGAACGAAGATTTTGCTTCATAATTAATAATTACACAAAGATTTGAAAACCAAAACTCACTATTTGAAAATATAAAAGTACAGAACTTAATAAAAACAGTAACATAAAAATAAAAAATATTCAATGAAAAGCAACAAAATAAACAACCATGGCAAAAGAAAACTGAGATCAAGGATTGAGCCAGGTTAAAACACAACACCACGACACTCATTCACCTTCAACCAATCAGCTTTCAACTTACAGTAGCTTCTGATATCATAAAAGAGGGATTTATGTTTGAGAGACGATTTCTAATTTCTTATAAGATATTTAATAAAATTGTTATTAAATCGTAACATATTTTTTACTTGCAAGCTTGGAAGATTTTGTTTTTTTGAATGTGATGTCTTTTTTTAATTCAAAGTGGATTTTGTGGGCTTTTTGGTAAATATCCTGGTATATGATGTTAAAGGTTCAGTTTAAACCGAATGATTGAAGGTGTATTGAGGGTGCATGACTGTCCTGAAACTAAAACTGTCCAAGGAACAACAGAAACCTAATGATGTCAGGTTGCCCACACCAACCCATGTGGTCACAACCTGACAAGTCACACAATTGTAAGGCAAATTTTGGATCACTGGAGGAAAGGTGACTAAACAATAATAATAATAATAATAATAATAATGATGCATTTTATTTATAGGGCACTTTACATTAGCAGTAAATCTCAAAGTGCAACATAAAAAGTTTAAACAAAGGCAAGGCAAGATAAAAACAGAGATAAAACAACAATAATTATAGCATTCTTGTTAATAAGCTTTCCTAAATAGAAAAGTCTTTAGCTGTTTTTTAAAACAGCCCTCAATCTGCTCTGTTCTTTGGCTCTCTGGTAGGGCATTCCAGAGCCATGGAGCAGCGGCTGCAAAGGCTCGGTCTCCCATTGTATGAAGTTTGGTCACAGGGGGACGAAGGCGGTAGGTATTTGTAAAACGGAGTTTTCTTGTAGTGGATTCTAATATAAGGAGTTCTTTAAGATATTGTGGAGCATTTCCATGGATACACTGGTGAGTAAAGAAACAGAGTTTGTATTCGATATGGAGATGGATAGGGAGCCAATGAAGAGACCGACGGATTGGTGAGATATGTTCATATTTCCGCACCCTCATCAGGATTCTTGCAGCACTATTTTGAATTTGTTGGAGCTTTTGAAGGCTCTTGTTGGGTATCCCACTGAGAAGTGCATTACAACAGTCCAGTCTGGATAAGACAAAGGCATGAACCAGCTTTTCAGCATCACAGAGGGAGAGGTAGGGAGAGAGTTTGGCTATGTTTCGGAGATGAAGGAATGCAATTTTACAAAGGCGATGGACATGTGTATCAAATGACAGATGGGAGTCTAACTTGACACCCAGATTTGTAACAGAAGGGTAGAGGGTAATGGTACGGTCAGAAAAGGAAATACAATTTACAGAGGAACAAAGTTGATGGGGGGTGCCAATTAAAAGAGCTTCAGTTTTGGTGCTGTTCAGCTTGAGGAAGATCTTGGACATCCAGGCCTCAATCTCATCCAAGCAAGAGGAAAAAGTTGATGGAGGTGTAAGAGAAGTCGAATCTAGTCTCACATAGAGCTGCGTATCATTGGTATAGCAATGGAATTAAACTCCATGCTTGCGAATGATGTGACCCAGGGGTAGAATATAGATATTAAAGAGGGTAGGCCCAAGGACTGATCCTTGTGGGACTCCACAGTTGAAAGTGTGGGTATGAGATCTAGCATCCCCCAAGGCCACATACTCAGCCCTGTCTGTAAGATAGGACTCAAACCACTCGAAAGCAATGTCAGAAAGTCCAATTGTATAGTGAAGATGATGAAGGAGAATATTATGATCTACCGTATCAAATGCAGCTATAAGGTCCAGGAGGATAAGAAGTGATGGAGAGCCATGGTCAGCAGCCATCAGGAGGTCATTGGTGACTCTAATCAGGGCTGTCTCTGTGCTGTGAGAAGTTCAGAAACCAGACTGAAATTTTTCAAACAGATTGAATTTTTTGAGGTGATCCTGAAGCTGAACCAAAACACCCTTTTCCAAAACCTTAGACAAAAATGGAAGGTTGGAGATCAGACGATAGTTTGCTATCACTTCAGGATCCAAAGAAGATTTTTTTAAATGAGGTCTAATTTTTGCGGTTTTCAAGGCCAGTGGAACTAAGCCGCTCTGGAGAGAGTGATTAATGATGTCAGCAATAAGAGGGCTTATATCTGATACATTAGCTTTTACCAGAGGAGCAGGAAAGGGGTCCAAGGAACACATTGAAGGTCGCATCCTCTGTATGATGTCCTCAACTTCTTTAACTGTGGTACAGAGGAACTGGGAGAGGCAGCCCATTGGCTTTGATGTAGAAACATCCATTAAACATTACAAAATGAAAACCAAAGTAAAAAATAATCAGCTAGCTGTAAAATGTGACCATTTCCACTTGGAATTTGGAAACATTTCTGAAAACATGTTTTTACTTTGTCATTAGGGCTTATTGAGTCCAGAGTGATGGACAAAAATATTAAATTTATCTATATACAATTAAATCTAGAGCACAACAAAGTGTGAAGAAAGTGAAGTGGTCTCAGTACTTTCTGAATCCACCATATACATGGTGAACAGCACATCATCTTGCTGAGTCTGTTATACAGGTCACAAAGCCCTGTGGTATATAATTTAAAAAAGCTCAGCACAGGAGGGAGGGCACAATACCACCATACAGGACACAAATTACAAGCGACGTCTAAAAAAAGCACTTTCATTTTACACCACATACACCCAAGTAAAAAACTGGCTTACTAGCAGACTTGCAGATTGTTTTTATGCACATGTCAATAAAGTTGCAACTCTTGAATGATTATTTGCTTCAGCTGTCACCAAGATCCTGTTATAATCAAATATACAACCAAATGGTCTGAACTGCTAGTACACTGCTTAAAACAATTAAGGGATCACTTAAATCACACATATGATCTCAATATACAAAATTCTCAAGTGGAAAATCTTTACTGAGTAATACTGTGTAATTCATTGAGAACAAAATGATATAGCATATAATGGTCAATGGAAACCTAAATGACCAACCAAATGAGAAGTGGACTCAACATCACACTGAAAATCAGAGTCAAAAATTGAAATCACAGACTGATCCAACTTGTGTGAATTTCATCACTTTAACTCATAATGTAACTCTATAGTGTATATGGCCGCCACATGCCTGTATGCACTCCTGACAATGTCTCGACATGCTCCTGGGGGGATCTTCTCCCAGATCCGGATCAGGGCATCAGTGAGCTCCTGGAAATTCTGTGGTGCTACTTGGCGTTGTCGGTGCACCAATACATAATGTCCAGGAGGTTCTCAATTGGATTCAGGTCTGGGGAATGTGTGGGCTAGTTAACAGCATCAATGTCTTCATCATCTAGGAACTGGCTACACATTCTTGCCACACCAGCAGGAGGAACTCAGGGCCCACTGCACCAATGTAAGATCTGACAGTGACTCTGAGGATTTCATCCCTCCCCTTCAGAGTACCTTTGCCTAGCAAGTGGAGGTCGGTGCAACCCTCCAAAGATGTGCCTCCCCAGTCCATCACTGACCCATCGCCAAACCGGTCATGCTGGATGATGTTGCAGGCTGCATAACATTCACCACGTTGTCTCTAGACTCTTTCACATCTGTTACATATGCTCACTATGAACCTGCTCTCATCTGTGAAGAGAACAGAGCACCAAAGGCGGAGCTGCCAATTAGCTGGTGGTGATGGGTTATGAGTACAAGTCCTACTAGAGGACGTCAGAGTCTCATGCAAACTAATGGAGTCTGTTTTTGATAGTTTGCTCAGAAACATGCACACCAGTAGCCAGCTGGATGTCATTTTGTAGGACTCTGGCAGTACTCCTCCTGCTCCTTCTCGCACAAAGGAGCAGACACCAGTCCTGCTGCTGGGCTGATGCTCTTCTACGGCCCTTTCCAACTCTCCTTGTGTAACGGTGTGTCTCCTGGTGTCTCCTTCATGCTCTTGAGACTGCTGAATGACACAGCAAACCTTCTTGCAAAGGCACATACCATCAAGTTATGCAGGTGAAGCTGAAACTTTAACAAGTTTCAGACATGATGCTGAGACATCATAGCAATGAGTTAAACAGAAAAGTGTATTTTTGTCAATTCAGCACTCCTGTACCTGATTGCTCACCAAAATCTATTCATTGTTAAAGGCAAAAAGGTTGATTGGTGAGTCAGCTGAGTAGGAGAACTCTGTGAGTAAACATTACACTGTCATTTACCACCATAACCTTTACAGACCAAAAAACAGTTATGTTTATATTAATTTAAGCTGTTCTTGGGGACGCTTCCATTTCTATTACTTATTTATTGTACTGTGTATCTTTGTATTTATTTCTTTGGGTTTATTTTGCTGTTTGTAATTCATTCTTTAAACTTTTGTAAGACAGTTTGTGGTACAATCTTTTCCATGAAAAAAGTATAATATAAATAAATGTTGTTGTTCTTGACTGGTGCTCCATCTTCATTTGGTTTCTGCCATGGCAGGGTTTATCCCCTATGACTCTGAACTCTATTAAATGAGTTCAATAAGGAACGATTGGATGATTGGCCTTTGTATTCTAGTTCTATTCCCAGCAGCTGGAAGTGCAGCTGGATGATAAATTGGACTGGACTGCCAATACTGATGCTCTGTGCAAGAGAGGACAGAGCCGGCTATACTTCCTTAGAAGGCAGGCGTCCTTCAACATCTTCAATAAGATGCTGCAGATGTTCTATCAGACGGTTGTATCGAGTGCCCTCTTCTACACAGTGGTGTGCTGAGGAGGCAGCATAAAGAAGAGGGACGCCTCACGCCTGGACGAACTGGTGAGGAAGGCATTCTCTATTGTAGGCACGGAGCTGGACAGTTTGACATCTGTGGCAGAGCGACGAGCACTCAGCAGGCTCCTATCAATTATGGAAAATCCACTAAACAGTATCATCTCCAGACAGACGAGCAGCTTCAGCGACAGACTGCTGTCAATGTCCTGCTCCACTGACAGACTGAGGAGATCGTTTCTCCACCACACTCTGCGACTCTTCAATTCCACCCGGGGGGGTAAACGTTAACATTATACAAAGATATTGTCTGTCTGTATACCTGTATTGTTATCACTCTTTAACCCTTTGCAGTCGTATTTAATTTTCAACGTCACGCTACATTAGTCGTAATTAATTATTGAAAAAACGCCAATAATTACAGCAGTTATTTTTTTCAAGCACGTAGGAATAACACAGGCCACTTTTCTCGACCAGGCGACTGTGCAAATCGGTCAGAAACTTGCAGGGCCACCAGCGGTGGCCTGACGACCTATAGCGCACTTTTTACTAAGGCCAGTTTTCTGGCCTAACGACCGCAAAGGGTTAATTTAATATTGTTTTTTATCAGTATGCTGCTGCTGGAGTATGTGTAAAGTATCTATCTATCTATCTATCTATCTATCTATCTATCTATCTATCTATCTATCTATCTATCTATCTATCTATCTATCTATCTATCTATCTATCTATCTATCTATCTATCTATCTAAAGTTCTAGAGCAAAATTTCAAAATGTATTCATTCCTTTTTATGAGATGACTAGCAAAATACCCGCGCTTTGCAGCGGAGAAGTAGTGTGTTAAAGAGGGTATGTAAACATATATATACATAAACATATATATATATACATATCTACATATACACATATCCACATATACATATCTACATATACACATCCACATATATATACATATACACATCCGCATATATATACATATATATATATATACACATATCAACATATATATACACTTCCACATATATATACATATATATATACACATATCAACATATATATATATATATATATATATATACACATACATATACACACATACATATATACATATACACATACATGCATACACATACATATATATATATACACACATACATACATACATACATACACATATATATATATATATATATATATATATATATATATATATATATACACATACAGACACATATATATACATATACATATTTACAAATCTACATATATATATATATATAAATATCTACATACTGTATATATTCACATATATATCTACATATCTACATATATATATAGACATACATACATATATATATCTATATCTATATCTATCTATCTATATCTATCTATGTCTATATATATACAGTAATCCTTTCTCCATCGCAGGGGTTGCGTTCCAGAACCCCCCGCGAAAGGTGAAAATCCGTGAAGTAGAAACCATATGTTTATATGGTTATTTTTATATTGTCATGCTTGGGTCACAGATTTGCACAGAAACACAGGAGGTTGTAGAGAGACAGGAACGTTATTCAAACACTGCAAACAAACATTTGTCTCTTTTTCAAAAGTTTAAACTGTGCTCCATGACAAGACAAAGATGACAGTTCTGTCTCACAATTAAAAGAATGCAAACATATCTTCCTCTTCAAAGGAGTGCATGTCAGGAGCACAGAATGTCAGAGAGAGACAGAGAAAAGCAAACAAATCAACAGGGCTGATTGGCTTTTAAGTATGCGAAGCACCGCGGCACAAAGCTGTTGAAGGCGGCAGCTCACACCCCCTCCGTCAAGAGCAGAGAACGAGAGAGAGAGAGAGACAGAGAAAAACAAACAAGCAAAAATCAATACGTGCCCTTCGAGTTTTTAAGTATGCGAAGCACCGTGCAGCATGTCGCTTCACGAAGCAGCTGCACAGAAGGGAGCAACATGAAGATAAACTTTCAGCATTTTTAGACGAGCGTCTGTATCATCTAGGTGTGCGAACAGCCCCCCTGCTCAATCCCCCTACGTCAGGATCAGAGAATGTCAGCGCAAGAAAGAGAGAGAGAAAAGTAAGTTGGGTAGATTCTCAGCCATCTGCCAATAGCATCCCTTGTATGAAATCAACTGGGCAAACCAACTGAGGAAGCATGTACCAGAAATTAAAAGACCCATTGTCCGCAGAAATCCGCGAAGCAGCAAAAAATCCGCGATATATATTTAAATATGCTTACATATAAAATCCACGATAGAGTGAAGCCGCGAAAGGCGAAGCGCGATATAGCGAGGGATTACTGTATATATATATATATATATATATATATATATATATATATATATATATATATATATATATTTATATCTATATATATATATCTATATCTATATCTATATCTATATCTATATATATATATATATATATATATATATATATATATATATCTCTATATATACAGTGATCCCTCGCTATATCGCGCTTCGCCTTTCATGGCTTCACTCTATCACGGATTTTATATGTAAGCATATTTAAATATATATCGCAGATTTTTTGCTGGTTCGCAGATTTCTGAGGACAATGGGTCTTTTAATTTCTGGTACATGCTTCCTCAGTTGGTTTGCCCAGTTGATTTCATACAAGGGACGCTATTGGCAGATGGCTGAGAAGGTACCCAACTTACTTTTCTCTCCCTCTCTTGCGCTGACTTTCTCTGATCCTGACGTAGGGGGTGTGAGCAGGGGGGCTGTTCGCACACCTAGACGATACGGACGCTCGTCTAAAAATGCTGAAAGATTATCTTCACGTTGCTACCTTCTGTGTGCAACTGCTTCGTGAAGCGACATGCTGCACAGTGCTTCGCATACTTAAAAGCTCAAAGGGCACGTATTGATTTTTCAGTTTTTGTTTTTCTCTGTCTCTCTCTCTCTCTCTCTCTCTCCCTGCTCCTGACGGAGGGGGTGTGAGCTGCCGCCTTCAACAGCTTTGTACCGGCGGTGCTTCGCATACTTAAAAGCCAAACAGCCCTATTGATTTGTTTGCTTTCCTCTGTCTTTATGACAGTCTCTGCTCCTGACGCACACTCCTTTGAAGAGGAAGATATGTTTGCATTCTTTTAATTGTGAGACGGAACTGTCATCTCTGTCTTGTCATGGAGCACAGTTTAAACTTTTGAAAAAGAGACAAATGTTTGTTTGAAGTGTTTGAATAACGTTCCTGTCTCTCTACAACCTCCTGTGTTTCTGCGCAAATCTGTGACCCAAGCATGACAATATAAAAATAACCATATAAACATATGGTTTCTACTTCGCGGATTTTCTTATTTCGCAGGTGGCTCTGGAACGCAACCCCCGCAATGGAGGAGGGATTACTGTATATATATATATATCTATATCTATATATCTATATCTAAATCCCCGCGAAGTACTGCTTTTAAATTTTTATTAAGAAGAAAAGAAAACCTTTTTAAATTGAGGGAAAATATACCAATAACAATTTGTTAAGGATCTGTTTTTTTGTGAAGCAGCCTTGACACAGCTTTTCCGCTGTTTTATAAACGAACGCCATATAAGGTCTTCCTTTTTCCTTGCTTCACCAAGGAAGGAGCCTTTTTATTTAATCCACAGGTTCTTAGCTGTTTTTTTTCTTTTTTTACGATTGTTATAGTTCTGTTTGTATACCACGTTGTCAGTTCAGCACTCCGGTTGTAATATGACCAAGCCGTGCAAGCTTACTGTTAAGAATGCAGCGTATAGTTGTACAGGAGAAAAGCAATCTTGCCGCATATCAATGGCAACCTTTTGTAGGTCTATGAAGTTAATTTAAACTTTAGGTTCACACGGTGCTTTCTTTCCGAAGTACCTGCACTCATGAATATGTCTGTATGCGTCAGTCACTCAAATCCCCGCGCTTCGCACCGGCGAAGTTCTGCTTTTAAATTTTTATTAAGAAGAAAAGAAAACCTTTTTAAATTGAGGGAAAATATACCAATAACAATTTGTTAAGGATCTGTTTTTTTGTGAAGCTGACTTCACACGAGTGATCACTTCGAGCTGACTAACCATAAGCGTTACCTGGTAGGTAACCACCCATACAATCAGATTGTGAATCAGACTACGAATGCCGTGAATGTAATTACCCCCGATCTACATGCTGTCAAATAAACGAACCACATGCCGTGGCGCAATTTTAGGGGCTTCGCCTCTAGCGCTGACGTCCGAGGTTCGATTCCCGTAAGGGAGTGCAGTGAGTGGGTGATTACCTACCAGGTTATGCTTATGGTTGGCCAGCAAGTCAGCTAACATCAGCCACGGTGCCTTCAGTTGTGAGAAGCAGATCGTTGAATGGTTGAAAATAATTTACTGTCAGATAATGCAAAGAGTATGCGACACGTGTTTCGCCCTAATTCTTGGCTCATCATGCATACACACTCACCTGCACTCATGAATATGTCTGTATGCGTCAGTCGCTCAAATCCCGCGCTTCGCACCGGCGAAGTACTGCTTTTAAATTTTTATTAAGAAGAAAAGAAAACCTTTTTAAATTGAGGGAAAATATACCAATAACAATTTGTTAAGGATCTGTTTTTTTGTGAAGCTGCCTTCACACACCCTCTCTGCTGTTTTATAAACGAACTCCATATAAGGTCTTCCTTTTTCCTTGCTTCGCCAATGGAAGCAGCCTTTTTATTTAATCTACGGGTTGTCCGCTGTTTTTTTGTTCGTTTATTACGATTGTTATAGTTCTGTTTGTATACCACGTTGTCAGTTCAGCACTCCGGTTGTAATATAACCAAGCCGTGCAAGCACACTCTTAAGAATGCAACGTATAGTTGTACAGGAGAAAAGCAATCATGCCTCAAATCAATGGCAACCTTTTGTAGGTCTATGAACTTAATTTAAACTTTAGGTTTACACGGTGCTTTGTTTCCGACGTGTTGCGTTCTACGTGCTGTTAGCTAAGACCCGGCACTTAAAAGTTTCTCGCTACAGCAATTTTTAATCCATTACAAAGTCATCGAAAGTCTCGTTTATACCTCGTGTCTTCTCATTAAACTTGTATCTCGTGAATATGGTATTGCAAACAGCAGTGGGAGCGTTTCTCATTAAACTTGTATCTCGCGAATATGGTATTGCAAACGGCAGCGGAAGCGTTTCTATATACTTAACTTAAACTTACGTTTTACACCGTGCTTTGTTTCCGCAGTATCGAAGTGATCACTCGTGCTGCATTCAGTCATTTCACGTAAGCCGCTCTCTTGTGCCTTCTCAATTGTGTAATGAATGTTTTCTTCATCGCTCTTTGGGGCTCTTCCTTGTTTTCAGTTCATGTGATTACGTAGGAGGCGTGATGACGCGATACGTGACTCCACCTCCTCCATTAGAGTATATGGACAAAAAAAAGGTTCCGGTTATGACCATTACGCGTAGAATTTCGAAATGAAACCTGCCTAACTTTTGTAACTAAGCTGTAAGGAATGACCCTGCCAAATTTCAGCCTTCCACCTACACGGGAAGTTGGAGAATTAGTGATGAGTGAGTGAGTGAGACAGTCAGTCAGTCAGTCAGTCAGTCAGTGAGGGCTTTGCCTTTTATTAGTATAGATAGATACAAGATATGTGCTTTTGGAAAATAAAACAGGAACAAATGCCAATAATCCATATACAGTATTAAAACTTCACTTCATTGATGAGAATTTTCAAAATTCCATCCATCCATCATCCAACTCGCTATATCCGAACACAGGGTCACGAGGGTCTGCTGGAGCCAATCCCAGCCAACACAGGGCGCAAGACAGGAACAAATCCTGGGCAGGGTGCCAGTCCACATACACACTAGGGACAATTTAGGATCGCCGATGCACCTAACCTGCATGTCTTTGGACCGTGGGAGGAATCCGGAGCACCCGGAGGAAACCCACGCAGACACGGGGAGAACATGCAAACTCCTCGTAGGGAGGACACGGGAAGCAAACCCAGGCCTCCTTACTGCGAGGCAGCAGCGCTACCCACTGCGCCACCGTGATTTTCAAAATTCCTTTATCAAAACTAAATTAATCTCAGAAAATTGTGTGAGTTTTGTTATGTGGCAGTGGACAATTAAAAGAAAAAGGAAGGCTTATCTTCTTTTACTGTTATACATGAAATTGATGACTTCAAGAGAAGCTACACTGTATTTACAATTAATGGCACAGGAACTGAAAAGTTTGAGAAAAATTATCCTAGAAATAGACGTATGGAATATATGGATTTAACTAACTGGTCCTCATGTAAACACCTTCCTCATTCTTGATCTTAGTGGAAGATCTATTAAGGTTTATTTTAAAGATGCTCAGAAATTGACTTCCCATATTACAGTATATTACAAACAAGTTTCAGATCCAGACTTACTCAACTCTGTATCTTAGTGGCATATAAATGTTTTAGATGAGAAAAGCTGATATAAAAGAACATGTCTACTATGATAATACTAAAAATATTTGGTTTAATTGCACATATCCAGATGCTCAAGGACACATTACAATATAATACTATAAAACTGTACAATAAAATAAAACATACACTTATTAAAATATACAATAAACATTAAAAACAATCAGAGCACAGATGATACAATTTATGGCACTGAGAAGGCAGTTCTAAAAATGTTAGTTTCAAGACATTTTTTATACAATAAAACAGCATTAAGACACCAAATACTATGATGGAGGGAGTTCCAGACCTGAGGAGCAGTGAAATTAAAAGCCTGATTTCCCATGAAAGACAGGCAGACTAATGGTACAACAAGAAGCTCAGAAGTAGAGGAGCACACTGAGTTAGTCATATATAATCTTTAGGAAGATGTTCTGAATATGTGGGAGCCAGACCATGCAGTGTTTTGCAAGAAGTGATGACAAGAAACTTAAAAGTTAAGGCTGTATTTAACTGGGACCAGTGAAATTTTTGTAGGTTAGAGGTAATGTGACTATAATTCATAGTTTGACTCAATAAGTCTGCAGCAGAATTTTGAACCAACTACAACTTGTTTGTAAGTTTAGCTGGGATACAAGACAATAAAGTATTACAATAGTCTTACATGGATGTGCCAAATGCATTAATACATGTCTCAGCTGCAGAGTAGGACAGTGAAGGACGGACTCTTGAAATGTTCCAAATATGATAAAAGGTAGCATGGGATGTAGCATAAATGTGAAACTGAAGAGACAGTAGTATCAAAAACAATACCACATCTCTTGCCTCGGGGTTGTAAAGGAATGGGGGTATCATTAATTAAAATGTCAAATTTATGAAAGGGTAGCTTTAGAGACCACAAGGAGAACTTAGGACTTGTCACTATTAAGCTTGAGGAGATGATTTGCCAGTCAAATTTGTATATTATGGGGGCAACTAACCAAACAGGATAGAGAACAAACATGACATGGTTTAGTAGTAACATACAGCATGTTGACATCAGCATAATAAGCTTAACAGTGTAGAAGAATTAGATTTACAGATCATCTCTCAAATCAAAATGTCATTAAGTGGAGAGAAATCTGAAAAATAAGTTGTGGAATGTAAGGCCCAAAGAATGGAAGTGTTGTGCAGTACAAAGTTGCTGATGAATGGCATCAATTTTAGAATGGAAAATTAAATACTGTACTAGCCTGGTACATCATGAATCACAAAAGAGTGGCAATGCAAAACGTACAGCAGTGAGGATCTCCAAACATATACCTTAAACTTAGTAAGTGCAGATGCGCTGTATAATTTTAGACCTTATTGCTCAAATGACATTTTTGTGCTCCATTTTAGTTAGCTCACTTGTTAAGATTCCCAAACTTTAATGATTCCATTGCACACAAACAGCTTCATGTGCACCTCTTATTCTTATGAAATAATCACTTTAAAATCATGAGTGGCATCTTTTATTCACTTCATTATTTTAAACACTTACATAATGTCTGCTGCTAGTCTTGATTTCTTAAGGAATGAAAGGATTCTACTCCTTTAGTTTTAACTTTAATTTGAAACCCTCTAGTCCTTGAGTGACTATAACGGCTCAGTCATATGAGTACTGGAATTGAGCAGTAAAACCATTAAAGGTGTCTTTTTTACATATGTTGGTTTTTGATTGTGCCTTCAGCTATTATGTTTTCAGAATATGTCAACCTTGACTATATGAACACATCAGTAGTTTAAAAATGTATTTTCTTCTTCACTCTATGAGGAATATGTTATAAGTAAAGGTATTTCATTTTAAGTAGTCAAAAGAGGAAAGTTACATAGTTATTGCAGGCAACAGATAGATGGCATACTCAAAAAAACGCTATATGTAGAAAAACAAAGAGTATAAAGTGCCCTCAGACATCCTGCTAGCCAGTAACCACAAAGTGCCAGCCACTTATTCACAGTGTTCAAGTGCAGCATTAGTGGTGTTACAGCCCTAGACGAGTGCATGTTGAGTGGTCTTACTCGGTTGGTGCCCGACGCTTTTTTTGCTACCCAGCCTTGAGGTTTACAGTACAGATAAATGATAAATGATACAAGGCCCCTGAGAGTTCAAGCAGAACACTAATGATTTCTTCTTCCTCACAGAATAGGCTGTGGCTTCACCATAAATATCCTTTTATACCTTTTTATGATTTTTTCACCCAAAAATACATATAATTACAGTACATAACATTGTGCTAAATTATTTTGAAAGTTTAAAAATGATATTAATAGTTTTACACCAGTGTTGCACAGAGACATTAACTATAAGATGTTTTTAAATGAAATTACTTTTTCTAGCTCTGAGCAGCAAGAAAAAACAACAAAAAGGAACAGAGAAATGTGTATTCAGTTGAAGAATAAAGTTGCAACATTTCTACTTAAACAACATTCAAGTCTTTGTTTGCTCAGGGAGAGTGCAAAGAGGTAGCAGTGGTACACAGAAAAGTGTTTGCAAGTTGTTGTCACAGTGGGCGGTATAACACATCTCTTTAACATATTTACAGATTCCAAAGATAGGGAAGTTGTGACTTCCTCATGATAAAAAATAAATCTACAGAGCTGCTGATAACAGAGAAAGTTTAAAGACCATAGACAAATGTAATTCTTGAGGTCGGAATACCCAGTCACTAGTAAGCAGCACAGTGGTTATTTGTGGTGCACTAGCTCTTGTCACGTGACCTAACGCAGTCATCTTTTGTGTCTTTTCTAATCTACAACAGTTGACAGGAGTAACTTATATAGAAAAGCAGCTGAAGACCACTAGCTCAAAAATAGAACCTCTACAGTCACATAAGTATGACCAGAAATGAAGCATGACAAATGCACAGACTGAAGAAGATGTGTTTGAATTGACTGACTTGTAAGAGTTACTGATAGTCAAACAGAGAGTGTGGGAGGCCATGAGACATGCAGAATAGGTGTATTGGCAATGCCATAAAATGGCCCTAGTGTGTGTGCTTACCCTGTGATGGACCAGCACCCTGTCCAGGGATTGTTCCAGCCTTGTGCCCCATGCTTGCTGGGATAGGCTCCAAGGTTAAGCAGGCTTAGAAAACGGTATGGTATAATAAACAAGTTACTCCCCAGTGGATATAATTTTTATTTTTAATTGGAATAACCAATTATTACTTGTAGGCTGGGGTCCTGTGTGGGTGTTCAGAATATTCTGACTGAAAAAAGTCCTATGACAACCTAAAAAGTCAATCCCAAGATTTAAAAATGAAAATGGACACATTTTTAATTCAATATCCCTTTCATAATGTTAAATAGTGATAATCTTGCTTTGCAGATAAAGTGTTCTTCTTTTTGGACAAAATGAAAGTAGGCAAGTGACTTGCATTGGCTTTGTATGCCTGATGAGAACCAATCATGGCCTGATTATGTCTCCTGCACTATTATTTGTATTACAGGTACAAAGCGCTTGGCTCCTATCCTGCCAAGAATGCCTACAGCTTTGCAATGGCAAATGTTTAAATAGTTTACCTCCCACTTAAACAATTTTTGCATGTCTGTTTATTTTAGAATCTTGGAATTTTCCCCTTGCTACCAAAAACAGGCTTTGGTTTCCCACAACCTGTTGGTTTCAAAATAAATGCTAAATGGATAATACTCCCTTGCATTTACGTAGCTCCAGAATTCTTCCAAAGTTCTGCAGCCCTGATTTAAATTTAATGGACTTAGAGATGAATGAAATGATGAATGAGTTACATCAAAGGAGATCCCTGATTGGATAAAATTGAAAAGAACTTAATAGTGGCAGCAAAATTTACAGTATCTTGAATCTCACCTATTCTACCAAATAGTATACACTTTTTCTTCTTATCTTCGATTAACTCACCCCCCTCTCTACTGCTTTGTAAGTTTATCACCCATAGCTTGCAGATATTTAAACCTCACTCATTTTCAGACTACTAACATTAAAAATGAGCAGTAAAATAATTCCTGACACCCAGAAAGAAGTAGTTTTGAAAGTCCCTAAAGTCTTACTGTCTACCACACTACCTGGTAGCTTATTCCAAGTGTCTGTCGTTCTCTGTGTAAAGAAAAACTTCCTAATGTTTCTGTGAAATTTACCCTTAACAAGTTTCCAACTGTGCCCCTGTGTTCTTGATGAACTCATTTTAAAATAACAGTCTCGATCCACTGTACTATTACCCTTTCATTATTTTAAACACTTCAATCATGCCAACTCTTTATCTTCTTTTTCATAAACTGCAAAGGCTTAGCTCTTTTAATCTTTCAATCATAGGTAAAAGAGTTGTATACATCAGATTTAAGATTGTTGAGAAGGCCGGTCTCAGGATTACCTTAACATTTTCCCACTCTTGCTATAGAGCAATAGCAGACGTTACTTGAATGTTGATTATGAATATAACAGGCTAATATTTGGTTCAGAGTAGCTGAATTTGAAATCAAAAGTCTGCAGATCATCGGGGCTTGGATCATAATCTTTGATTTGAAAATTTTTGGTGCACTGTGGCAGTATGAGAGGGAAACATCAGCCTTGTGCTATACATTGCTTAAAAGGAAATGGAAACTCCATCCATTTGGTCTTTCATGTGCAAAGCTATAGAATCTACAAAGCCAATCAACACAACCTCAGGGTCAAAGCAAGCATAGACCTTCAGGTAAAATTAAACCCAATGTTGGACACACTGATATTATCAAACATTCACCCACGCCAGACTAATTTTGAGTTACCAATTATGACAAACAAGAGGAGAAAATTCAGTCCATTCAGCATGTTTAATTAGCTAATGGCTAAATTGTTTAATATCTTAACCGGATACAGTTTTCAAGGTCTCTTCTTCAACTACATGACTTGGAAGCTTGTTTCCAGATTCAAATGACTTGTTGTGTGAAAAAGTACTTCCTGGACACTCTCTGTAATGCACTTATCCTTAACTGTCCCAGGTGCCATTGAAAACCTATCCATCCATCCATCTATTTTCATAACCCACTTGTCCAGGACAGGGTTGTGGAGCATATTTAATCTATCCCAGCAATTATCTGGTTAAAGAAGATGCAACACCTGAATGAACAGGATGCCAGTCCACACTTGAATATATGATTCACCATTAAACTGAATTAATTAGGTTGAATCAATTTTATAAATACGTTTGAGAATTTTGAATCCTTCCACATTTTCAATTATGTTACTATGACCTTTCTGCAGTGGAGACCTCCATTATGCACAATAATAGACATTGATTCAAAAGCTCATTGTTCAGATGGTAGCTAATGTCTCTTAATTTACGCTCAAGCATCTGTACCAACATGGCCCTGTGTCATGCTTTTAGATGATGTAAAAATAGATGACAAGTGCATTGAACTAGACCTCTCTTCGGGCGTCCCTGTAGACCCCTTAACATTTTAGTATATTCTGCCAATAAACACCCAGTCATCATTCATGTGACCACCTGAACTGTTCCTGTAGTCTTATTCTACAGTAGGTCTTCAACTGTATTCCTGTTCCATCATAAGTTCTCTGTTTATGAGATGGCCCACCTAACACCCAGATATTACTCCCGATTACCACATAGCTTTTTCATATTGCATTTCAGCTGAAATACCATCATTTTTGAATAGGGAATTCCACAGAGTCACCAGACTGAATCTTTTGAATAATGCAAAATATATAATAAATTAAATTGATCAGAATCATCTTTCCCTGTCCCTTGGGTTCAGGGGACTTGACCACTCACAGAGAAGTCTGACTTTACGATAGACAATTTTATCGTTCAGGAGTCAGAATTAAACGGATCCGAATGGAGCATTTCAGGACGTTTTTTGCCTCATATTGGCCAAAATTTAGCCTCGGGCCTTATGGTGTTCACCCTTGCCTGTACATTTCCTCATTCTCTGGCAGAACTCCAACTCTGAGGTCACATCTCATTCAACTTGTAGGCCTGTGGTGATTGAATTTTTAATGTTAGTTTAAATGAAAGAGTACCTTGTTTATTGAGTCTAGTCGCTCCTCTTGCTGTGCTTTAAGGATGCCATATTCTTTACCACCTGAAGAAAACAAAACGGACATTTAACACAATGTCTGAAGTGACTTTCTTTAATGTGGTAGCTTGGAGCTCATCAGGATCCAAACCGCGGCCCAGCCAACAATAAATGCAACTATAATGAACTGTCCACCACTTCCTTTTAAAATACTTCTAAGAGGTCACTGTCTTGACTTTTAGCCACCAACAAAGAGATGCTAACTCAGTGTGAAAACAAGGAACCACTTAAAAGGAATACCTCAGACGTTTAAATAGGCACATTGAGGTGTGGATGTATACAGGCATGTTCAGCCATTACCAGGTGTCAAATTATTTCATGCTTAGACTTATTGTAACTCATCTTCAGTCAATTAACATATAAAAAGGAAGGCTTATTCTGGAAGCAAAGGTTGCATGTCAACTTGACTGTGTCATTTTTTTTTTTATTTAAGGAAGAGAAGAAAGACATTACTTAGGCGACTCAAATTTGTAAGCACCTGTCAGAATTCAGCATTTTCTGGAAGGCTAATCGGAAAGACAATCTGAAGGATAAATATACACTAAAATAATGATAGAAAGAGATTGCCTTAGAGGAAAAACTGAATTAGGAATAAATCCAAGTAAATGGAAAAGTGTGGAAAGTTGTCTAGTGCACCATTTGGAAAGAACACATGGCTCACAAATAGACAGAAACAATACCAGTAAGATTTAAATTGTATTATAAACAGTTGGTGACACTAATGCTAATAAGATTTTACAACCCGTAATACATAGACACAAAAAGCAAATAGCTTCTCTAAAATAAATGTGAAAAACGTTTTTTTTTTTAATATACAAACAGACAGATCTCACCTTGCAGATCTCGGCTCATTGCGGCGTGCCTGATCGCTGTATGAAACTGAAGTGTCCACTAGAAGGAAGTGCAGCTGAACTTTTTCATTTAAGCTCTTGGTGCCTTACTTCCCCTTCTTGGTAAAATAGGAAGTGTTGCATTGCTTCAGATTGGGGGAAGGTGTGGGACAATAGGGGTGGGTATGTTTAAATATATATAGGGAACTAAATATACTTACTGGTTTGTCTCATTTGACCACAGATATTTTGCTCATCAGCATTTTGAACAGAGAAAATATAGCATAGAGATAAAAAAAAAACTGAGTTAACAGTATGAACATTCATTTAAAGAAAAACTATCAAGCTGTTATTTTAACAAAATAACAAAATAATACTTAAGCATATTTGAAATACTCATTTTTTTTTTAAACTTAATTTTTACACTTTGCAGGAAAGACAACCTGAAATGATTTTAAGGAGTTAGCACCACCGAATGGTGATTTGACAAATTACACTGTCTTGGATATATTGCTTTATTTTGATTTTCATAGTAAATGCTAATCCAAAGACCTTGTGGACAGAAAAAACACAATTTATGGTTACATGTGTATATTTTAGAGCACAAGCAGCTTAAATGCCTTACTAAGCATTGCAAAGTGAGCAGGAAAAGATGTGGAGCTGAAATTTTACATTTGTGAATTAAGTATAAACTCACTTCTGTTAAACTGTAATTCCTTGCTTACCACTGTCATTAGTGCTTATCTTACATCATAGCACTGACTCACTTTTCAAAAATATAGTTTTTGGCCTTCATTTGTTTTCTTATGCCTGTCTAAATTGCCTTAGTATTCATTACAACAATTGGTGCAATGCAGTCATTTTTAAACTCTCAATTCTGATGTTTGTACACCACAGTACAATGCTAGTAAATCTAATAATGGCTGACAATGGCTACACACTGGGTGGCATAGAGTTAGCACTGCTACCTCAAAGCCATAGGGACCTGGCTTCAGTCAATGTGATCATTCTTCCTATTTATTAAACTTTGAGTCCGACATCTGCAGTCTACAAATTTGATACTATGTATAAAGATGTTGTTCAAAGTCCAGCCTTTCCTCTTTCGAATGAATGCTGAAATACTTTCCCTTGCCTTTGTCTGGACCTGCTGCATCAACTAAATCTCAATTAAGTTTGGCATTTGCTTTTTTTTGGATGGGCACAAATAAAAATGAACCTTCAATTTTCAGTCTTGATTTTGAGAACTATTATAATACTGCATTGATGTCAAAAGAATGTAATTTAAAAGAAACAGTAGCAACACTAATGGAATAATCAGTCAAGAACTACAGTACCTGTAAATTGTAAAGATGATTTGTATCAAGAGGTCTGTGTATATGAATAAACATCATACACACCAGCAGATGAAGTTATATCAACAAAACAGATCTTTTGCTCAGGCGCCAAGCTAAGAGTTGACCAAATAACAGCATTAATCACTGGTCATGCTGTCAGACGCATAAGCATGGTGAGTGTCTTGCAAAATATGGAAAATGGAAACATGAGGGAAAGACATTTAAGGCTGCACACTCAGTAACTTGCCTTCCATTTCCACCCTGGACAAGCGAGAAGTCGACTGATATCTCTTCCTCTATAAACCATCCCCTTGTGATTGGGCCATAGAAACGATGCCAGCATTCATTAATGAACTGCAGTTATTTAGTGAGTCTGAGTCCATCTCCAAGAGCTGTCTCTAATGAAGCAAATAACCTTTTTTCACTGCCGTTTTCAATCTTGTCATATAAAAAGATGGGATTAACTGGTATGGACCCTAAACCTTTTTATGATTATTTTGTATTTTATTACACAATGCATTCAAGGCTTTGAATACTGTGGCTGATACAGAAGCTATAATATAATACCATATTATTCTAATACCAGTAACGACACACCGCACGATAACCAGCAGTGAATACACTTGACTTGAGCATTCCTAGTTTTCATCCTCTTTCTCTGTACGTTTAGCATTCGTTTGCTCAGAGGTTGATGTGTTTGCTGCTTCCTGAGCAGCTCTTCTTTTCTCCACCCTAGCGGCCCACTTCTTCTCTTCTGTCATCGGCATCTTTTCGCATTAAAACTGATTAAGTCAGTTTTTGTGTTGCAATTACTTAGTACGTTTTCGTTAATTTCGTCAATTATTCACTTAAGCTGGCACTTAAATCTGCCTCAAGAATAATTTTAGAAATGAAAAGGTAGGGGAAGTGACGGTGAAGGTGGTAAGGATGAGAATGGCGCCCGTACACATGCGCCACATGGCCGCCCTGCTGGCCACTGCCGAGATTTGATTCTACAATAAAATAAAATAAAAATAAAAACAGGAATAACCTTGGAGGTCAATCATCACCCTGTAACACCCAATAACAGACTAAGAGGCAGAGGTTTTTTCCAGTTTTTATATGTAACAATGTGCGGGGGGTTGAATTTTCACTTTTCTGCTTTTATCTCTGCACAAGTGAAACACAGCAGTTCCCTTTTAGATCTTAATCTGAAACAAATGCTGTTCTCACATTTTTCCACAGGTACATCCTGAATTCCGATCTAGAGCATTGGGAAAGGGACACTAATTGTGGCTTCTGCCAGCATATTAGAAGAACTTGTCCGTAACTCTCACCAAATAACCTATATGGCAAATGAGATTTTCTAACCCTGGCCTCCTTATTTCTTCAAAAGCCCGGCATTCACCTCTCATTCAGCTTTGGGACTTATACTTTAAAATCATATTCTAAGTTTTGCAGAAAGGATCAGGCTTTCCCAACATTCTAATCACCCCCACTCTTATAAATTCACTGTCTTTGTTTTTCAGGGATTATACTGTCACTATTATCTTATTTAGTCCCCTTAAAAACCATAGATTTGCATTAAATCTCCCTATATATCCTGGTTAGTTGCTTTGTACCCTTCTGTATTCTTTTTCTGTGGTTATGTTGTGTACTGATGAGACCATCACAAGATATAACGTGGGAGAAGCAAAAAAAAGTCCAAAACACATAACCCAAACTTGTGTCCCAACACAACATACTGTAGGCAGATTCACAAATATGTTTAACTGTCTTCAATAATTCCTCTAAACCGATCAGTCAATGTCCGTTTGTCAGTAAGCCAGTCATTTTGCAACCCGCTATATCCTAACACAGGGTCACGGGGGTCTGCTGGGGTCAATCCCATGCTGGGTGCCAGCCCACTGCAGGACATACACACACCCACACCAAGCACACACTAGGGACAATTTAGGATCGCCAATGAACTTAACCTGCATGTCTTTGGACTGTGGGAAGAAACTGGAGTACCCGGAGGAAACCCACGCAGACACGGGGAGAACATGCAAACTCCACACAGAGAGGACCCGGGAAGCGAACCCAGGTCTCTTAACTGCGAGGCAGCAGCGCTACCACTGCGCCACAGTGCCGCCCAATATCTGTTTGTTTAATCAAAAATTTCCAGCACTCCAAAGCAACCTTATACACTATAACCATAGTACAAACAGACAACTTCACACAATGCGGGGGAAATACCCAGTCAGTCCCCCAATTCGCATCTGAACCTTCACACACTGGAAACCGCGTCTGTTCTGTCCACACCGCTGAAAAATTGTCTCACGGCTGCATACGCTGCAGTCATCAGCGGCTCTCAATTATACACCTCTTTCCTCATCCCTCAGCTCAGGCACTTATTCGTCTCTTTTTCGCTGCTTCACATTTACTTCCACCGCACAACAGGTAACTCAGTTGTCCATCCAGTTCACAACAGTTTTCCAAAAACCACAGCTTTCACTGATCTTTGTCTCTACTAAAATAAGAAAAACGAATCTTCAACACAGAGACTGCACAACACACACACCCTTATTATCTAAAAACGGTCTGGGGGCATGTGCTCATCCTCATTAAAAATGTGTTTAAAACAAACTGAATAAATTACTTAATTTAACCAACTCAAATTGGGTTAAACAGATATTGATGGTTTGTGCATATGAAAATAACTGCTGTCTTTAAATTAGCTCAGTATGTATAAATGTGGGTGTGAGTGAATGTTAAATTAATTGGTGACCTTACTGTAAATTGAACAGATATGAGTGGGGGATCTATGCATGCATGCATATCATATTGTTGGGTTTCAGATAATGTTGAACCCTTAAACCAATCACATATAAAGGTAGCCTCTGACTTTAAAGGAAAAAAGAAAACATTCCCCCATCATTCATGAAAACACAACAAAACTTTAATTCTGAAACAATGTCCACAGGCATGTTCCTTTTCAGACAGAAAAAGCTGGACCTGCTTTAATCAAATGTTAATGCCATCAAATGATCATCTTACTGTCATCTATAGCCCTGTTATTGATTGCAACAGTTCTCCAGTATCAAAGACAGAAGCTCTTATTTGTATTTACATGTAGCAGATTTTTGTTTTATAATTATGTATTATTTCTATTTCTCTCCCTTCAGCTTCTGCAAAGTTCTAACTTTCCCCTTGGGGACAAATAAAGTCTATCTATCTATCTATCTATCTATCTATCTATCTATCTATCTATCTATCTATCTATCTATCTATCTATCTATCTATCTATCTATCTATCTATCTATCTATCTATCTATCTATCTATCTATCTATCTATCTATCTATCTATCTATCTATCTATCTATCTATCTATCCATCCATATGAGAAGTAAGTAATTATTCTAGCCTGAGCGAGACTCTTACGAGAAGCTCTTGACAGCAAAATAGGGCCAAGGAATTAACGAAGTACATAAAAGGGTGTTTTTATTTACAAAATAAAAATCAAAAGGAAGAAGATAACATATGAAAGAAATGAACAAAATAAACAAAGAAAACTAAAGCTTAGCTACTTCTCTTAGTATTATTAAATAGAGGACTTGATCCCTTTTTGTCATTTGGGGTCCTTGCTGCATTTCCCCAATTTTATATAACAATAGTTCTATCACAACTTGTTGTAATTCTGTCCTCTCTTCCTCTCACCAGTTAAGCATTTGGCAGGCTCTCTTTCCCAACTCCGCACTGTGTCTTTATGATTAGAAGGGGGTTTTAAGCTCTGGCCAATGACTACTTCCTGAAATAACCTCTGAGGCCAGGTTCAGCTTCTGGATACAAAGGCAGTGTTTGTTAAACTTTTTTTTCCATAAACTACTCACAACGCAGGCCATAACAACTGTCAGGTTGGGTCCCTCTTGGATAATCACCGCTGTCAGTCATAGCATTCTTTGTTTAAAGTACCCATTGTGAGATATTTTGTAAACTGTATTCAACCCTCTCCCATTCAATGCAGTGCTGAGCCACAGACCCGCATAACCTAAAAGATGTCAACGTGTGAAATTATGCCCCAAGGCCATCCTTCTTGAGCTTCCTCTAGTAGCCTCAGGTGTCTCTATTGTCCACAGTCCCAGCTCTTGATTAAAATGCTATGCAGTCTGAGGTCACATGCTCATTGCAATTTATTCCAGGAATCAAAGCAAGCAGATTTTTTAAACATCATTAAATCAATATAAAATGTCAACCCTTACATTAGGTCTGTTAATCTCTTATGCTCTCGCTGTCTTGTGTAAAGTAAATAAATATGTAGCTGTCTGCTTTTGCAAACTCTCATTTTAATAACCTTGGTCTCTGTATAGGAGGTGACTCTATCTGATTCCTGGGCTGGATGGAGCACGGCATCATTACCCTAGGAGATATTTTTGATGGTTAGGGGTTCAGAAAGTTTCAGTTAATTTCCATCCCACCCTCTTCTTTTTTCTTTTATCTCCAACTGTGGTCTGTTATCAGGTTTTATGATTTTCCTCTGTCTTCTCCGGTCTTCTATCACTCTTTTTTAACTCTTTCTCATTCTCTGTACACTTGGACAAAACCTTTCCCTGGTTCTTTCACCTTTTAAAGCAAGGCTGCCTTCAAGTCCTTGTAAATTCAGTCAGTTTCGGAAATGCAGTCTATCATCATCTACTGCTCTTGACTGGGTGGTCATTTTTAAGATCATTTTTTGTCTCTATTTTTACTTTGTATTAATGTTTTCATAGTTATGTTTGATTTACTGTAACTTTTATTTGCATATTAATACATTTGATAACAACAAAAAAACACTATTAAATCATGTGAAATAATTTGTCTTTATGCGCATAGTTCCTGCTTCATGATGTTTATGGTCAATGTAAAGGCTGTTTCGTTGAAGGTGAATGGCAGTTCTGGCACAGCCACCATAATGTGGTTTGAGGAAAGCATAAACCTGAAAATATCAGACTTCTGTTTCTGTGTGAGTGTGCCCTCTGATGGTCTTCCATTCTGTTCAGGGTTTCTCACAACACTATCATCAAAAACAGAGCCAGTATATGGATTCATGAACTGTGTATGAGTGATTTATTAGTTGTCCTCAATAATAATGAAGAAAAGGAAAATTTGTAAATCTTTAAATATTACACAAAATATGTAATTTATATTTTCCGATATATTAATAATGCTAACAAAATCAAGATGTGTGCATTATGTGCTAGTTCAGCTTCTCACATAGGACCAGTATCAAATTAAAATGACGTTTTGTGAAAGTGTGTTGACCCAGTTTACTGTGTGACCATGGCGGGCAGGAAACAGAAATGTCCTGACTGACTGATCAGCAGCAATTCGATGACTTATCTAAGTTTCTAACACAATACTCCATTAAAATTGTGGATTAGAATTTGTCTAAAATGTACATTGATGAGCCACTACATTTTTGTGAAGTTCAAATTATATCAGATTTGTGAGGTTCCTTTATTGATCTTGTGCTTGTGTCTCAAAATGTTCCTTGCTTTAAAAATGGAGAGCTTTAATTTTCTTTACCATGTACCTTTAATCTCTTAAAACCAGGTTTCTCAAACCAAATTTTAGTCCGCTACATTGTCTATATGGATATGCGGACTGAGAATAGCAAAGAGTTTTGCCAGTTGTATTTAAACCCTTTTGTATAAACATGTATATTTGTGGTTTAAAAAGACAAACTGCATACACAGTCCATTAAACTTATGCAGTTGAATTGTTAACATGTTTGTGATTTTTAGGACGTGGAACTTCTTTTTGGGTCCCTAATGCTGAACTTGGGACATGCCATCTGAATTCATTTAAATATCACAGAAACCAAGACCTAATTGTACTGTAGACTTCAGCAAAGAGTCACTACTTTTTGGATTTGATCTTTGCAAAACCACTTCTCACATGGAATTTCTTTTGAATACATTCTTTCAAACCTACTTTTTTGTCATTGTATGGAGTCAGTGCTTTTTTTATTGCATTGGGCATAAGGCCCAAACTAGTGATAAGCAAAACACATCAAAACTCAGTGTTTCACTTCCCCCCTAAGAAACTGCCAAACAAATAGTGATTTGCTTCTTGCAAAATTTACTCTATTTACACAATGAATGGTGAAATAGTGCTAATTGTAAATGTCTGTTTTCTTGTCAAATCTGTTTCAAGCCCAGCACATGGAAACACCTGTCTAGATCTCATCTTTTTGGGCAATAAAGACAGAGTAATAAAACAGATTTTATTGATTCTTTAGGCAACAGTGATCAACATGTTAAAATTTTAGATTATCTTTGAAAACACACAAAGGTTTACCAAAACAAAGATATAAAATTTGTAGAAAGCAGACTGTATAGGGACGAGGAGGTATTTAGAATACACTGAATGTTAAAAGTAAAAACTCTGCAACTATAAATGACAGGAGGTGTCATTTCAGAGACTTTCTGATTTTTATTCCTAAAACCAATAAAGCAAATAAAAAAATATCTAAAATGGATAAACAAAGGCATTATGAAAGTGGTAAAAATGGAAAGATCACTGTAAAATAAATTGAAACAACATCCAAATAATTCTGACTTAGAGGATTACCAGACACTACATCAAGAGATCAATAAAAGCATTTAAAAAGTGAAAAGAGAAAGCGAAAAAGAAACTTTCTTGTAAAGCCAAAAGAAACAGCAAGCAATTTTTTGTGTACTTCTCAAGTAAAAATAGGATAATAGAGAATCTAAGAAACCTCAGGAACACAAAAGGAGAAATCATTAAAAAATGAGAAGGAAATAGCAAACAAACTGAACAAATATTTCACCTAGTTATTTTTAAAGGAAGAAACAAATGGAATGCCTCATGCAGAAGTTAAGACATAATTTGAGTTCCTAGATTTTAAAATAGATAAGTCAGATGTGCTTCAAGCCCTTGATACATTGAAGACTAATAAAACCCTCAGACCTCAATACCAATTTTACCAACTCAATTTTACCAATTGTATTGAAAGAAACAAAAGATGGCATTTATGAACCCTTACTAGGATATATAAAGTTGCAAAAGTGATTCCATTGTTCAAGAATGGAGTCACATAAGATTCCTGGTAATTATAGACCGATAAGTCTTAACTTCTGTACTATGCAAAATTCTGGAAACTATAATAAGAAATGGGTGGCACGGTGGCGCAGTGGTAGTGCTGCTGCCTCGCAGTTAGGAGACCCAGGTTCACTTCCCAGGTCCTCCCTGCGTGGAGTTTGCATGTTCTCCCCGTGTCTGCGTGGGTTTCCTCCGGGTGCTCCGGTTTCCTCCCACAGTCCAAAGACATGCAGGTTAGGAGGATTGGTGATTCTAAATTGGCCCTAGTGTGTGCTTGGTGTGTGGGTGTGTTTGTGTGTGTCCTGCGGTGGGTTGGCACCCTGCCTGGGATTGGTTCCTGCCTTGTGCCCTGTGTTGGTTGGGATTGGCTCCAGCTGACCCCCGTGACCCCGGATTCAGTGGGTTGGAAGATGGATGGATGGATGGATAATAAGAAATAACTTACAAAAGTACCTATTATTAAATGTTGTATCATTTTCTAACCCCCTTAATCTAGACAAGGGTGGCATTGGAGCCTATCCCAGCTTGTACAGTGCACAAGGCAGGAACAAACCCTGCACAGGCCACCAGTCCATTGCAACGTGAACACACACACACACACCCATACACCCATACAAGAAGCACACAATAGGGCCAATTTAGTGTTGCCCATTCATCTAACCTACATGTCTTTGGACAGTGGGAAGAAACCTGGAAGAAATCCATGGAGTCATTGGGGAAAAAATTACATCTCCATGCACTGGGGACATGAACCTCAGTTTCCTTACTGCAAGGTAGCAGTGCTACTACTGCACCACCTTGCTGATTATTTGAAAATAACATGCTAAATAATGGCCAGCATGGCTTATAAGAGGGAGATCTAGCCAAACAAATATTTTAGATTTTTTTAACATGCAACTGTAGTAGTTGATAAAAACAAATATGATAAAATTTACTTGGGTTTTCAAAAAAAGTTGAATACCATCCCACACCAAAGATTAATTTTGAAACTAGATGGTGTAGGCATTAGATATAGCCTACAGAAGACAATCAAAAAGATGTAGACAAACTTCAGGAACTCTGCAACACTTGAAAAATGCAGTTTAATATAGAATAGTGCAAAGTGCTACACATGGGTAAAAGGAATGTCATTTATAAACACAACATGGAAGACACTGTCCTATAGGATGCAACCTCTGAAAACGATTTAGGGGTTTAATGCTAACACAACATTTCCATCATCTATGCAATATGCAGAATCTTTAAAGGCAATAAAATGTTAAATTATTCTGTAAAATCTGTTGAACATATATCAAGTGATCTTATGCTTAGACAACATAATGCCCTAGTGATACCACATCTGGAGTTCTGTGTGCAGTTCTGCTCCGAGCCACTGTACCCCCTTGATGGAGAAGACTTTGTGTTCTTTTGAGCAGGAATTGGGGCTGATGTATCAAGTTTGATAGCTGTTCCTTGTGAGGCCGGATCCTCTCTGAAAGAGACTTGTGTTTGTATCTGCCGGAACAGCAATAAAGTTTCTACTCCTTGTAAAACCTTCTGTACTCTCCTGTGCAAATTTGTGACCCAAGCTTGGCAAGGGGTAACAGGAGTGGGGTGTTGCACAATTGGACCCTCAATACGTTCCCTTACCTCCAGACCCAGAGGACCTGCCACCTCTTCCCACTGTTCTCCCTAGAGACCTGCTTGCAAAGATGGGTCCTAAGGTTTGACACGGAGGGTTTCCTCCTTGGCTTTGAGTATATGGCAATGTTGATGCATTGGGACAGACGAAACTGGGCTGCCATCGTCACCCCGTATTTATCTGGAGATGCCCTGCTGGTCTTGCGAAACCTCCTTCTTGAGAAAATTTGAGATTATGAGTTCTTGGGTCCGAGTGCAGATGCTTCCACTTTGTCCAGACCAGACATCTGGCTAGGGCATGTCTCCTCTCCCCTGCTCAGTCCATGGAGGTTGGCTTGGCTGAGGTGTGTTGCTCCGATGTCCTCTCTAAGTCTCTGAAGAGAGATGGTTTCAGGGTGTCTGTCATGTTGGCCGGCCGTGAGATCCCTGCTTTGTTGGACTTGGGTAGTGACCTCTGTGTGATCAGACGCGACTGGCAGCGGGAGACTCCCTCCTCTGGCATGGAGCAAGTAAGCATATGTTGTGTTCATGGTGATGTTAAGGACTATAAGACTGTGTTGCTTCAACAGAAATATAAGGGATGAAACTTTAAAGTCTGGACTGCCATATCCAATTCCTGCCCTTGGCCTTTACTGCTAGGGAAGATAAATGCCCTATTTCCTAGGGTCTTGGCTGACTTCAAAGCGCCTGCGATGACTCTCCCAGAAGCTTTGGAGGGAGGGAAGGGGCTGGTGGCTAACAGAGTTGACCACGGTTCCAGTCTGGAAATTGACCCAGATCTCTCCACAATGGGGGAGACTCCTTGGATTTTCTCGAGCGGCTGCAGGCGGTTGCTGCAATGGCCCCCGGGAGGCATCGTTCTAGCTAGCAGATGGATTTTGTGTGATTGCAGCGAGCCGACAGCTCCTTGGAGTTTGCATTTAAGCAGGCTTACACCGCTGGTGACTCCTATTTTAAGGATTGTGACACCCACGGTTTCAAAACTCCGCACTTTCTTGTTAAAAGCAGCTTTCTTTATCGGGTGATCTCCAATCGTGTACAGAGGTGGTCTGATTGAACAGCTGGTCATCCTGGCTGAGCAAAGAGAGTATTGATGAAGGCTCACGTGCACATCTTGGCCAGTCACCTGGTAGTCACAGGTTTCCACGGGATTGAGTCCCTTTGAGTGGCTGTTTGGCAGGCGTCCACTAGGCATTTTGGATGTTATTTGTGAGGAATGTACGGGAGTTAGTACTTATGCTCACAGCCCTAGCTTTGCAGACTGGGTCGTTTTGCTGCAGGATTATATTTCTAAACTTTCTTCTATCACTGTGGAGCACCAGCAACGTGAACACGACGCCCAGAAATGCCATTGTGATAAGTGGAGCAAACTCTGAGAATTCAAACCTGGCAATCATGTACTGGTTCTGATTCCTTCTGATCCGCATAAGTTCCTTGTGAAATTATAGAGTCCTGTTGTCATTCTGAAGCGTATGGGACCAGTGAATTACAAAGTCAGGATACCAGGCAGATGCAAGCATGTGCAGGTTTTGCATGTTAATCTCTTGAAAGAGTGGCATGAATACCGTTTTGAGAAACTCAGACTTCTCTCAGGAGTTCATCCTGCAGACAGACACTAGTACGTTCAGTTTAGGTGCTGTCCTGTCTCAGGTTGTGAGAAGCACCCCATCACATTTTTGGGCAGGAAACTGCTTCCCAGGGAGAGTAATTACTCGACTATTGAAAAGGAGTGTTTGCTGATTCAATGGGCTGTGGAAACGCTCCATTATTATTTGTGGGGGTGTAAGTTTACCTTGGTAACCGATCACGCTCCTCTTCAATGGCTCTACAGACAGAAGGATAATAATCTCGTTTTATAAGGTGGTTCTTAAGCTTGCAGCCATTTAATTGTATTCTCCGTCCTCGCCCCGGCTCTGCATACATCAATGCCGACGTCCTCTCTCGCCTGGCAGAGACCAGATTTGTGCATCACTTAGTTCACTAAGGTGTGAACAAAGCTGAGGGTGGGGGTGTGACTACTGCTGCAGGGGGATGCGGCTGCCGTTCAGAAACCCCCTTTTAAATAGTTTTTCAATGTGAAATAAATACACTTGTCAGCTCCTTTTTGTGGGATCAGTTGCAGGCATACTGGCTTGCAGCGTGATGTGCTCCTTACATGAGGCTTTGAACATTTAAAAGACCGAGCCACAGCAGTCCTGTGTTCTCACTTTCCTGTCTCTCTTCCCCCAGACTCCCTCTGCTCCGGCTGCTGCTTCTGAGCCACCACACCCCCTTGATGAAAAAGACTTTGTGTTCTTTTGAGCAGGAATTGGGGCCGATGCATTGACAGTTGTTCCTTGCAAAGCCGGATCGCCTCTGAAAGAGACTTGTGTTTGTATCTGCCTGAACAGCAATAAAGTTTCTGCCCCTTGGAAAACCTTCTGTACTATCCTGTGCAACTTTGTGACCAAAGCTTGAAAACATGTATTGTCATCAGATTGGCTGGCCCAGCACTGATTCAGCTGTAGAATGGCCAGTAGGGTGAGACATTTAGTTGGCCATGGTCAGCAGGACTCTAACTATATCTGGCTTGTCTGACTCCTTTTCTACAATCTGACTGTGGTTCTGCAATCAGCTGATGGACAGATATTGTTGTTTTTATTTACATTAATTAGTTTCTATCTTGTTTTTGATGTATTTGAACAAATCTGTAAAGTCATATCCGATATCTCTGTATATAGTGAGTGGTATAATCTGTTCTTGCATGTTGCCTTAAATTTTGTACTATTGTATTGTATTTCTGAGATGACAATGATAGATTGGCCATCTAGCTCTGTAAAGACAAATTTTTATGTTCTGTTTTTGGTATTATATATTTAGCCCCATTTTTTGACAGCCATTGCACACCCAAACTACTTGGAAATGAAGTGCATTCCAATGCCTCTCTGTGCCTTTCACAATATTTCTATCAATTTTTTCCCAACAAGGGTTTTTTGGGAGTTGTTTCTAATGGTTGTTTTAGGGAGTCAGGGCTGGGGGGCTGTCAAAATACATGGTCATTCCATATGTGATTTTTGGGCTATACAAAAAATAAATTGTTGTTGTTGAATTTAAACCTGCTTTGTCTTGAGTAGTGGAGTCTGCATGGGGACTTAATCCAGGTCTTCAAAATCCTCAAAGACATCTATAAAGTAGTTCCAGCAGAATTCTTCAGGTTAAGAGTGAATCATATATTCAAGGACACAAGTGAAATTAAGGAGAAGTGCAGGACTGAAGACAAAGCACTTCTTTACACAAAGAGTTCAGGGAATGTGGAACTGCTGAGGTATGCAGCGGAAGTAGAAATCTGGAGAACCTTTAAGAAGTACCTTGATGAGATATTGAGACAGCTTAGCTACTAACTAAATAAATGAGCTTGATGAACTGAATGGTTTCATCTTGTTTGTCAGATTTCTTATTATCTTATTTTTGTATGTATGTAACAAGAAATGTGTTTATTTCTTGTCTGGAAGTTTTTTCATGCATTAATTCTGCATGTGTCTGCCTATCATTTAGTATTTAAATAAAAATCTCTACTGATAAAAAACTCACCAGACTAATTTCCAATTATGTGGAGTCATTTGCTTTAAACCATTAAATGTGTGTTAATGTTAGCACTAGTAAAAGGACAGCTAGCTTGCCAGTTATAATAGCGGTCTGAATCATAAAGATGCATCTGAAACAGAAATGAAACTTGCATATAACTCATGTAAGACCTCATCTGTAGGAATGAAGAAACAAAAAAGGGTGTTGCTCCGTTAACATTGGGGATCAAGTGGCTTTTGAATATATCAATGTTTCTTCTGGAGAAAACACAGTTAAATGTATGATGATGTGTTTTGTTGTGTCTCTGTGCAAAGAACATGTCATAATTAAATAAAAAAACACACTGTGTCTCTGTCTTAAATAGAATTAATTGGACCTGGATTCAGGCGATTATCTGCATTAAGCAGCTGCAGAATAAACATAGATGGACACAAAAGTTTGAACAAGTCTTTATGGATCAGTATCACTTATTTTAAAACCCCCAAAATCTCTATTTAGTGAGTTCTGTGTTTTGAACTTGTGAAATTGCTAGTGAAGTGAAGTTTCACATCAGTTTTGGAAAACTGTATGCAAATTGAAACTTGGCTGCTTCTCTAATCATTAGCAGAAATCAAGAGTGGGAAAGGTTGCAGGACAAACCTCCATTTACATCCACACTTACTCATACCAAACCAGTTAAGAATCACACATTAACCCAAAACTGATTAACAATAAGGGGATTGTGTAAACTCAACACTGCAGTTTGAAGCTAGAGGCTGTGCTTTAACAGGGATGCCAACCACTGTTCAACCATGTCACTCATGCTTGTGAACTGAGTATAAGTCTTTGTAAAAAAAATACATGGATGTTTAAGGACATGAGATTATTATCTTCGGAAAAATCAATTATCTTATTACAATGAATGTATTATGAAATGTTACAAGTCGGATGATGATTTAATCAATTCTCCCAGTCTCTCTCCTGCTGACCATATATAATGAAATGGAACATATAATAATACAATTTTTAACAAAATCTTTCAGTGATAACAGGATGCCCAGTCTCATCAAAGTAATAAAAATATGTTGAGTCATGTCTGTCTGTTTAGTGAAAATTTGTTTAAACAAAAAAGAGTAGTATTGTTGATAAATAATAAACTTTGCTCAAATAATACTTAATAATGTTTAGTGTTCTTTTTAGTGTTTTTTTTTTACAATTAAAATATTCTGTCTACATACTTTTTTTCCTCCCCTATGAGATCAATTGGCAACTGAAATTGGCTTTGAAAGACTGAATGTGGGTGGGTGCATAAATGTGCCCAGAAACACACAGACACCATTTCCAAGTTTGGTCCCTGCATTGTAGTCTAATCTGCTGAAATAGACTCTGACCTTCAGAAAACCTGAGTTTTATTTAGCAGATTTGATAATGAATTGATATATGAATGCTTAGATTCATATGAATAGGTAAAGGAAAACTGTGACATAATGTACTAAGCCAGGGTATCTCTGAAGCTGACATTTTTCACACTACATGGAGCTAAAATCTGGGTTAGACTGCTAGTATAACAAAAGGTACAGTGGTGTGAAAAACTATTTGCCCCCTTCCTGATTTCTTATTCTTTTGCATGTTTGTCACACAAAATGTTTCTGATCATCAAACACATTTAACCATTAGTCAAATATAACACAAGTAAACACAAAATGCAGTTTGTAAATGGTGGTTTTTATTATTTAGGGAGAAAAAAAAATCCAAACCTACATGACCCTGTGTGAAAAAGTAATTGCCCCCTGAACCTAATAACTGGTTGGGCCACCCTTAGCAGCAATAACTGCAATCAAGCGTTTGCGATAACTTGCAATGAGTCTTTTACAGCGCTCTGGAGGAATTTTGGCCCACTCATCTTTGCAAAATTGTTGTAATTCAGCTTTATTTGAGGGTTTTCTAGCATGAACCGCCTTTTTAAGGTCACGCCATAGCATCTCAATTGGATTCAGGTCAGGACTTTGACTAGGCCACTCCAAAGTCTTCATTTTGTTTTACTTCAGCCATTCAGAGATGGATTTGCTGATGTGTTTTGGGTCATTGTCCTGTTGCAGCACCCAAGATCGCTTCAGCTTGAGTTGACGAACAGATGGCCGGACATTCTCCTTCAGGATTTTTTGGTAGACAGTAGAATTCATTGTTCCATCTATCACAGCAAGCCTTCCAGGTCCTGAAGCAGCAAAACAACCCCAGACCATCACACTACCACCACCATATTTTACTATTGGTATGATGTTCTTTTTCTGAAATGCTGTGTTCCTTTTACGCCAGATGTAACGGGACATTTGCCTTCCAAAAAGTTCAACTTTTGACTCATCAGTCCACAAGGTATTTTCCCAAAAGTCTTGGCAATCATTGAGATGTTTCTTAGCAAAATTGAGACGAGCCCTAATGTTCTTTTTGCTTAACAGTGGTTTGCGTCTTGGAAATCTGCCATGCAGGCCGTTTTTGCCCAGTCTCTTTCTTATGGTGGAGTCGTGAACACTGACCTTAATTGAGGCAAGTGAGGCCTGCAGTTCTTTAGACGTTGTCCTGGGGTCTTTTGTGACCTCTCGGATGAGTCGTCTCTGCGCTCTTGGGGTAATTTTGGTCGGCCGGCCACTCCTGGGAAGGTTCACCACTGTTCCATGTTTTTGCCATTTGTGGATAATGGCTCTCACTGTGGTTCGCTGGAGTTCCAAAGCTTTAGAAATGGCTTTATAACCTTTACCAGACTGATAGATCTCAATTACTTCTGTTCTCATTTGTTCCTGAATTTCTTTGGATCTTGGCATGATGTCTAGCTTTTGAGGTGCTTTTGGTCTACTTCTCTGTGTCAGGCAGCTCCTATTTAAGTGATTTCTTGATTGAAACAGGTGTGGCAGTAATCAGGCCTGGGGGTGGCTACGGAAATTGAACTCAGGTGTGATACACCACAGTTAGGTTATTTTTTAACAAGGGGGCAATTACTTTTTCACACAGGGCCATGTAGGTTTGGATTTTTTTTCTTCCTAAATAATAAACACCATCATTTAAAAACTGCATTTTGTGTTTACTTGTGTTATATTTGACTAATGGTTAAATGTGTTTGATGATCAGAAACATTTTGTGTGACAAACATGCAAAAGAATAAGAAATCAGGAAGGGGGCAAATAGTTTTTCATGTATAATGTATGTATAAGCTTCAAAAAGTACTACACACACATGATGCAACCATTTTAATTATGAAGGAACCCTGAAATATTTAGTCAAAATGCAATTGTAGCACAAGATTTTCTGACAAAGAATATCTTAAAGAGATAACCTTGAGCAATTTTGGAACCACCATGTAGGTTATTGAGGTTGAATTAAGCTTTTGCAGTATGACATAAAGGGGCAACCTTATCAGAAAGCAAAGGATGGTCTCTTGAAAGGGGAAAGATGGCAAGCGAGACTCCAGTTCAACCTAACTTAAGGTTCTTAGTGGAATGCATGCATACACTTACTGTACTGTAAAGATAAATTTGCCAGAAGGGCTCCAAAATACTACATGATGATTTTCAGGTTTCTTTTTAGGTGCTTTCACATATATTGCAAAAAAGCACCTACTGCAATAGCCATGTCTATCTGTTAACTCAGCTCCCAGTGCAGCAATTTTGTTCAAAATTGTCACACTTATACTTTTTGGAAATTTGTTGGAATAGTTCAGTTTTCTGTGAAATATCTCAAACACAGTGCACACAACATATTTTTTAAATTTTTAAATCTCCCATTAAAAAGGGTTTGCAAACATGTTTATCTTAAAACAGACAAACATTCTATGAGACTTAAACCACAACTGCAAATTAGTTTACTGTTTCAATTATTAGTTGAGGGAGAGGATACTTCTTATATATTTTGTGTTCTTTTTATCATTCAACATCTGCTGCTAGCTGGTAAAACACTTTTGTATGTTGAAGCAAGTACACCTTGTAGGACATGGTATGGGATGGAGTCAGATTACAGGCAAGGCTAGATAACTGAATATTACCATATAAGAAAGATATGACATTAGGTGTGTGTTTCAATTCAGTAATATTGACATTATTTATTTATTCAATGCAGTAGTAGTGATATTATTCATTTATTCAGAAACATACAAAGTAAATAATATCTCTTAATGTACCGGAATGCTGCAGTAAGTCTCATTATATGCTAACAGTCTGGCTTCTGACTTTACTCCATCACATGCTAGTCTCTGAGACTTTGAGGCATCTTGCTCAAACCTCAGTCGCAGCGCCTCACTTCTCCTGTTCATTGAAATGGAAGCAAATACATGTAAGTGGAATGATGTAGAAATGAATGAAATATTTGAAAATGTCACGTTGAAATGTATGAAACATGGCTCAGTGACATGTTACGTTGCAGTGACTGAATGTGTACTAAGCATTTCCATTACAGTGAAAACAACCTCACAGATGCATTTTCTAAAGATTGTAATCATTCACTTATTTGTCTTGACACGGTAATTAATCAGCAAAGTGTCACGATCATCCACTATCTATCGTGTTTGGAAGCAGCCAGCAATTTTAACTTGTGACTAAAGTGTAAATTTTAAATCTCCACCATACGCTTTGCAAAATTTTATATTTAACAAAATTAAACAACAGTTAGCCACAGACTCTTGACAGCCAACAACTCACAGTAACATGTGAATTATTTTTTTGTCACAGAAGTAGGAATTGACTGTTTATGAAACCATGTTTAGCCACATGATATTGTAAAATGGTATTAAAAACATACAAAATCAGATGAAATGGGGAAACAGTGTTTAGTGCTGCTACCCAGTGTACTGGGTTTGTATCCTGCATTGTCTCACTGTCTTTGTGGAGTTTGCACAGAACTCCAAAATCCTTCACTGTGCAGTTGCTACAGACTCCATTGCTTTCATATGTCAAGGCAGCTTTCCATTTAACTTCTTTTTCCTGTACTCATTAGTGGTCTTTTGACTTATTTTGCCAGAAAAGCTGACCTGTTAGCTTTCATTTCCTGTTAATATTACCCTTAGTTCAAATGACATTTCTTAAAATGTACCTATTTAATCTAACCTCCCTGCCAAAAAAACAGTAAAGCATTTCAAATATTCAGAAATAATAACAGAAGAGGAGGAGAAATCTGTTACTATTTTAGTGGTAAATTTACTCAGATCATAAAAATATCCAATTGCTTATCTCTTAACATTCTAATTACTGTGAGAAGTGTTTGGTTAAAATGGCTTCTGCAAAACTATTCGAATGAACTGTTTTTAGTTGTGGTGAAGTCACTGGTGCAAAGAATATAAGATAAAATGTAAGTTGTTCACCTGTTCACTCAGTCTCTGAATCCAACCATTTCAATACAGGTCTGTACAGATCTGGCTCCTACCTGTACTGGATGCAAGTAAAGAATCAACCTTGGATGTGGCAGCAGCATCTCCAGGCAAGCTGAAGCTCACACCCACTCTTATTCACATCACAAAAAAATGAGTAGCCAAGTAACCCAATCTGCTAATCTCTGTGATGTGTGAAAATAACAATGTATGAGAAGAGAAACCCTACAGACATGAGGAGCACATGCAGACTTCAAAAAGAGAGTAACTGGGCAGGGAATCAAACTCAGAACTTTGGTGGTATGAGGCAGCAGCCCCTGAGAAGATGTCACCATACTAACCAGCAGTGTTTTTGTCGTCAAATAAGAATGTGACCCATATGAACACATACATTCCTCCAAACTCTGATCAGTTTTTTTTGGCAGTATAACAATGCTTAAATGCTTAGATTTAGAAGTAAGAAAACTAACATTGTGTACAATTGGCAGATATACTGTATACACAATGCAAATTTAGATTCAGGAAGCTGATGAAGGACTCGGTTTCACCAAGTGGACAGGTCAGATCTTCGTGCCACTGGCTATTGTTAAGTACGACTACCAATTAAACAATTACACAAGAAAATGTATTTAATATATATATTTATTTTGTCATCACAGAGATAGGAAAAGCATGCTCTTGTGATGCAGGGTAAGCCATAGGTTTGCTAGATTATCTAAGTTAAACTATCCAAAAGCCATTTCCATAACCACATTAATCTTTAACTCTTAGCAAATATTGTTAGGTAAACTTTCCCTGTATAAATGAGTGGCTACTGCCAAATAATCTGCAATATCTGTACAAACAGGGTGGTCCCTTATTGAAAATTAACTAAAGTTTTAGGACAGTAACTGAGCAACTGCACAAATGTTATAAAAAAATATCTCAAAAAATACTTCTCTCTTCAGGCGTTCAATTTCCCCCACAAAATGATGTAAAAAAAATTACCTGCTTTGGGGGAACCTGTCCAACAATGCTTTGTTCCATTTGAATGTAAATAGTGATTTTATGCCAATGAGATAAGTTTGCTTTGTTTAAATATAAATTAACCAAGTTATTTTGACATCCAACAAAACTATGTCAATTATATTAGAAATAGATATGCAAATCCTATCAACTTTTACTTCAATCAGCTTAATGTAGTTGTGTAATGTCACATTTTTTTTCAAAAATCATTGATAAAACTTTAGAACGTGTCCATTTTGAGTAAAGCCAACCTAAGGCAATTGGGTACTGGCCATATATCCTAGAAATTATTTCTGTGAGTGGTACTGGCAATTAAAGCAATGAAACACATTAATTATGTTCATATCTAACTTAGTTTTTTGAGCAATGGATAAATAAAGCCTTGAAACCTGCTCATTTTGAGTAAAGGCAATTTAAATTAACTGTCAGCAACAAACCCTTAAAATTATTCTTTTCATGTATATTTTAAACCAATACTTTTAATGTTTATTCACAAAACAAAAATTCAAGAAAAACAGAAAGAAAAACTTTTAAATTCAAAATTCTGAAAAGAGTGATTCTTAGGACAAAGATTACCCCACGTGGCCCAATAAAATTCTTAGAAATTTAAGGTGAAATATTGTATTTTTTTTAAATAATGTTTTTATTATTAAGCAATATGAACATCTCAAGAACAAAAATAATGTCACAGAGGTTTAAATCAAGAATTATAAATATACAAGAGAGGAACTATTAGAGATATTCACAAAAACATCCTACCACTAGCGCCCATCAAAGCCCACCCTTACCCATTCCTGATCGAGTCAATTGAGATGATAAAATTTCCCTTTGTGATAATAGACAGAGAGAGAGACAGAGAGAGAAGACACCCCTTCAGATCCCTCAACTGCTTGGAGATTCAGAATTAGTAAGCAATGTTCATCACTGTCCACCACCTGATCAGAGAGCTCAGGCTTCATTAAGAGGTTAAAACTCTGCAGAAATTTCTCTAATGGAAAACAACCTCATCTGAGATAGACTATGAGGTGAAGAGGAAAGTTTTAAAAGAAGGACATCAATAGGTAGTACAGATGATAGACAGGAATGTAAAAACTAATGGACAATCCCAAAACATTTATTAAAAAAATACATGGCAAAGTTGTGAATAAGGATTAATGGAAAGACCCATTGTGGGAGAGCATAGGGAGCTTATGAGCGACAGATCTGAAGGTTCTGTACATTTTGCATGCACCAAAGAAAATAATGGCTTAAAATGAATTGAAATGCCACAGCTTGAATGACATTACTTCATTCAAACTTATTTTAAAAATCTTACATAGTTTTACAAAAAATAATCACTTAAAATCACTTTAAGTAACAAACAGAAAGTGTATTCAGCAAAATGGAAGCTCCACTTTCAGCACTGTACAGATAGATGTGATCATTAGAATAATATAGACGATAACAGGCCATTCAACCCAACAAAGCTCACTAGTCCTATCCATTTAATTCTTCTAAAAAAACATCAAGTCAACTTTTGGAAGACCCCAAAGTCCTTCAGTCTACCATGCTATTTGGTAGCTTATCCCAAGTGCCTATGGTTCTCTGTGTAAAGAAAAACTTCCTAATGTTTGTGCAAAATTTACCCTTAACAAGTTTCCAACTGTGGTCCTATTTTCTTGATGAACTTATTTTAAAATAACAGTCTCGATTTACTGTACTAATTCCCTTTATAATTATAAACACTTCAATCATGTCACCTTTTAATCTTCTTTTGCTTAAACTGAAAACCACCATCACCATCAGTTGATCTTTTCATGCCTTACATGTACAATACACATGAGCACACAAGCAGCCACAGCACACTAAAAATTATAAAATGGGGTCAAGGCTGCCTATAACCCATAAATGCTAGGTGATATTTCAATGTGGTTGCAATTTTTACTTGTCAAAAATAAACATCAGCGCATTTGAAGTTTGTCTAGCAAATCAACCAAAATTATAGAGGTTTATTCATAGTTGCCTGTGTGGAATAATATTCATATTGTTTTTGCTTATATAATGTGTCTCTTTTAATGGGTACCATCATCTGTTTGATCCTTTTTCTATTTTATTGATGGAATGTCCTAAAGAATAAATTGCTTTAAAGAATAAGAAGCTTCACTTTGCTGCTACATGTCTGTTTTAATGATGCTTCTTTACAGATGTGGTTGTACTGTATTCCCTTCTATCTTCATACATATTTGTTTTCTTTCTTAAATCGGGTATTGGTAAATTTTATATCTTGACACTTTTTGATGCCCTGTACATTTTTCTGGACAAGTTGCTCTTTGAGTGACATAACAGAAGTCTGACTGAAGCTGATTCAGAAAATCTAAATTTGATGTCTGCCACATCTCATTAGAAAATTCATAGGCAGGCTTTTGAATATAAAACTGCAGGCATACTTTGACCTAGTGACCAAAAAGAAAGGAGTTAGATGTTTATTAATATCAACCAACAGTTACAGAAAGCGTAAACTAAAACTGTCCACATAGGTGAAGAGACAGCTACATGTGAAGCACCCAGAAGTGCAGTGTGTGATAATGCCAGATTATATACAAACTCTTTACAAGAGGTTTAAATAATACTTGATAAATCATGGATTTAGTGAAAATGTAAGGTGCACAAAAATCAGTCTGTAAAATAGGTATAATGCCTTACAGAAGAGACAGTGTGTTTGGGTAGAAGAACAGTGTGTAAATTTTATTCCTGCTAATCTGGTTGGGATGAATTCTGTGTTGAGTTGAATTCTGTTTTTCTGGCTTGACTAAGGATTCTCAACAAGATATCCTTTGTTGTTAGAGAAAAGCCTTGCATTATAATTGCTTCCTTGAGGAATCACTTTCATCACTACACACGTAGTGGAATTTGAGAAACTGTGAAAAAAGAAAAGACTTTTCAGTCTACCCAGGATCAAAAGAGCTGTTCAGATGGTAAATGTTTAATCCAGTGGGTTTGTGCAAAAAGACATTAATTGGGAGCTGTATGCTGAGAAATGTTAGTGTGGTGGAGGATACATTGATGGTATGGAAACAGGTCAAATGATTCAAAATTTATGAAGCTAACGTCTGTAATTTTGAAAATATCAAAAAGGTTATTAATGCTTCATATATCTAATGGAGGTCAGGGAGAACCTCTAATTAGCAGGACAATAAACACTGTTTCACTCATCTGACCAGGAAAGATGTTTGTTTAGCTAGCTCCCATATTGCTACCCATAGCCACTCTGCTGTCAGAGTGATGAACGGGAGAACCAGTTCTCAAAACCTGCTGATGGTGTGTGTTGGTGTGTGTAAGGGTCTAGGACATCATGTCTATTAATGGCATTCATAAATGCTATGAAGCTTTCAGCATGGGAAATTCCAGCATATAGAGAAGGAAGATTCATTGTGAAAACAAAACAGTAAGGACAGTAAAACAGAAAGTTGTTACACCCCCATAGAGCATGATTATCATCCAAAGGAATACATTATGAGGTTGCTTGTTCAGTTCTTGACTCTGACTTACTGTGTGACCTTCAGTAAACCACCTCACCTGCTTAATCAAAATACCTTTATATTTCTAAACAGCCATGATAAGGAAAACCTAATGGAACATAAATCCTCTGATTATATTCTCCTTTTAGGTCCTGTTTTGGAGGAACACGAGACTGCAGGAACCCCCTGTAATTTACAGTTCTTTATATCAGACTACTGTTAAAGCCTCATTTTTAAAAAAAGCCCACATATATTTTAATTCCACTTACTTCCCAAGTCCCTTATGCACTACAAGTTTAATTTTGTCTTTCCTTGACATATAAAGGATAACTTCAGAATTTTAGAAGTTAAAATGATTTTCCCAAAGTTGTGGCTTACACTTATTTGTTAAGTGAAGCTGCATTCTCTCAATTGTATAAAAGCATCCCTTTGATTGTCTTAAAATGGTAGCCAATATGACACAATTCCAAATGAGAAATTACCTTCTGAGAATCTTGTTTCATCTATAAAAAACAGAAACGAAAATATTTGACAGATTTGCTGCAGAAATGTTATATGTTTTCTTTAAATGAAGAGTTGATCTCAGCATCTAGTGTTTCACTCACCAATGAAACTAAGAGCAATTTGTTGGTGTGGAATCGCCATACACACAATTAGGCTGATTAAGAAATACAATACAATGACCTTTTCTTGCGGTATGTGTCTGTGTCTTTTTAAAGAACCAAAAAATACTGAGTTGTGGAAATAAACTAAAAAAAAAAAGTGAATACCACAAAGAACAGGAAATGCAAAAAAGTCAGCATTCAATAAGACTGGCCTTGACAGGTCTGTTCATTAAATGAAAAAGGAATTGAGAATAAAGATTGCATAATACATTCAGAATGTAGGGTACCTTTTAAATGCATATTGGTTTCTGTTTATGCTATACCTTAAAACAATTTTCATCAAAAGTATTTAAAAGATGGATATTAATATTTTCTGTACAAACTGCTTAAAGCTATAGTTTTTTGTCTTTCTTATATTTGATGAGCTAGTTCCTCATTATATTCTAGCAATCATTTAATTGAACTGTAAGATAGATAGATAGATAGATAGATAGATAGATAGATAGATAGATAGATAGATAGATAGATAGATAGATAGATAGATAGATAGATAGCATTAGGCTAAAGACAGTAATATAATTTAAGAAGGTGAATGTTTAACTCTCCTTGCCCAATAGCAGTCCTGCTGTTAGTGCTCACAGCTTCACATGCTGGCCATGTCACAGTCAGTGTGTTGTTTGCATGCCCCCTGCATGTTTATGTTGTTTTCCAGTATTTTCTGCTGTTACTTTCATATCCTAAAGAAAAAATATTGGCTTAAATGACAAGTCTATGTTTAGTGTGAGTGAATGCATGGGTGTATGTCAGTGTACCCAGGGATGACTAATGTCTTGTTCAGGGTTGATTAGTGCCTAACATCTGATGCTGCCGGAATAGGCTGAAGTGCCTACAGCTACATTAAGGGAGGAGGGTTTTGAAAATGGATATGAATTATGGAAAAGTTATTACCTTTTTATTTACAGTAGAGGTTATTTAATTGTCCTTACATCAAAAAGGGTACCTGCATATAGAACTCATAGAACTGTACATTGAGTGAATTCTCAAGCACACAATGTTAGATTGGACAGCTTCCCTTTTATCGTCGCAGATCAGTTTAAATACCTAGGGGTAAACATCACAAGTAAACATAAAGCTCTTTATCAACAAAATTTCGCTGTCTGTATGGAAATAATTAAGCAAGACTTGCATAGATGGTCAACCCTTCATCTCACTCTAGCTGGAAGAATTAACATTATTAAGATGAATGTCCTTCCTAAGCTTCTCTTTTTATTTCAAAACATTCCAATATACATCAATAAATCATTCTTTAAGCAATTAGATTCAACCATAACCTCATTTATTTGGAGCGACTCTACAAAGACCTAAGGCAGAAGATGGAATGGCTCTACCTAACTTTCAGTTTTATTACTGGGCAGCAAACATACAAGCTACAGTATAAAAACCTGGACACAAATAGATGAACATACACAGGCCTGGTCCGCAATAGAAGTAAAATCCTGCAGTACTTCTTTACCTGCTTTGTGCCCCAATAAATGCAAGTTATCACCAATATGCTAATAACCCAATTGTGCTTCACTCACTCAGAATATGCAACCAATGTAGAAAGTATTTTAAGATGGAGAATCTTTTATCTGTGGCACCACTGCATGAGAACCACTTTTTTCAACCCTCGCAAACATATGCAGTCTTTAACAACTGGAAAACATTTGGGATTAAATTGTTTAGAGATCTTTATATAGACAACATCTTTGCATCAAACGAACAATTACAATCCAATTTAAATTTTCCAGAAACACATTTCTTTCACTATCTTCAAATTAGAAACTTTGTTAAACAGAACCTGCCTGAATTTCCCCATCTCCCACCTTCCTCTATGCTGGAAAAAATATTGCTCAGACTCAGACAGCATCTCTGCAATATATAAAATTATTTTACAGTCCCTCCCTTTCAAAGATCCATGAGTACAGTGGGAAAAGGATCTCTCTCACTCAACATCTCAGAAAAGGAGTGGAAGGTAGCAATGCACAGAATTCACTCGAGCTCCATATGTGCAAAGCATACAATTATTCAAATCAGAATTATATATCGAGAACATCTGTCTCGCTTAAAATTGTCCAAAATGTTTCCAGGGCAAGTAACATCATTCTGGACAAAACATTTTTAAGTGCCTATCAGACAGCCTTGGTGTCACAATCCCTCCTAATCCACTAACACTAACACTAACAGTGTTCTTCCAGATGGGCTTAAATTGGAGAAGGACAAACTAACTGTGATTGCCTTCACTACACTATTGGCACGCAGACTTATTTTGCTAAACTGGAAGAATCCTAATTCTCCTCTTTTAAGTCAGTGGGTAACTGATGTTTTATATTATTTGAAATTGAAAAAAATCAAATTCTCAGTTAGAGGATCTGTACAGAACTTTTTCAAAACCTGGAAGGATCTAATCAATAATATTTTAGAATAAGCTCTTAAAGCACTGAGGAAGTAGACTCTCTTCCTTTATCCGCCTATTAAACTCATCAGTTTATTTATTTTTACTAGCTTTAAGTTTTATTCCGTTGTTCATGCTCTCTTTCTCAGGGGTGGGGATTGATTTGTTTTCAATCCTATTTTTTGTAAAAACTGATCTATTTGTATGGAATGATTACAATAAAATCAATAATAAAAAAAGAACTGTACATTCAGCTAAAAAGAGAGTTATTTTATAATATTTTTTTATTCATTCATTTTTTAATCACACTTACCCAGAGCAGGTTCACAGGAAAGCTGCAGCCTGTCCCAGCAAGGATCAGACGCAAGTCACAAACAATCCCTGTTTGGGGTGCCAGCCCAACACCAGTGGCAAATTTAGCATCACCAATCCACCTAACCCACATGTATTTGAACTGTGGAAGGACACTGGGGAGCTCAGAGGAAATCCATGTGGAAATGGGGGAGAATATGCAAACTCTGTGCAGTGATCACCCACACTCTTAAAAATAAAGATGCCAGAGTGGTTTTTCAGAGTGATGCCACAGAGGAACCATTTTTGGTTCTCTAAAGACCTGTTCACATAAAGGTTCATGAAAGAAACTTTAATTTATTTAGACTCATAACAGACCCATTAACTAACCATGACTAGACGGTAACAGATTTGTGAAAAACCAATTGGTCATGATTTTAAAAGGACTCTTTCTGCCCACAATCACACAGGCTAAGTCCAAGTTTTCTTAATATCTTAGTGACCTGCTAGATGGCCTACTATTGTTTAAAAATTTCTGTTTTTTTCTACATATTAGGAAGTTTTTCAAAGCACTAAAGAACAACTGTCTCTTCTCAGAATGGAACAGTACTTTGTCAAGCACTGGTTCCACGAGGAACCATACAACCCAGTAAAGAGCCAGTATTTTTAAGAGTGCAGGACAGGAACCACAGTCTCCTTTTTGCGAGAAAGCAGAACTACCAGTGCACCACTCACTATCCTTCCTTGACTTTCTTAACTTGTACAGTCTAAAGTTTGGCCTTTTGCTCTTCAGTTCACCAAGACATTTACTCTGCAACATTCCAGAACACAAGACTAATTTTACATTGTGACATTCTATATTTTATTCTATAAACTATGAAAGCAACATTTTGAGTCACACATTCTAAAGCAAACCCAAAAAGTGTGTTCATGAAAGTATTAGGCTTGTATAAATCACGTGTACTTGAAAAATAAAGTCCTGAGCTAAGAGAGAGACACTTTAAGTAGAGTAAAAAGAAAACTGTTTTACTTCAGTACTTATGATTTTCCATTCTATTACAATTAAGACTGAAAAGCAGAAAGACTTTTTGCTCTACTTGTATCTCATTTAATGCTTATGGTGAAGCAGGGTTAATAACACGTCTTGTAGGATGTGCTCTCTTTGTTTTTCATTCAAAATGATTTTGTACAACTACCTGTCAATTTACCTTTTACTTTTATGCAAACACATTTGCTCAAAGACTACTGAATAATCACAAAATCATTACAACCACTTGACGCTGTAATCCAAACAGAGTCACATAGATGATGTTTCACAACAGACAGACCAAAGCAATTTGTTGAAATGTACAGTATATCCTGGCAAGCTAAAAACAAAATAAGCCACCTAATGAATTTTTCACAAACACCTTACAAGAAGCAGCATGAGTAACACGCAAGAATCAGAATTTTAGCACTTGAGCACTGAGTTCTAATATTGCACTCTTTAAATAATAACTCATTTTCCTGGTTTCAAATTAATGTTTCTTGCAGCATACCAACAAAACTCTTCTCAAACTCAGTTCAGGAGTATATCCTGGCAAGATCAGGAAGCAGACCCTCAGCTGAGTGTCAGTCCAACCCAATGACAATTTAGAATCACCAGGACACCTAACTGGAATATGTCTGGGAAAACAAGAGTAACACAGAGATAAAGAGGGTAGAATGTGCAGACCACCACAGACACTGAATGAGTGTGGGCTTTGAACCCAGGACAAAGGATCTGTCAAGCTGCAGTGCCACCATTGTGTCAGTATAACACTGCTCAATGCACTTAATGAAGTTATTTAATATTTAGTAATATTGATATATTTTTTTCTAATTTTGTAAAGGTTTGGGAATTTCTTTACTTTGCTGTTTAACCCTTTAAACTCAGCCACATTATTTTGGAATTGTTGGCGGGACCAATCAGTAAGGCAAAATGTAAAAAAAAACCTGCATAAAATCAATTATTTCATCATTGTTATAATTAAAGTACAGTATTTTGCCATTAAAATACCATATTACATACCCAACACCAAATTCCTTTCTTCCCTCAAAGTTGGTCGAATTGCTATATCGCAGGAACAAATGCCCAGGTTTGACTTTCTTGAACGTCCTGATTCAGTTGCATACGATTTGACACACAGACTATTATCTACAAAACTTAAACGGGGGGGGTGGGTTGGTGGTAGTGGGGTATGAAATGACACCACGTTTCACTTTTTCTGTTTTCAATTTTCTAAATTTCATATACATTTTTTGTATCAATATTTGTGAATCTTGCAACTATTGGTGTTGTAATTTGGATACACAGCATAATTTCATTACCCACTATATGTGTTCGGATAGAGTAAGATGTGCCCTTTACAATGATACCTGGGACATGGGTCTTCAGTAATGGATTTGTACGCTAATTATACTTATTTAAAAACAATAAAAGTGCAGGAAAACAATCCTGTTTTTTTATACTGCTTCAAAAACAGTAAAACTAGACATATTACTTGTGTAGATGTTTTATAGCATTTTTTTTTCTGGATGTACCTGACACATTCACAGACAGTTTTATAGTGTTTGACAGCTCATTTCAACACCTCTGGAAATAAGAATAACATTCAAAGTGCATTTTTTTGGTAAAAACATACTGAATTTTGTTACTTATTATGCTGTAGCATATGTGTGCAACATAAATTCACCAGCTATAAAAATTATTAAAGAGTAAAGTCTGCCCTTAATTCTAAGCAGTAGAACATGCATATTGAGTGAAGGTTGTATGAACTTATAGCCAATTAAATCAAAGCAAAAAACAAAAAAAAACAAAAAAAAAACAAAATCGGAATGAAATTAAGCTGAGTTTAAAGGGTTAATAATGAGGTAACTTTGATTATGTGTTACTAGTCAATAAAATATTATAAAGTGGATGACATATATCAGAGAAGAAAATTAATAGTTTTAAATATTTCGCTACAATATATTAATCAAAACTAGAATTTGATGAGACATAATCCCTTAGAGCTGTGTACACAACATTCTCTTCTTTTGGCCTTGGCCTCTTATTTTGCATGTTTAAAGACAGATGAGCATATTGAAGATCACCATGACTCGAAGATGCAGCCTGTGGATTGAAAAAGAGGGGAGGTAAATTTTGTAATCACATATGAAGATCATTTTTAAGATAGTTTAAAGATGTAAGCAAAACTACAAAAACACATTTACTGTGTTACATATTGCACTGTTCAGTCAAAATCAAAACACAGAAGATACAAGCAAAGATTTTCTTGAGGAGATATCTTCAATAGGCGGCACGGTGGCGCAGTGGGTAGCGCTGCTGCCTCGCAGTTGGGAGACCTGGGGACCCGGGTTTGCTTCCCGGGTCCACCCTGCGTGGAGTTTGCATGTTCTCCCCGTGTCTGCGTGGGTTTCCTCCGGGCGCTCCGGTTTCCTCCCACAGTCCAAAGACATGCAGGTTAGGTGGATTGGCGATTCTAAATTGGCCCTAGTGTGTGCTTGGTGTGTGGGTGTGTTTGTGTGTGTCCTGCGGTGGGTTGGCACCCTGCCCGGGATTGGTTCCTGCCTTGTGCCCTGTGTTGGCTGGGATTGGCTCCAGCAGACCCCCCGTGACCTTGTGTTCGGATTCAGCGGGTTGGAAAATGGATGGATGGATGGATATCTTCAATAGAAATTCCAGGAACAGGCAAGAAAGCAACACAAACTGGATCAGACTGGTGCTCTACATGTTTCTAACATAAACATAAAATGGTTGCCTTTCACAACCTTTCTTATTTTTTAAGTTGAGATTTGGATCATTTGGATTTCATGTTTCAGTTATGCTCTTCACTTTGCATTTCTGTTTTGACAATTTCTGGTTTACTTTTTCTTTTTTTCTGTTCTGGAAATTATGTTGTTTGTTTTCAGTTATTTGATTATTTAACTAATTTCCTTTGGAATTTGATTATTTGTCTGTTTTGCATTTTCAGAGACTGTTTTTAGAATTTATTTTTATTATATATATTTTTTCCATTATTTTTCCATTGTTGTATTTTTCTATTATCCATCTTAATAAGTAATTGCTGCTTTGTTTATTTAGACCAGAGAATTTTTGGTGGTTCCCTTCTTCAGATCTTAGGCTTCAGATTCTTTTTCAATGGTTAAGCCCAGGGTGTTCTTGAAGTTTCAGGCTTTCTGTGGTTTTTCCTTTTTTAAGACTGAATCATACAAATTGTAGGGATGTTATTGAGAAACAGTCGGCAGAACTAAAAACAAGAGCAAAGTTCTAAAGCCAGAAAGTATTTTACCAAAGGATTTATTGGGAAACTTGGATGTGTTCTGCCAAAGCACAATGACTATTTATTTTGGGATCAGAAGGTGAAATGAGAAGCAAAATGGATTATGTACTGGGGTCAAAACCAAAGATTTTTCACCAAGCCAGAAATGTGAGACCAGAATCAAAATCATAACCCAGAAAATAACGAAAAAAGCAATACACATATCCAAACATTGATACTAAAATGGAACATAATATGACCTACCGTGTTTCCCTGAAAATAAGACAGTCATGTCAGTCAGTCATTGTCCAACCCGCTATATCCTAACACAGGGTCACGGGGGTCTGCTGTGTTGGCCAATCAAAGCCAACACAGGGAGCAAGGCAGGAACTAATCCTGGGCAGGGTGCCAGCCCACCACAGGACACACACACACACACCAAGCACACACTACTCCGAAAATAAGCCCTAGCATGATTTTCAGGCTCCTCTGTAATATAACCCTACCCCAAAAATAAGCCCTAGTCAAAATCATCAGCTGAAAAGTAAGGTGCCTAAGACCAGGTTTATACTTCACGCAATGTGATGCGTGTGCCCGAAACATCCATTAAATTCCGAGGACACCTTGCCACTATGGATGTTTAGGATGTTTAATGATTACATCCATCAATTCAGGGATGCGCCCATTCCAGCAGCATTGGTGAAAGACAGAAACAAAATCTCTGGACAGGGCATCAGCTCATTGCAAGGTGAACACAAGCACACACATACACTGGCATCATTGCAGTTTCACCAAATCCCCAAACCTTATTGTCTTTGGATGGAAAACTGAACACACTGTTGAAACCCACCAGGAAAACATGCAAACTCCAGGCAGGGATCACAAGGGACATGACTCTCTAGGCTACCGCGCTGCTACCATGCCACCCCATATGTGTAACTATTAACAGTATTCACTATTTAAACAAAGTTAATGATTTATCTGTAAAATGTAACATACATATTTTTAATGCATTTCATCATGGAAGTGATATCAAGTATAAATCTAAGAATTCTAAATGTGCAGAGAGCTGGAATATTATAAATTGAATGTGTTTTGTGTGGCGATGCTGCTTGCCACTGCTGTCAGGTCAGGAGGTAGCCCCAGAAGTGCGTAGCGATTTAAAAACTGCGTCGGTTTAAAGATGATGTTTACGACAGTCAGCTTTAATGATAAAGTAAACTATGTGGGTAAAGCCGAAATTTCCACTTCAATCACAAAATAGACCTTTTCATCATGTCCTTATTTTTTTTTCTCTGTGGCTAAAATACGCTGCCGTACATTCTGATGGTATTGTAAAAGTACAAAAAAAAGACGGCACAAAAGATGGTATGTGAGACTTTTAAAATGTATCGTGTCATTACTTTGAGGAATATTCGACACTTGAATATCAAAGCACCACGAATGCATTTGTATGTCGGCATTTTGCTTCACCACATCAAACCATTCATCAAACATCGAAGCGCACACCTCAACCCTGCAGGATCCTAAAAGCAGCTGGAGTAGCAGGAAATTCAGGCTGAAATTCAGGGTTTGAATGTGGAGTTATGATGATATTCCAGAAGAAGATGACATGACTGTATTTGCATAAATGTATATTGTACATGAATAAATATAAAATATCCCACGAAAATAAGCCCTAGTGCATCTTTTGGAGCAAAAATTAATATAAGACCCTGTCTTATTTTTGGGGAAACACGGTATATAGGTTGCACCAATGATGACACACAAGCCAATCATAACAGGATGATCCAGAAATGTATGAGCCAAACTGCAAATGGTCATTCCAGTGATGTTAAATTCTGAATAATATCATTAGAAACTTCCAATGCAAATGCCCTCAAATGGCAGACCCCCAAACAGAAACAAAAAAGATGCAATCATAGTGTAATGCAAAAAGTTTTCAACTTTTTCAAAATGCCTTTTAGAAAAAATAAATGTTATTTTCATAATCCTTTTGTGATCAAACCCCTACACAAATGTATACTTCATTTAAAACTGTTCAGGGATACCTCAAAAACTAAAATGCAGATCGTATACACAGGTTTATTTACCAGTTGAGGAGTTTTTCAACCCACCATTGACACTTAACAGAAATGCATGCTAGTATCTAAAACCAGTAAAGAGCATACAAGCAGGAGGACCATTTCTTTCAAAAAACAAAGTATGCCTAAAAGATAAAATAACCAGATGTCACTGATTTCCATGAGCCTAATTCTTTTAATGAAGTTAATGCATAATGAGGCCATGGACAGTAAACTGGCCAATGACAATTGAAAGTAGAGTTTTAAAAGGCAGGAGTTAGAAGAAACTGTGCCCTAAACGTTAACTTGCTCTAATGGGGAATGGTGTCAATCAGATGACTAAAAGAAAGAGAGTTAGTGGGTGTATTTTGTGTAAATAGTTAATAAAATCTAACGGTCAATATAGTTAATGGGAAAAGCTAATACTAATGAAATCATTGGCCAGCAGAATGGAACTGTTAACAGTTAATAAGAGCTAATTGACAATGTCTTAATGGAATACGATGTAATGTCAGAAGGTGCTCTTATTTGATTGGTCAGATTTGGACAAAGAGAACCTGGAGCCTAACCCAGCAAGCACAGGGCATAATGAAAGAACAATCCCTGGACAGGACGCCAGTTCATCACAGTTAAAACACACTCACACATGCACTCACCATATACACATCACACACACTCACTAGGAATTTTTTAGCATCACCAATCCACCTAACCTGCATGTCTTTGAACTCTGGAAGGAAACTGCAGTAAACTCATATACATGAATTCATAAATATATATTACTAAATACAATAAGCTGGACCATAAAGCCTTATCTCAAATCCAAATTGAGAATAAATATGTATTTTGTATGTAAAAGAGTCCTCCATTTCTTAGAAGCTAATTCAATATAGGGATAAAGGAATGAATTGTCAACTTCCTTACCTCAAAATTGTCAAAATGTTTTTTTCTTGGATTTCTCTCTGAAAGAACAGATAATTTGCATCATTCTCAGTCAATTACAATCCTACCTCAACACCAGTCATTTTCAATTAAAATGTGGAATTTACACTGATAATGTCTGACATAAGTTTACAACTGATATTTGTTAATCACTAAATTATAGGTAAAATTATAAGTTATAAAATCAGTGACCCTGTGTCAGCAATAGAGTCCAATGTTCTTCAGCATGACTGACACACATCTGTATATGGACTGTACTGAGCTTTTAGTGAAGATACAAATTCCAGGATTCAATTTAAATTGCAATACTCTGTAATATTTTTGAATTATTACTTATTATGTATCAGTATTTTTATCCATTTTCACAGATTGCCTGTCCAGGTCACTGTTATGGGTAACCAGAAATTTGTAACTGTGAAGTAACATTAGCATGGCAAGAAGTCATTCTAGAACAGAAAGCAGTCAGTTTCAAATTTATTAAAATTAGTTTGATCAGACTTACTAGGCATTTGGTTCTTCTCGTTCATGTTATCAGTCACGTCATGCCTACAAGTAGAATTAATAAAGCTCTGGTCAAGGAAGTGAAATAAATAAAAATAATTAAAAATATAAATACCAATTCTTCTTAATAATGTCTAGCATTTCTTTTTGAAATATAATACATGGATCTATCTTTTGCTGAGCTCACAGTATTTGTTTAGCGTTAAGTTAATGTATGAGATACAATTTAAGTTACAATAAGGAGTAAGAAAGAAAGTTAAAAAATATTTTTAAATTGATATGTTACACTAAGAGAGTTTTAGGCAGGCACTTCAGAAGCTTTCTTTTTTATTAAATATCAATCAGTCACCATAATTACTGAACTCTGAAAAAACAGTTCAGATATTAGAAAAGTCATTTAACAATTTCTGATCTAACTTATCAACAGACATTTTAAAGATAATGGAAAATGTGTATTTTCACAAAAGCAATTTAAAAAAAAAACACCGAAATGAGCCTCTGAGGCCTGTCACCTTTCAGGGAGAGGATGTGGAAGTGGTGCAAAACCACAAGTAACTGGGGGGGGGGGGGGGGGGGTCACAAAAACAGCAATCTGGACAGGCCTGACAGTACAGTGGCACTATATATGAAGCGCCAGAGCAGACTGTACTTCTTAAAGAAACTACAGTCTTTTGATGTATGCTGAAAATGTTCTATCACTCCATTGTAGCCAGTATGTTGTACTGTGTTGCAGTCTCCTGGGGAAGCAACTTGAGCTCAAAAGAACCACAATGTCTCAGCAAACTTATCAGGAAAGCCTGCTCCATCACAGGGAAAAACCTTGGACACACTGGAAGCTGTTGTGGAAATGATGATGGTGGCAAAATTGGATGCCATCATGAAAAATCCCCTTTTTCCCCTCCAGGGGGCACTTTCTTGGAACACTTTTAGCCACAGGCTCATTCCACCATGGTGTGCTAAGAAACACCTCTTTTCTGCTCACTGCTATCAAGCAATTCAATGCTTCCTCTAGATGAGCTCTTTAAGTTAATTTTGAAATTTCTGCACAATTTATTTTTACTAATTTCTCAACTGATTGCTTGATTGGCTGAATTATGTATCCTTGTTTTTCATGTTTGTGCTGCTGTATGCATCTGAATTTTCCCTTGGGATTAATAAAGGTTATCGTACCTTATCCATCCATCCATCCATTTTCCAACCCGCTGAATCCAAACACAGGGTCACGGGGGTCTGCTGGAGCCAATCCCAGCCAACACAGGGCACAAGGCAGGAACCAATCCCAGGCAGGGTGCCAACCCACCGCAGGACACACACAAACACACCCACACACCAAGTATACACTAGGGCCAATTTAGAATCGCCAATCCACCTAACCTGCATGTCTTTGGACTGTGGGAGGAAACCGGAGCGCCCGGAGGAAATCCACGCAGACACGGGGAGAACATACAAACTCCACGCAGGGAGGACCCGGGAAGCGAACCCAGGTCCCCAGGTCTCCCAACTGCGAGGCAGCAGCGCTACCCACTGCGCCACCGTGCCGCCCTCGTACCTTATCTTTGCTTTGCAATATCACACAGTATATATGAGCAATCATCAGTAGAGTGATCAATGAAAAAGTGGAGCAAATGTACAGTTGCAAATGAAGCCTTCAGCCACAACTCAGTGCAGGCTGGCACTTGCCTGTAGAAGCCTAACTTTCCTGTTATTTTGAATAATGTGCCTGATGTAAATGCTCTGCCATCCATGAAAACCCCAAATAAGGCAATAAAAGAATAAAGGTATACCAAAAATGCCTAAAACCTACAGAATTCCAACAAAATCAGAGTCAAAAACAAAGCATTTTGAAGGTAAGGTTAGGTCTTTGTTAGATGTTAGAAAGTATGAATTTAGAGATATATGTACGGTGGCAAATTTCAAAATATTTTAAACCATGTCTAGATTAGGTTGAGGAGAAAAACATTCTTATAATTGCTTTTGTTGGGAATGATCCTGTTAAAAATCAAATGACCAAATAACCTAAATGAATCAAAGCCAGAGAATGGGCAGGGTTTTCAAAAGGTGAATGAGAAGAGCAGGCTTTTGTACACTAAATGATCTAATAAGCATTAAACAAGAGAAACGCACAATTCTAATTCAGAAAGTAAGAAAAATGTCAAAATTAAATGTAAAACAGAAACAAAATTTTTTGAGAAATTAGCCTTGCCATGTCAGTAAGACTTTCCTGTATTTAGAGCAAACAGGAGATGCCTTCTGAGCCTAAGGCCCCCTCTGGCTGCTGTGATCCAATCAATAACTCTGAGCAAACTTTCTAAAGAATTGCTGCATGAAGACATCTAAAATAACTACAAGCACAGTGAAAAGATATAGCAAGGATAAAAAAAATATAACAAAAATGTAATTTTTACTGAATCATGATAGCCTTCCACTTCTTGACTATGATTTGAAATAACTTCTTGTTTTAATAGTTTTAAGGGTGAGTTGTTTTGTAGACTCTGACATAATGTGGAAACGTCTTCTTTATTTAACATTGTTTAACAATAATATTTCAAAAGTAGATAAAAAGGATAGTGTTGGCTACTGGGATGCGAGTAATAAAAAAAGACTTCTGTGACTTTAAAATTCAGATGAATAACGTTCATCATTCCCTCTTCCATTGCACAACAACAATAATTGTATTCATAATCATAATTCTTTTCCTACCTTGAAGATGATGAACGAGGGCCAGACAAGTCTGCAAAATAAATGCAAAAATGTTGACATGGAATTTTCTATTTTTTTTACTTTCCGACAACAAACTTAGGTATGATTTTTAATTTAACTGTAACCTCAAAACAAACTGTGACAAAGAAAAGAAACTTCAGAAAATAAGGTTTAAAATTCCATAGCAGAACAGATTGAGAACGTACTGTCAATTCACAGTAGATGAAAAATCAGTAAACATTTCAATCCAAAAATTCCTGCTCATCTACAGCATACAGAGTTTTCCTGAAACATTATTGTGACTTTTAACAAAGAGGAGTGCAAGATACTGAGTCCAGAGTCCTGCGTTAGACCCACCCGGTCCACCTTTGTGTTCAGCTCTGTCTGGAAGGAAAATGAAGGCTGGTGCCTGGCAGCACACTTTGCAAATTAGGTCTAATACTGAGTACATGACATGATCTTTCTTTTTCACATGTGTCGTGTTTCTGTGCAGCTTTTGATTGGTAGAGCTAAAAAATACTGTTCTAAATAAATGTGATACATTGTCTTCCAGGTTGAAATATATAAAGAACATAAATTGTGTTGAGGACAAGGCTGAGGAATTATATACAAAAATATAGATAGATAGACAGACAGATGGAAAGATAGACCTTTATTTGTCTCCAGGGGGAGATTTGGCTTTATACAGAAGTCCTCTTTAATATAACATATAAGCATAAATGTGCAATCAGAACTCGAGACTAAGTAATGGCTTGTGTCGATTGGCTTCTTTAAATGCCAGTCTAAATTGGGACACTAGCAATTACAGGCAAATTTCCATGTGTTTTTAATCATTCTGCTCATATTTCTATCTATCTATCTATCTATCTATCTATCTATCTATCTATCTATCTATCTATCTATCTATCTATCTATCTATCTATCTATCTATCTATCTATCTATCTATCTATCTATCTATCTATCTATCTATCTATTCCTACCCTCCATTGATTCACCTCTGCTTCAGATACAATCTGCCCTGCTGGAATAGGCTTCATCTGTGAATTATCTTTTTGTATTGCCCATTAAGATCACAAAAATTCAAAAAAGACATTACCTGCCAGTTACAGGGTGTACTGAAAAATCAGATAACCTTTGCCTTCTCCCACATAAGCCTTACTCAAAACCAAATGAACTGGCAGCAAAAATGTATAAAGGACAGCTTTATTATTCTGGGTTAACTACTATGCCAAAAAATGTTTTAGGTGTTCACATTATCAGGGCAAATTGATTTTATTACAGGTTGATAGTTTTTACATGCAGTGTCTTTAAAAAGTATTCACCCCCTATTGGATGTGATCAGATTTTATTGTTTTACAACATTGACTCACACTAGATTTAATCTGGCCTTTCTGACACTGACTAACATAAAAAGACTCTTTAATATCAAAGTGAAAAACAGATCTCTACAAAGTGGTCTAAACTAATTACCAAAATATAAAACACAAAATATTTGATTACATAAATAAATAAATATTCACCCTTCTCAAGTCAGTATTTAGTAGATGTACCTTTGTCAGCCATGGCAGTATTGAGTCTGTGTGCACAGGTCTCTTTTTCTATCAGATTTGTGCATCTGGACGTTGCAATTTGTCCGCAATATTTTTTGCAAAAACTGCTGCAGCTCTGCCAGGTTTCTTGGGGTTTGTATGTGAACAGCATTTTTCAAGACCAGCCCAAATTCTCAATTGGATTGACATCTGGACTCTGACCCAGGTCATTAACATTGCTACTTTTAAGCCATTCATGTTTAAATTTCTTTTAATGCTAGGGGCTCTTGTTGTTGCTGAAAAATACATTTTCACCCAAAGCACAGGTTTATTGCAGACTGCATCAGTTTTTCCTTCAGGATTTCCTTGTACTTTGCTGCATTCATTTTACCCTCTAGCTTACCAAGTCTACCAAGGAGCATGCTGCCGGGAAGCATCCCCACAACATGATCCTGCTACCTGTATGCCTCACAATGGGGATGGTGTGTTTTTGATAATAGGCAGTGCTGAAGCATTTGGTCTCATCAGACCACAGAACCTTCTCCCAGCTTACTTCAGACTCCCCTGTGTGCCTTCTGTCAAACTCTAGCCGAGATGTCGTGTATATCTTTTTTACAGTGGCTTTCTCTTTGCCACTCTCCCATACAGCTGTGCCTGGTGAAGCACTTGGGAAACAGTTGTTATCTGCACAGTCTCTCTAATCTCTTCCACTGTATCTTCAACCTCCTTCGGAGTTCCTCAGAAGTTTCTTTGTTGTCTCCCTCACTTGGATTCTTCTTGCACGATTACTCAGGTTTTGTGGTCGACCTGCTCTATGCAGATTTAACACTGTGCAATACTCTTTCAATTTCTTTAATGACTGATTTAAATGGAGTTCAAGGGATATTCAGTGACTTAGATATTTTTTTGTCTCCATCCCCTGACTTGTGCTTTTCAATTGGCTTTTCATGGAGTTGCTTGGATTGTCTTTTGTCTCTGTTGTATAGGTCAGGCCATGATACTGAGTCACGACAAGTTGAACCTTCCAGGTAAGATTCATTTATACGACAATCAAATAAAACCCTTAACTACAGATGTTGATTTAACTAATTGATGTTAATTTAACTAATTATGTGATCTTTAAAATCAATTGATAACACCAGTGATCATATGTGCCATATTAAAGGGAGTGAATACTTAAAGTGATGATAATTTTGTTTTTTATATTTCTAATTAAATTAGACAACTTTGCAGAGATATGTTTTAACTTTAACTTTAAAGAATCTTCTTTCTGATGATAAGTGTCAAAAAAGCCAAATTAAATCCACTGTGATTCAATGTGTATTAACAATAAAATGTTAAAACTTCCATAAGAGTAAATACTTTTTGTTTGTCTAAGGTAAAGTGATAAGAATCTTGTAAACTGCATAAAAATTCTGCTACCATTGTAATCATTGATTGTGTTTTTATTAACTAAAATAAAATTGAATAATGAACACTAGTAAAGGGGTGCAGCTTTTTTTCTATCTGCTATGATTTTTGATTCAAAGACAATGTGTTTGTAATTTTAAGATATGGAGTAGTAGAGTCTAAAGTAACAGGCATCTAATAGCACAAACTACTAGACAAACAATTTTTCAACAATACTGACAAAATTAATTTGCAGCATTCAGTCATATCTTACTGAGCTGTTATACAGGAAAGCCAACTCCTCCCTGTTAAATAGAGTTTATGTCATGTTTATAAAGTTTCAGTTGTTTCCATCACACGGCTGGTTTAGATTCACTAGAATCCAGAGCATTAGACTAAAAAAATATTTTATTCCCATTGGAGATGTAATAAAGTTTTTTATTACAGTGCATTTTCGTAATTCAACATTATTATATGTAAGAATCTTATATTTCTGCTGTAAGATGTTATTTCTTCTGCATTGGATTATTTTCTTGCGATCTATGTAACAATATTTGATCAAATTTCATTCTGGGATAATAAACTGTACCTAAACATAAACCTAAACATTCAATTGTTTGAAAAGGATGAATAAAATGCAATTTCCCCATGTGTGTGCCAAATGAAAAGTAGCTTTACTGATGCTCCTGTGTCTTCTTAGTACAATAGTACTTTTCAGATTGCTTTCTTAGAAGCGGCCATAAACTGTATGGCACAGCTGCGTCTGATAGGAACCTGACTTACAAGTTTTCTCCTGAGTTCTAAAAAGGAATAGCTCCTTTATTTCAAAGTCTGAAAACAAGCAAACAAACTTTTACATTTGTTTGTGAAAACTTGCAAGTAAATCATATTCAGTACTGCACTTACCAAGTCTCTTTGAAATGGTGCACCTGTGTTTTACATGACTTTTGCGATCGTTTGAATGTTTAGTACTGCTTCAATTCAAAAATGAGCTGCAAAGCATCACTGTGTTTAAAGCCCTCAGTATGTTGAGGACTAGTAAAACTCCCATACCTGATGGGATTTTATCAATTACATTGAAAGAAATGAAAAATGTCATCTATAAGCCCTTATTAGGCATATTTGAGCAGTCACCTGGGAAATTTGCAAAAGTTGCAAATATGACTCCAGTCCTCAAGATGGGAGACTAAATGGATCCTGGTAATTAGAGACCAATAAATCTTACTTCTATGCCATGCAAAATTATGGAAACTATAATAAGAAATAAATTGGAAAAGTACCTAAATGAAAATAATATACTAAACTAGGGGGCTGCTCCCTTGCTTACTTCGCTCGCCAACCCCTGGGGGCAGGTGCTAGATGCTTGTTATCTCTTAGCTGAACCGCTCGAAGGGTGTTGGGCGCGCCTCCATTAGAGAAAGCAATTGTATTTAAAGAGATGATATATAGAAGAGTGGGGCGGCACGGTGGTGCAGTGGTAGCGCTGCTGCCTCGCAGTAAGGAGACCCGGGTTTGCTTCCAGGGTCCTCCCTGCGTGAAGTTTGCATGTTCTCCCCGTGTCTGTGTGGATTTCCTCCGGGTGCTCCAGTTTCCTCCCACTGTCCAAAAACATGCAGGTTAGGTGCACTGGCGATCCTAAATTGTAGTGTGTGCTTGGTGTGTGGGTGTGTGTGTGTGTGCGTGTGCGTGTGTACGCACTACCCGGGATTTGTTCCTGCCTTGCGCCCTGTGTTGGGTGGGATTGGCTCCAGCAGATCCCCGTGACCCTGTGTTAGGATATAGCGGGTTGGATAATGGATGGATGGATGGATATATAGAAGAGTATGCGGGGCATTGAGGAAGATGGTTTGATGATTAATTATTATAGATAGAAAATTAGTTACTTGAGTATTTCACTACAACTGCCTATTTTAAATACCAATAAATAATAAAACACAGTATAAAGTAAAAGTAAAAAAGTAAAAGTAGAAATAAAAAATTAAAGTGTAATAAAAAATAAACATTAAATTAAATTAACACCTCGTCAAAAACAACATTATGAATTGCTATATCGTCTAACTTACATTCTATAAACGTTGCTTTTTTGCATTTCTGTTCACATATTGTTTGGGATATTTTCCTCTTTTTCATTTATTGGACGATTGTCTTTGTTCTTGATTTTTATTACATGCAGCTCTTTTTTGTTTATTTTCTTTTTTTTGACATTCTTTATCAGCTCTTGTCACTCTTTTTCTATCGCAATCTAAAATTCGATGTTCTTGAATAGATAATTTGCTTTTCTGCCTTGCCATTATAACCAACTGCGTTGAAGAGTGAGTTAGCCCTGAGAGTGTCATGGAGTGGTACAGAGATAAGATGTGTGCAGTGGAAGAAAAGATTGGATGAGCAGTGTGGAGGGAAGTGGTCAAGGCTGAATATCACGGACATAACAGAAAACTTTTTTAACATAATCCAGAGATAGCAGCCAGGATGGGTTTATAAGAGGAAGATCCTACCAAACCAATCTTTTAGATTTTTTTGAAGAATCAACCAGAATAGTTGACAAAAACAAACATGCAGCATCATTTACCTAGACTTAAAAAAACCCTTTAATACAGTCACACACCAAAGATTAAATCTGAAACTAGAAGCTGTACACCTAAGAGGGAACCTACAAAACTGGATCTCTAGTTGGTGAACCTGTGGGAGACAAAATAATGATAAAAGGATAAAAGATAAAAGGAGAATGCTCCATGTATAGTTAAGTCATCATCGGAGTCCCTTGGGGGTCTGTGTTTGGACAATTACTCTTTCTGATTTATATCAATGATATTGATTCTGCATAGTTAGTAAACTTCACAGATGACACTGAAATTGTAGTGATGGCAGACACGGAGGAGGAATTCAAAAGATATTGGACAACCTTCAGAACTGGGTGAACACTTGGAAAATACAATTTAATGTAGAAAAGTGTAAAGTGGTAAACGTGAGGAAAAGGAACATCAGTTAAAAATACAAGACGGAAGACACTGTCAAACTGGATGCAACGTCTGAAAAGGATTTAGGGGTATATGTTGACACAACATTTTCATTGACTAAGCAATGTACAGAATCAATTAAAAAGGCAAGTAAAATGTTAGGTTATGTCATAAAAACTATTGCACATAAGTCATCTACAGCTCAACCTACTCTATATAATGCACTAGTAAGACCACATCTGGAATATTTTGTGTAGTTCTGATCACCATGGTACAAGAAAGATATAGCAGCACTTGGAGCTGTTCAGATGAGTGTAGCCAAGTGCATCCCAGGACTAAAGGACCCATCCTACCCTGACAGACTAAGAGAATTAAACCTCTTCAGTCTCAAACAGAGGAGAGTGTGTTTGGACCTAATTCCGGTACTGAAAATCCTCAAAAGCATTGATAAAGAAGATCCAGCAGAACTGTTTCAGCTTAAGGTTAATTCACATACTCCAAGACACCATTGGACATTAAGAGGAAGTGCATTTAAGGCTAAAGCCAGGAAGCACTTATTTATACAAAGAATTGTGGAAATCTGGAACAAACTACTGAGACATATAGTTGATGCAAAATCCTTTACAACCTTTAAGAAAACAAACAGCCTTGAAAGACTCAGTGGTCTCTTCTCATTTGTCTACTTTCTAATGCTCTTATATTCTTTAAAGCAGAACATTTTCACAAATCATATGAAAACTTGGTTGAGAAAATTGATTTTGATATTACCTCTAGTATTAATCACTCAAGTCTTTGACTAAGCAAAGGCAAAAATGTTTAAAGATAAACACACAAGTAATACACTGTACTAAAACACAAGAAAGTAGGCACACAGTCTATATTGTGTGTGCCAGCCGGTCTGCCAAACAAGATTGAATACTGTGAAAATATTACAGAACTGTTAATATCTCACCTCTTCGTTGCTTTTTCTTACAGTAGCATATGGATGATATGATCACAATTAAAATAACTGCACTTGATCCTGCTAAAATTGTAGCCAGAATGTTTATATCAAAGGTAAATGAGTCAGCGTTACTTTGGCCATTCGAAGTACCTAATAAAAGAAAAAGATATTATTTAGAAAGATAAAATAGTATATTTTCACTATTTATAGTCTTAGTAATAAATCCTTTATTGAATGCTTTCACTCTCTTTGAACAGCTCATATCATCTTGCCTGAAGAAGGGGCCTGAGTTGCCCCGAAAGCTTGCATACTGTAATCTTTTTAGTTAGCCAGTAAAAGGTGTCATTTTACTTGACTTCTCACTACAGCTCATATGAAAATGATACACATTACTATAGTATTTTACCTAACTAAACTGGAATTTTTTCCACTTTTTGTCCTGCCAGATTTTAGGAATTGAGATAATAACTGACCAAGTGGTATTGATACAGAAGTAGGAGTACATCAGGTAAGTTGGTTTGTATTCTTTATTAAATAACAAAGAGCTATACATTATGCATTTTAATACATTGTTCATGGCTCTGAAGAAAACTGAATGCTAATTTCTGGTTGAGACATTTAAAGTAATAAAGTACTGTACATACAATTAACAAAAATCTATCCACCCATTAATCCCTTTATTGATTCCTGCAAATGCATTTTCTTTCAGATTTTTTCTTAATACTGATCACCCTAAAGAAGCGGACCATTAATTAACTAGACTGATTCTGGGAGTGCAAAATATAAGCTATGAATGTGAATATGAATATGAATTATGGAAGAAGTTGAGTATTTCAGTTAAGTCAGAAGAATAAGAGATGACATTATTGAAGTGTCTGAAATTATGAAGAAATTTGTACAAGGTTTGCAAGATATTACTTTATAAACAAGTTCTTCAACAACAACATGGGATCAAAGTTAATGGTATGTTTTACACAATTACAAATATTGGAAGATTTTTCTACACACACAAAAAAAGCATAGACACCTTGGTGTGGTAGACAGTTGTAATTTGGTGACATTATAAACTCAACTTGATGTCATATTGGAGAAATAAGGTGAACAGAATTGATAGGTTGTGACCTGAATGCCTTCTCATCAGATAATTTCATAAAACTAAAGCAAGATATGCAGTTAAAAATTAAATGAATACTTTTAGTCAAAGAATAAAAAATACTATAATGATCCTGTTGGCAAGAGGTTGCCAGGATTACAGATGTCATCACAGTGGCACAAGGCAGAGAAAATTAACCCACAAAATGACATAAAGAGGTACAGCAAAAGAACACCTCTACAAGTCAAGGTGGGATAATGGAGCCGACCTCACATTAATGGCCTCTGTCTTTTCATAATGATAAACTGAGGTGCTCTATCACGGTTTGTGTAATATGTTCTCCAGTGGAACATTCACAACCCTGTGCCATCCTTGCGTTGCTCTTGCTGGAAACTTTCAAATATGCAAAATAGTTAGATTAATAAAAAAAACCTGCAATGTACTTATACTGTAGGGACTAGTAAGCAAATGGCTCAAAATAAGAAGATGTTAAATGGTATTGCACCACTATAATAAGCAAATCTTGTCTGCTGTTGGCACTTTAATACTAATTTGATAGAGATTTGGACAGCTTAAGTGTTGGCTAACTGGGTTGATGAGGAAGGTCTACTTCGGCATTTGCAAAAAAAGCTGGTTGAAACCGACTATATCAAAGAGTTGGTGATGACAATGATATTGCAGAGGCGGGGAAAAAAAACTGTGGGTGGTTGTCCTGTTCAGACCACATATTCTAATTGTTTCATGACCTATAAAGCAATGACTGAGCAATTTTTAGCACTGCTTGTGGGATCAACAGATGCTTTCAGATTCATTGTGATTTCAAAATTTGACTGTCTCATATTTGTGTTAGGTAAAATTATTTCCATTTGCTAATCAACATTCAATACTTTGCCACCCTTTTAGTGAGTATATTGAATTGACCTTGATTTATATCAAAACACTAAGAAGAATACTATTTTATTTACATTATTTTAGCCTGTGTCCTCAATCTGTCATTCTTTTATCAGAACCTACTTATTTATCAGGTCAATTTCTGCTGCCAAACAATTTCCTATAAATTACAGTGATGATTGCCTGCTCCTGTCACCTGCACTACTGTAACATGGTGTGAGTCACATGACACCATCAGTTGTGACCAATTATTGCAGAAATATCACAACTGGAGTAGCTGTAAGATCGACTTCTTTTGCAAAAACTACATCGGGCATCACCAACTCCAGTCCTGGAGCGCTACTGTGGTTGTAGGTTTTCATTTTAACCCTTTTCTTAATTACAGACCAGTTTTTGCTGCTAGTTGACTACTTTTCCCTTAATATTAATTGATGTTTTTATTATTCAGTTCTCTGATTTGCTTAATTTTTTCTTTAAACAGCACAGAAACAGGAATGAGATGTGAAATGAGCTAACAGATGACCAGCTAAGTCAGGGCCTCAAACTCTAACTGGTTCACTGGTTTCTTAATTAGAAACCAATTTTGGCTGTTAATTAAACCTGTTTTAAAATTCCATGACTTGTTGGGCCTCTCATTCTGCCACAGTAGAAATTTACAAAACAGTGTATTTTCGTTTATGAACACCACTGTCAAAATGTTTCATGGACCTGAGCAAATCAACATTACTGAGACCATAAACTTTCTTTATTTTCAGATATTGCATGATGGACACAGGTTGCTGGTCATGTGTTGGTTCATTTTGTATTTCATTATTTTTTAGCTGCTGTTTAAGGAAAAAGAAATACTTCAGGTGTTGGAGGCTTAAATAGCTAGTCAAATAAAATTAAGACAAAAGAGTTAATTAGAAACATAAACTGAGCACTAATTAAGAAAAGTGTTAGAATGAAAACCTGCAGCCACAGTAGGAGTTAGAGACTCTTGTCCTACAGTTATCAGATCCTGAAGCAGCCCCAGACTGGAATCATTTAGCAGCCTTTCTCTTCACATCTTTTTATACTTTAAAATTCAAAATCAATGTTTTTTCCTGCTGAATTGGCATTTGTGTATTCTCATTTAGAATATTACAATATTGACACATATACCACAATTACATATGTGCACAAAACTCAAAACTATATATATTGTAAAGGAATATTAATTTTTATATACAGTTAGTACTTGGTATCCACGAGTTTGGTTCCAGGACCTTGTGTGGATACCATTAGTTGCAGATGCTCAACTTATATAAAATCTTGTAATATTTTCATATAACCTAAGCACATCATCTCTTATACTTTAAATAACCTCTAGATTACTTGCACTATCTAATACATCAGCCAATGCAGATTCTCCCATGTAGTGCTGCTGCCTCGCAATAAAGAGAATATGGGTTTGCATCCTGGGTCCTCCCTGCATAGAGTTTGCAAAGCACTTTGAGGAGAGAGAATAGTGCTATATAAATGTAAAGAATTATTATTATTATCTTTAATTTCTTGAGGCTGTAACACTTTACATAACTACCCAGCCATTTGTTACTTGCCGTAAACTCCTTCCTATCGCTCTCCTCAACCCTTTCACAGTAGTGCTCATAGAGTGCTTTTTCATGTGTCATTTATCCATCAACAAATGCTTCTGTTTTCTGCTTCATGTCCTCTAACCACACACTTAATGTTTTCTTAGTCTTTGTAAGCACTTTACCACGAACCAGAGAGACCATTTTTTTCTGTTGTAAGGGTAGCACTAACACTTCCACGAATTTCAGCTTCTTTCTAATTTATTGCGTGAGTGCTCAATTCATTCTTACCAGCTTACCGACCCACTTCAGCAAGTGACATCCCGCGTGTCAAAAGATCTACAATTTTTATTTTCTCTTCGAGAGGTAGCACTTTATGCTTCCTCTTAGCCTTTGAGATATTGCTTAGCCATTTAATTGCATTTAGGAGCCATTTTATCACAGAAAAAAGGGTGCACACAACACAAGTAGCGAATGAATGATTTGTGATATTCAAACAAGAAGTGCTGGAGAGAGACTAAGGATCTATGAAATGGTGTGAGGCTACAACAGGGTGCGTCTACACATCACTTCATTCGTATAGATTAGGCGTAGTGCTTGGCACGTGGCAAAGCTTTTTGGAACCTTCTATAATGTTTTTGATCTGCAGTTGGTTGAAACCACAGATGCAGAACCTGCAGACACAGAGTTTTTACTGTAGATAGATAGATAGATAGATAGATAGATAGATAGATAGATAGATAGATAGATAGATAGATAGATAGATAGATAGATAGATAGATAGATAGATAGATAGATAGATAGATAGTTTACAAATCATGCTATAGAACTAATGTTCTAGAAGGGAAGTAAAATACATCTGCAAATTTTTAAATTTTTAGCATTAAGATTACATAATACTAAACAATACTTTCTGGTTAAAATTTGCATCTACAAATAATATGTGTTTTTGCATCTCCAACAGACATATCAGACATTGTACATTAGGCAGTGGAGAATTTGCACATGCGTTTTTAGTAAAGTTTAGTGAAAGTCTTCTTTGTCTCTGTGCAATGGTGTAATTCTTTCTTTTTCATCCTATACTGTACTTTGTAGAATATGACTGATATTTAAACAGTTTAAAGGAAATTACAGAAAGCAAGTAAAATGGCAAATTACGCTATCAGCATCATTCAACAATATTTTACAGATACATGTCGACAGACATTTACTCTTTATATGCTCCCTCATAGAGATATAGTGATAAATTACTAATCTATAAAGAATGGATTGTTATGGATTATTGTTCACTAGATTTTTGATGAAAAACACAGTAAATATAGCTATGCAATAAATATAAATGTTTGAAGTTTTTTGTATATGTGGATTCTTTAGTTTGGCCAACCTATAAGTCACTGCAGGACTGAAAAACTACATATAAAAGATGTCTGTAAAGTTCTCATTTTGACATTTCACCCCAATATGTCTGAAGTAACACAAATTTAAAGTCAAGTAACACAAATTTAAATATTCTCAGGGACAACATATTATCTTGCCATCACAGTACAGTAGCACAGGATGGCTTCAAGATGAAACTGCTCTGTATGTTAAATTACCATTTCAGATGTTCTGCCCACAGTTCTTCTGGATTCTTGTAGATGTTCAACTCTTGGACCAGGATGTAAAAAAAGTAATACTTTAATTTTAAAATCTAATTTTTTTACCTTGATATTGCCTGTCATTAAAGTAAAGAAATATGACTATTAACTTTCCAAATAAAATTTTAAAGGATCATTTAGGTATATCCTGTAGAATACTTTTATATTTCACTATAAATGTATATGCATATTGTCTAGCGAATCGCTTAGCAGTCTTGTTAAATTCTGTCAAATATAAAGAAAGAATATGTAGACCACATTTCTAAAATTCACTCAATTTAATTAAATACACTTAAGTGTTTTAGTTTGTCTCCCGATATCATGTGATTATAAGAGTGTATATACATTGTATAAAAAATGATTTTATTTGAAAAATGGTCAAAAAACCAAACCAGAACACTTGTATAACAGAACACAAACGGTGACAAAAGGTAACCATACCTTCCATCCATCCATTATCCAACCTGCTATATCCTAACTACAGTGTCACGGGGGTCTGCTGGAGCCAATCCCAGCCAACACAGGGTGCAAGGGATGAAACAAACCCCGGGCAGGGCGCTAGTCTACCGTAGGGCACACACACACACACACACACACACACACACACACTAGGGCCAATTTGGAATCTCCAATCCACCTAACCTGCATGTCTTTGGACTGTGGGAGGAAACCCGGAGTATCTGGAGGAAACCCACGCAGACATGCAAACTCCACACAGGGAGGACCCGGGAAGCGAACCTGGGTCTAACTGCGAGGCAGCAGCGCTATCCACTGCGCCACCGTACTGCCCAACCATACCTTTGAATCAAAATAAAATAACACTGGCTTTTCTTAAAGTTTAAAAATCAACAAACTCCTCGCCCATCAGATTTTTTCCTTCAATACAATGTTTTGAATGTTTGGTAAAAGTATGAAGATGTTAATACGCTGACGTATTGACTTTTATGGCATTTTAAACAAATACATTTTCTTTATTTCCCAAATGAACTAAAATGACTGTGACTTTTAGAAATGTTACCTTAATTTAGATCATGAGGTTATTATATATATATATATATATATATATTATATATATATATATATATATATATATATATATATATATATATATATATATATATATATATATATATATATATATATTTGTGTTTTATTATATGTAGCATATGTCCATAGTATGGTGGTGTGGAATAGAATAACTTGACATTTACAGTGAAAAAAATGTGTGCCTAGTTCAAAGAATAGAAAAAAAAAATGTGCACAGCCCATTTTCCTCTGATACAATTTATTTATACAGTTTTAATAGCTTATACTGAAAGCTTATAGACTTCAGAGTGTGAAACCTTCTCACATTAACATGTTAATCAAAGGACTTTTGGTCCATTTCCGAGGACTCTTTCTTTCTTTTATCTTGCTTTTTTTCTATAACATGCTAAACTGCTTCATGCATACATTTTATATTCTGCAGGTGCCACATGCTTTCTGAAAATAGTTTCTTTTATCTTGAGACTAATGTTACCCTTTAAAAAACCCTCACACCGCTCAAAAAAGGCTTCAAGGCAAAACAAAGAACTCAAGCATTAGAGAACAGCAGCCTTAGCTTAGCTTTTAATGCTGGTTTAACTTGGCCCACACAGGGGTATAACTATCACCATCATCAAAACAAGACATCCAAAGGTTGGCATGCTGACCACTACAGGTGTTAACTCATAGTATTGAAGAATTAAAAAGATCTCCTAAATATCTTTTGGTTTCTCCTAGACAACAATGAGATCACAAAGAAAAAAAATGGAGACATAGTCTTTTGACTTACACTTCTCAGATTTTTCTCCTGAGGAAAAATCCCCTGGTATCCACACAAATGTCTCCTGTTGAGTTTCTGCAGAGATCTTAGCAAAGTCATGCAATTGGCACAGATTTTACAAGTAGTGTCTTTTCAAAGTATTTGCATTATGTGCTTAGCATTATATGGTGAAATGTATGGACAGTTCCTTGTGATAATAAAACACTTTACTATGATTACAAAACTGTAGTTGTTGCTTCTGAATAAAACTATTAGTTGCTGTAATTCATTTTGCTGTGCTCAAATTAGGTTATACTCATTTAGGAAGAAAAGCAAGCAGTGCGGCATAGTGGTTAAGACAACCTGCTATTGACACTGTGAGACCACAAGAAAGTCACTTTGCCTGTTTATACTCCAATTGGCAAAAGAAACGTAACTGATCATATCTCAAATGTTGCAAGGCAACAGTCTAATAATAAGTAAAAAATATGAAGTCTTGAAAGAGATTAAAACATGACTAAAATGAGACCGGACAAAATACTGTATAACATGTTTTTTCAAACCAAATTCTCAAGTTTGACTCCTTTTACCTCAGTTGTATCTCATGTCTCCTTTTTTCTAAAGCTACTTCTCCTAAAGAATTTTAGGAAAAACATCTGTGACAAAGTTTATTCTTGAATGAAACTTAAATGAAAATCTCTTTCAATTCTCATGAACTATAAAAGATCAACCTTTGAGCAGTAACATGTTCCTATTAGAAACCATGAAGGTAAGCAGACAGCAGCACTCAGGTGTTTTTACCCATTAATTGTATTCCGTCATCTTATTAGAAGAATATTTTAAATATTCTCCCAATAAAGTATACAATTCCTCACACACTCCTTCTTCCCTAAATAGAAATTCTGGCACAGATTTACCTCTAATCTTATTTCTGATTTCTCTGTGGATGCTCAAATTAAGGTATAGTTCTTATTCTCTTTCATTTTGCAATTATAGTAGAAAAGACATGTTGAGACAGTGGGTGGTGAATTGTGTAAAATCAGCTGTACTGTACCTTCATTTACTCTCAGCAGAGTCCCACTTCCATTGGCTCTTCCGATACCCAACAGGTCCACCTCACAGTAATAGTAGCCTGAGTCATTGTGTGAAGGCTGAAGGATGGTTATTGAAGCGTTCTTATCTTTAATGAATGTTTCAATATTAGTTTTTAGAATTGCCTTGCCATGGGTTCCATTAGATACTTCTGTCCCTCCAACGTGATCTTTATACCATTTGTAAGAGCCAATCTGCACAACATTTCTTGCATTGAAACGGCAGGGCAAGTGAGCGTTCTGCCCCAGATTAAAAGTGACTTCAGGATTCTGATGAACTTGAAGTTGTTCTGAGCCTGAAGAGAGAAGATATACAAGTATGCTGACTAAGAAGCACTGACAAGTTTAAAAAATAAAAATAAAATCAAATATGGAAAAGATCATAGACCTGGGATATATGACCAAAATAGCAAGTCACTTCATCATGTGTACAACACTAAATATATTCTGTGTGTTAAACACTTTATTTTCCTGTCTCTGCTTTCCAAAATGGTTAATTTTGTATTGACTCATGGCCCTCAAAACAATGCATATGGACTCAGGTTCTCTCCATGGCTGATAGCTACATTAGCATTCCCAATTTACAACCATTTCTTCGAGGTTACCCTTCTGGTCATTTTCATCCTCAAGTAAGAAATTTGAGAAAATGAGTGTCAGGAGAAATTTAAGAAGAAAAAAGCTACATTATTTAAACTTTTATCTGTATATCTAAAGAATGAGCAAAGTACTTAATAATAATAATACATTTTATTTATACAAGGCGCCTTTCAGGGAGCTCAAGGACACCGAACAACAATAAATAAATAAATAAATAAATAAATAAATAAAAGACACAATTATAAAAAACTTAAAACATCAGAAAATCTAGAAATTAAAACCAAACAAAATCATTATAATCAGGATGAAAAAGAAAAAGCCATTTTAAACAGATGCGTTTTAAGTTTACATTTGAAGGATGAATATGATTTGATATTTCGGAGATCCGCAGGCAATGAATTCCAGAGCTTGGGAGCAGAACGACTGAAAGCTCTGCTCCCCATGGTGGTTAGACGGGCGGGAGGGACAGTCAGATGGGTGGAGGAAGAGGATCTAAGATTACGGGATGGAATGGCAACATGAAGAAGGTCAGACAGATATGGAGGGGCGAGGTTATGGATGGCCTTAAATGTTAATAGTAGAATCTTAAAATCAATACGAAACTTAATCGGGAGCCAATGAAGCTGCTGCAAGACCGGAGTAATATGGTGAATAGATGGGATTTGAGTGATGATACGTGCTGCAGAATTCTGGACTAACTGAAGCTTATGAAGAGATTTATTCGGGAGACCAAAGAGGAGTGAATTGCAGTAGTCCAGCCGAGAAGTGACAAGACTATGAACAAGAATGGCAGTGGTATGAGGAGTGAGAGAGGGGCGAATACGATTAATATTACGTAGGTGGAAGTAAGCAGACCGGGTGATGTTATTAATGTGACATTGGAAAGATAGAGTACTGTCGAGGATGACACCCAGACTCTTGACCTGAGATGATGGGGAAACAACAGAGTTATCAATAATAAGAGAAAGATTATTGGTTTTGGATAATGATGATTTTGAACCAATGAGGAGAACCTCAGTTTTGTCACTGTTTAATTTAAGAAAATTCGAAGAAAACCAGGATTTAATTTCAGCAATGCAGTCAATAAGCGAGGGTGGTGGAAAAGAGGAGGTGGGATTACCAGCAAGGTAGAGCTGGGTGTCATCAGCATAACAGTGAAAATTAATGTTATATTTGCGAAAAATATTGCCAAGGGGAAGAAGGTAAATAATAAAAAGAAGAGGCCCCAGGACAGAGCCCTAGGGCACACCAGAAGTAACAGCGGTGGGTTGGGATGTGAAGGTTTTAAGTTGTATGAACTGAGTGCGGCCTAAGAGGTAGGATCTAAACCAATCAAGTGGAGTGCGGGTAATGCCAATCAGAGATAATCTATTAAGGAGAGTGGTATGACAAATAGTATCAAAGGCCGCACTCAGATCAAGGAGGATGAGAATAGTGATTAGACCAGAATCAGCAGCCATAAGGAGGTCATTAGTAATTTTAACAAGTGCCGTTTCTGTACTATGAAGGGGGCGAAAACCAGACTGGAACTTTTCATATAGATTATTGTGAGATAAATGGGTATGAAGTTGGATAGCTACAATTTTTTCAAGAATTTTGGAGATAAAGGGCAAGTTAGAAATGGGGCGAAAATTATTGAAATTAGTAGGATCAGCACCAGGTTTTTTTAGTATTGGGGTTATAGCAGCAGTTTTAAATGATGAGGGAATAATACCAGTAATGAGAGAAGAGTGAATGATGGCAGAAATGAGAGGGACTAGAGAGGGGAGGCAGGCTTTAACCAGAACTGTAGGCAGGGGGTCCAGCTGACAAGTAGATGACTTGGATTTGCAGATGAGATCTGAAATTTCAGAGGAAGTGGGAAGCTGGAAAGAAGAGAAAAAGTGAATAGGCGAGTGTAGTTCAGAAGGAATATAGTGAGGATCTGGACCAAGGTGCTGATGTATCTTTTGGATTTTCTCGTTGAAAAAAGACATAAGAGAATTACAGAAAGCAGTTGAGTAAAGGTGAGATGGTAAAGAGTCTGGAGGTTGTGTAACATTATTAAGTAAAGAAAACAAAGTCTTGGTGTTACCTGTATTACGAGTAATTAACTGAGTGTAATAATTAGACTTGGTTTGAGCTATACAATCCTTATAATAGAGAAGATGATTTTTTATACATCTCTTTGTGGACAAAGAGTCCGGATTTTTTAAACAACCTTTCAAGTTGCCTGCCCTTAGCTTTCAGAAGCCGAAGTTCAGGCGTAAACCAAGGGGCAGAAAAAGAAAAAGAAACAGAATGGATTTTTAGCGGAGCCAGAGAATTAAGAATACCATTAAGACAGGTGTTATAATATGAGACCAGTTCTATGGGAGTGGAAAAATTATAAAAGTCCAGTTGGGAATCAATCCTAGAAGACAGCAAATTCAAGTTAATATTCTTAATGTTGCGAAAGGCTATGAGACGTGGAAGCTTAGGAACAGAAAAGGTAAGTTTGGCATTGAATGAAAGAAGAAAATGGTCGGTTATAGTGAGTTCATCTGCTGTGAGATCAAAAGGAACAACACCAGAGCAGCAGATCAGGTCCAAGATATGTCCTTTACAATGAGTAGGAACATCAGTGTGCTGCTGGTATTCAAAACTCTCCAGGCAAGATAAAAAGTCTCTAGTGAGAGGGATATTGATATTGTCCAGATGTACATTAAAATCCCCCAGTAAGGAAGGTAACAAGATCGTTCAAAAAATTGTTGTTTGACTTAGGAGGACGGTAGACAGTTGCAATGATGGTAGGAACTGGGCCAGACAGTTGACACACAGTCGATTCAAAAGAGCTAACAGCAGGAGCAGACAACGGCAGGACTTTCCACTTCTCGCGATAAATAATCGCGACACCTCCTCCACGGCCAGAGGCACGGGATTGACAAGTGTAAACAAACCCCGGGGGGGGGGTGCATTCATTAAGTTGTGAAAAGTCTTGAGGTTGCTGCCAAGTCTCAGTTAAACAGAGAAAGTCAAACTTACGGTCAATGAGGAGATCCTGAATGAGATGTCCCTTGCTCGTGAGTGAGCGGATGTTCAGTAGACCAAAGCTGACAATGTTGCTGTCGCATTTGACAGTGATGTTAGTCGACCGAGCTAAGCTGGCCAACACGCTATGGTCAGCTTTCCTATCTGTGTTGTTTGGAGGGTGCCGAAAATCAGACCAAAAAGAGTTAATTCCTTTTGAGACGTCCGTTCAGAATCTCCGACGAGATCCACGGTGGATGTATCTCCGACGAGGGAGAAGTATGACGTCCGGTTCGAAATACAGCACCGACAGCAGAGGTACAGACTGGAGAAGACGCAGAAGTCAGTTGACAAAAGTAATTCTTTGCTAAACATTTCAGGAAAGAAAACAGATTCATCATGGCAGTGTGCATTGAATAAGATAGATAGATGTTGAAGGACGCCAGCCTTCTAAGGAAGTATAGTTGGCTCTGTCCTTTCTTACACAGAGCATCAGTATTGGCAGTCCAGTCCAATTTATCATCCAGCTGCACTCCCAGGTATTTATAGGTCAATTATGTAAAATGCTGCTGGATTCAGTTAGTTGGGTAATTTCATCTATTCTCAGTACACCGTCACATGGACCACAATCAGTCCTTTAAGGATTAGTAAAAGGTAGGAATCAATCCTGAATGGGAAGCCAGTCCATCACTTCATTGCACCTTGGAAACAGGCTTAGAAATCTGTCTGGGATTTGTACCCTTTGGATGTGCACTGAGTTTCATTATTTGAATTGCAACTGGACTTATTTGGAAGATTGCTTATTAGTATACCATTGGTCCTAATGAAAAAAAGAATGATTAACACCTTTGGTATCTTAACCTAAGAAATAATATGAGACTTATTTTTTACAATTCAAACATAGCATATTTGAGTACTTTATTTTTATCAGATTTTTAAACAGTCCATTTTTTTAACATTTTGACTTTCTAGATTTTTCCCATTTCTGACGCCACGTTGGTGTGGTTGTTTTTCTATCCTGCTGTCATTTTGTAATCGTGGAAAGATATTTTCAGTTATGATATTCCAGCATCATTACATGTCACGGGCGGCACGGTGGCGCAGTGGGTAGCGCTGCTGCCTCGCAGTTGGGAGATCTGGGGACCTGGGTTTGCTAAATTGGCGATTCTAAATTGGCCCTAGTGTGTGCTTGGTGTGTGGGTGTGTTTGTGTGTGTCCTGCGGTGGGTTGGCACCCTGCCCAGGATTGGTTCCTGCCTTGTGCCCTGTGTTCGCTGGGATTGGCTCCAGCAGACCGCCGTGACCCTGTGTTTGGATTCAGCGGGTTGGAAGATGGATGGATGGATTACATGTCACATCATTGCTATGAGCACATTATCCTAGTTTTGAAATTTATTTAAAAAAACTTCTATCCTAACAGTTTCATTAGGGTTTGGGTGCTATTAGGATTTTTTCTTTTTACCATTAATTTCTGATCCACATGTTTTAGCTTAGTTGTCTGGTTACAGTTCTTTTTTTCTGGTATTTTAGCCTTGGACAGTTTTATTGACAAATCATCGATGATTTTTGCTTGCTCCTAAAACAAACATTATTTTTATCTCTGGATCCTTTTTCACATACAACTGTTAGTGCAATTTTTCTCTGAATGATTAAAACTGTCACTTACTGTACATAGGATTCAGAAAATATTCAGACCTCTTCACTTTCTTGTGTGTGGATTTACTTTAAATGGATAATTTTGCCATTTTTGTCCATCAATCTACACTCAATAACTCATAGTAACAAAGTGAAAACATTTTTTAGAACAGTTTGCAAATACATATAATAGACATTATCTCTCTCTGGGTGTTTCACAAAGAAGTCCTTTGGTGTCTTTTGCAACAATTGAGTCAGTATGTGCTTAGGGGTTTGTTACTAAATAAAGTCTCTAGCCATTCTAGTACTGTACTGTCATAAAAGAAAATGAACATGAGTTAATGGTTAGCTTTTTTTCCTGGCTGATTCTGTTGAGATACTGTGGTTTGCTGGTTGGTTGCATTGTTTGTCTCAAAATTCTTTATAGTAGGTGAGGCACCCTGCCTAAAATTAAAGTCACTTTCTTGAATTTATGTTATACATAACTGTTAGGACTATTTTCTTTCATGTCTACTTCATTGTTTTTTACATTCAAGAATAAAGTTGGTGAGGGGCGCTCACCTTGAACTAACAATAATTTAAAACTTCTGACACATCCCTGGGTCTCAAGTTCTGAAACTTTTCAAAAGTTAAAAGAAAGCAAAAGACAACATAAAATAATTTTGAAATGTCGAAAATTTTAAAAGATGGCTTTTTTCTTTTTTCATTTCCAGAAAAATATAACATTAATGGGGACAGAACATTTAAGGACTCATTTGTAAAAACAAAAGAAAACATTCATATAGGAGAATCATATACATTTTAAGCAATAAAATAGCTTTAAAAGAGATGGATTGGCCATTGTTTTCAGCCAAGCTATGGAGAGAAGGCCAGAGGGGTGAGAATTTTGACTCATAATGCAATCACTTTTGCATGTACTGAAGCAATCCTTGATTCTGAAAGATACTATATTAGGCTGATGGAGTTATAGTCAGTATTACCTGTTTAATGCCCAACATGAGCTCCTATAAATTTATAATTGCAGAAGACTTTCACCGTGTGCATATACTGGTTATACAGAGTATGTGTTTCATAGAAGCCCCTGACCACATAGGAGCCCAAAGAACATCTACTTGCATAGGTCTATCTATGGGGGGAAGGTGGAAATACCGGAGCAATACTAAAGAAAAATTGCAGTGGTAAAAATTAGATGAAAATATGGCCTGAGAAAGGAGCTGCTACTGGTGAAAACAAGACATGGAGGTGTTTAATGCAAAACAACAATATAACCATATAAAAATGTTGAGGGTGACATTAGATTTTATGACAATGTCAAACTGCAAGACTTACTTGAAAAAATACACACTTGAGGCACAATATTTCAGAAAACACAAAGTAGGTGAACTACATTGACAGCCCTTCTTTATTTTGTTTTTTTACATTTTTCATATTTCTAAAAAGATAAAATCTGTGTTGAGTGAAAAAATGATGTTTTAACAGCTATATAATCTAAGCTAAGTGTGAAAAGCATAAAAGGTAGCATAGTGATGGTAACAGTATAAACATAATCTAATCATGCAACCCCACAAATCATAAAGACATAAATTGGATTAAGTACTATTCTAATATAATCACAAAATGTAATTAAACCAAAGTTTAATAATTGTCTTTAAATATTTACCAATGAATCCTGTTTACTATTTCCTCATCAACACAGGGAAATAATTCAGTATCACCATCCAATCAGCAGAGTGATTTTTTACAGCGGGAGGATGACTATGAAACACTTTTCTAGCATGCAGAGAGCAAATGTGAAGAGTCAAATCTATCAAGTCATAGACGGTAATGAACAGAAGACAATATTTTGTGGAGGTTTGATACAAATTTTACTGTAAGCCCAGTTGAGTGATGCTTAGTAAATGACCCTTTAACAATGCAGTTAAAGCCGACAGTTGTAGTCCTGTTGATTGTTTAAGTTAATTTTTCTGCTTATGTGTTTCCTATGCTATGCCAGCTTGATAATTATATAATTATTATTATTATTGTTGAATTATTGTCAACTTTGTAGCCCATGGTTTCTTAAACAATGTGTTTCAGTTGCAGGTTGCCAATGCTGAGTTGTGAGCTACCGTTGTATTTTTGTTTTTCGAAGTAGGTTGTGATGGATCAGCACAGATTGATCACACAATTAACATCACTTCAACAGTTGTCCTTCATTACCCAGCAGCACCCAATGCATGTCAATGCCATGGTATTTTTAAGCTCTGGTGAAGTTCTGGTCTGGATGTTGGATTTGAGGCCTGTACCCCCTATACTGTGCTTTGTGGTAGAAAGATTCGCTACAGTCATCTTCTGCTAGGTAATTACAGACAGATTATGACAGTTCGATGGTGGAAGGAATGTTTTAATGGCAAAAATTAGGGTCCCTGATACTCAGTGGCAAATGTCTGAATTGTTAGGCTTATCTAAACATTGTTGCTGACCAAGTTAATTCCTTCATGGCCACAGTTTATCCACACTCGAGTGAACACTTCATGACAAACTATGTACTATCACTGAATGATTCTGATGACATAGTAGTTTTATTTTCATTGCTTAAGTGTATCTTCATGTTCCTTGAATCTCAGCCTTAACGATCATATTTGGAATTTGGTGGAATGAGCTGTTTGCAGGAAGACTGTTCAGCCATCTACTTTGCAGCAACTGAACAATGCAGCATCTTTCAGAATCCATGTCCGGATGAATTCATGCTGTTCTGAAGGCCAAAGGAGGTTCAAGACATTACTGGAAAGGTGTACCTAATTAACGGACAACTCAATGTACAATCATGGAAGGCACCATGGCATTATAAATCGATAGTGTGCCTGCATACTTTGAACAATTATGCAAGCTAAAAATTTTACTGAAATATTCCAAATCAGCATTTATAAATATCCATTAATTTGATTTACATTTTATTAAAAGTAAAAACTACATAGTACACATTTCTATTTCAATTAAGATTAATCAAAATAAAATATGTCAAGATACCAGTTGTGAATGATGTCATCTACTGCCTGTCTTCACCCAGAAAACAGATGGAAAAAAGGCTTTGCTTATTTGTCTAATAGATTTACATTAACAATTACCACAATTATTACCACAATTCCTCTAATCAACATTTACACCTCCGGTCCAGTCTTGCACCACTCATTTGGGAGCAGGTCTAACATTATCCATGCTCACTTTCCCCAACTCCGTTAGCTAATCCAATCCAAGCCAATCCAAGCCATTATTCTTCTGGTGGCTTGCCCAGGCCAATGGATTTTATGCTCTCTGGCTGTGTTTCCCTATTCACACTGTACCCCACAATGTAATATGCCATACTTTTGAACATGGAGGTAAAGGTTTCAGATGAAATAAAAATATGCGTTAATACTAAAAATTTCATTTGTGGTGAAATACAGTTTGTTTTGTGATATTCTTTTTCAAATAATTTCACTACAAATTCATTTTTATGCAAATCATTTTGCTCATCAATAACCATCAAACTCAGGATTTAAATTCAGGATAAGTCTTCTTTAATCTAGCATACCCTGGGCCATACTCTTGACTAGCTGTTCACATTGCATCTCTGTGTTAGTCATTTGCTTATGGATACCACAGAAACAATCATTATTAACTTTAACTGATCCTCTCCTCTTCTGTTTCTTCTCCTAGTATCCTGCTTTGGCACTTTGTTCCATTGCAATATTGTCAAATAGCTAATCTTGTCCATGGGATGTGACACAGGGATAGTAAGAGTTGTTGATCCAATAATACGCAGATTTAATGTTCATCTTAGACTGTCCAGAACAGGCACATGTAATGTAGAATGCCCGTAATGGGGTTGGGTGGTTTGTTGGCCTAGATCATCAGAAGTGTGAGTTTGTCTGAATTTGACTATAATTGACTGTGGTCATGTCCATGGGTTTATATTCTGCAGGAATGCTATTAACTGAATTTTTTGTTCATTCTCCTCCATTGTCAACTGGCCATATCTCAATTATGTTAATGGGTTTAGAAAATACCGCCACAATATGTTACTCATATTCCTCTATCTTACTCTGTATTCAACACAATTTCTGTGTTTATGTAAATAAGTTATACTTTAATTATTTTTGCCATTACTTTATAGCTGAAAACATGTGCAAAAACTCTTACTCTGTATTCTGTTGAATACTCTATATTCAACACAATTTCTGTGTTTATGTAAATAAGTTATACTTTAATTATTTTTGCCATTACTTTATAGCTGAAAACATGTGCAAAAACTTTGAGCCTTTACTCTGTAAAGTACACTGTACAAAAATTAATTGGAATTGCACTGAATATTTACATATATTATTTTATATATCAAAACAGTAGTATTTAAATTATCAGGAAAGATTAAAAGATATTAATAATTTCAGATGTAACTAACTAAGATAAAGGTGTTAGAATTTGTTATTAAATTCAGACAATTACTACCAGACCTTGTTTAACATAGCACACACTCCAGGAACAACAGAGCTCATTGATGTCCTACCATGTATGGACATAGAAAAAGTGTTTAAATTCAGGTTTATAATAAATGCATATGCTCATATTTAAATTTTTATACTCCAGACTTGAAACAATACTTGATGTTAATAATATTAATTTTGATTTGTTCACTTTAGAATGTGAAACTCAACAGAGTTGTTGCATGTCACGAATTTTAATTTCCATTAGCATTTGGCCATATCAAATGCACTTCAGAACAGGTAATCCACCTAAAGCTAAGCATGTTCAGACCCAGCCAGTACCAGAGACAATCTAGAAATAAGCTTGGGTTACTGCTGGAAGAAGTGTTGGTGAGGCCAGCAGGGAGTGCTTAACCTGTGGTCTGAATGTGAATCCCAAATTACTCAGTGCAGTAATGGGGATACAGTGCTATAAAAATGGTGCCATCCTTCAGATAAGATGTAAACTCAAGGTCATGACTCTCTGTGGTCATAAAAGGTCCCTGGCCATCCTTCATAAAGAGCAGGATGTACCCCGATCTCCTGGCTAAACTTCCCACTTCAATCTATTCATTCTGGTCCCCTAGTCATCCTCTGTCTCTAACTGGCTAACTGTCTCATCACTTCAACGACCTTATAACTCAGGAGTGGTAAGAGTACTGGCACAAAAATGGCTGCCATCGCATTATCCAGATAAATGCTGCATATTAGTGGAGGTTGAAGTGACTCCCCACTCACCCTTTAAAGCACTTTGAATAGTGAGAAAAGCATGATATAAATGTAAGGAATTATTATTAATAACCCCTTAAATAAAAAAAACAATGAGAGATGCATTGAATTATAAGGAAAGTATCTGTCTATGCAGATGACACAGTGCTCTACATTACTAATACACATTCATAAATCCAATTTGTGCTAAGTGCATGAAACTACTATAGTTCTATAAAAATGTCACATATGTGAACAATCTGAGTAAGGATGTATTATTTCCAGTGAAGAGCACTGCTAACCATCTGTTTTCTTTAATTGCTTTGCAACAGTTTACACATGCAGACAGTTTTCTCCCCAGGTTTTTTTTCTGCTGGGTGGGATGCAAGAGTAGGTGCTCAAATAAATAAAAAGATAAATGTGCTTTATTATAAAATCATTAAGTATTATATATTATTTTTTTTCTTCTTCACCTTTTTCTTCTAATGAATCAGATTGTCTGCATCCTTAATCAAACTGACTTGAACCTAATTTCCTTCATAGAAATTAGCTTTGGACTAAATTTCGAAAAGACTTTTTGATCGCAAGTGTTGGCAATTTTAGCAAAATTTGTCTGGTGTCTGAATTTTTATATGGCTGTTCATTAGTCATTTTTAATGCACCTTCCATCTCTTGCTCAGTATAGTCATAGTTTAAAACAGCAGGGCTGCCGTTTTGTAACCAAATTAAATCTTGCAGCCTCATTTTTATCTTAACTTTCTGCAATTGAAAAACCCTGAAAAGCACAAAATGATCTGCATCTCAGGAAATCTCGCATCTAGGTGGTTAACAACTGTGTTCTGTATTTATCAAAATTTGTAGTCTTAGTAGCAATAAAGTCACACCTGAACCACAGTCTGGAAATAATTTTTCATTGATTCCATAATTCAGTATCATAATAGTCATTTGTGCATTTCTCTTTAGTCCAAAGCACCATAAAATTTCCATAAGCAACTTATTTAAGAGTGTATAGCAGAAGATAAAATATAACACTCTCTTGCTACCATGCTAAGATGGAAATGGAGACAAATTACAAAGTTCCATAAATATTATAACCATAAAGTACTGTATACCCAAATAATATTTCACTTCAGATACACATCAAAAATACACAACAATACATGAACTGTTCACATATGCAACACCATAAACACCCTAAACTTAAAATGTATATACTCTAACATATTGAAAGGCTGTGTATTGTAGTTGTTAAAGTGTTGGACTTCAGTCCCTGAAGTTCTGGATTCAAGTGCTGCTGTGTGACCATGAGCAAGTCGCTTCACCTGATGTGCTAAAATTGGGAAAAAAACATCAAAACGTAACCAATTTTATCTGAAATGTTCCCCCATGACCCTGTGTTCGGATTCAGCGGGTTGGAAAATGGATAGATGGATGGATGTTTTAAATTGCCTTGGATAAAGGCAAAGCCAAATAAATAAATGTAATAGTCTTTATCAATACAAAATGTATTATATTAATGGCACCTAAGAAAAACAAACGCTTTCACCAGTCAGACAGTTAATATGACCAATACCATGCATGAGTGAGTGAGTGAGGTTAGGAGCATGTGCTGATACAGCATGTTGCCACATTTATAAAATAACTCCTACGTATCTTCTAATGGATTATTGTTGGAATTTCCATATGTGAGGCAATGACTACCCCGACTGCATTAGGTGCAAGTAACTTTGCATTCAATTACTAAAAAATAAAGTCCTAGGTTGCATTTACTTGAAAAATTACTCTTTTTGGGAGTACCTGTAATGTGTGTTCTGTTTACAGTTAAACATGGATTTTTGAATTGTACACAGGCATTTAGGTTTTTTGTATATGTAATTCCCTTGGTATGATTCTTTAACAGAGTAGTTTCTAGTATTACTTTAATATTACAACAATATCATACCTGCTTTGTCTTGCAGACTGGAAAACGTTTCAGTCACCCTCTGATTCCAGTACATTTCAATACACCTTTACTAAATGTTTATCTCATCCATCTGACCTTTTTCTTCCCTCACACATCCAGCGTCACTCAGCACTGATAATAAATTATTTGATATTTTTGAAGTGCCTTTGTGATGTCAGGTATTATGTATCTGAAGATGTTGGGAGTGCCTGATTACATATATATGTTAGGAGTACAGGAATTACCATTTCACAACAATTTAATGATCTGTTCAGATTTAATTTTAGTATCCAAATGAAAAATATTAAACAATTTGTTATTTGCTGTATAGAAAATGTGCAGAATGTATAAGCAGAATATGGCAGGAGTAAAGCAAATTAAAACATGCTGTTTTTTAATCATGGAGAGATAATCCTGCCCTACCTACCCTCTGCATATTCCCTCAATTCACCAGTCACCATTGATTACCCTAAACTAAGCAGAAATCTGGTGCTTCAACACAGAATTTAACACTCTACAGAATACTCTTTAAAGTTAAATTCTTTCTCTCAAACACAAACTTACAACGTAATTATACTCCCACTCTCCTGAAACCACACAGTTTATGTGGAATATGTTTGGTACTTTGTCTTTTATAGTTTATTATTCTAACAACATGCTTTCATCCTTTGTAGAGCTATACTCCAAATATTGCTATTTATCAGTGCATATATTTCAAGTTGATGGTTTTTGCTCAAAATATGTGTGTTGTGAAGTCAAATCTCCCTATTTTATCAGTTACTTCGGTAAAATGAAAATATGAGGCAGCTCAAGGAATAGGACCTTTCAATTAAACATGCATAATGAATGAAAAATAGTAATTGATAATATTCATTCCTTAATATCTGTGTGAAACATTGTATAACTCATCTTACAATTGTGCTTTGTACACATTTATTTTGATCCAACTTTTTCAAAATATACTCAATCAATATCCAAATTTTTAACACTACCTTTGAGCTCCCGTCTCATTGGGTCACATCCGAACCATTTACCCAACCAGGATCGGAAGCCTGGTATTTAAATAATTATGCAGGAAATGCTGCAAATGTTCGATCGATTGATTATGCAAACTATTTTTTAGGTGAAAAAATAAAGTAAAACGTGTCTGCTGTGGGCGTTTGCAATTAACGTTTAAATTATTTTTCTTTAATTTATTTGTCACGCTCATTTCTCTAGTTCAGCACTGGCTTCTGGTTTATTAAAGATTCCTAAACGATCCGCCAGCCAATCTAAGAAGACACGTCAACAAATATCCAAACCTGCACATTTTTAATTTTGAGGGTGGAAAAAAGTAGAGAAAAAGCGCGCGCAAACATTTAGACTTCCCTAAAGAAATCGTGTCAATCTATCATTTAAACAATATTTGCTTTATATACATCATATATAATACAATAATTCATCAAAACTGAACCGGTAAATCATTCTTTTCTTTTCTGAAACCGCTTAATTTGTAAAAACGTTCCGCGGAGACAGGGCCAAGCCAGGCGACATGTAGTAAACGGAATCACTAGCACTTTATGGTACGCAACTCCACGTTAAGTTTAATTTCATAAAGTCATTTCACTCAATTTACATAAATACTGTATGGGGAAAACACTCGGCTACCGCTGCGCTGGACGGGATTCGAACCCAAGTTCAATGAAACACCCCATCATCACTTTGTCAACTCATTTAAAATTAACTTCCTGCTTTATTAAACCTTAATTTACATTTAAATAGCACTCTATCCATATATGATTACTGATACATTTCGCAGTCCATCCATCCATTAACTACGTCAGTTTATAGTTCAGGATTATATATTGGCGGCACTTTGGCCCGGTTGTAGCGCTGCTGGCTCGAAACAAGGAGACTGGGCTGGGGGCCCTGGTGCACCCTGCCTGGACTTTGCCTGCTCTACCCACGCTTGCGTTTGAGTTTCCTCCATGTGCTGTTTGTTTCCTCGTTTGTGTGCGTGTTCTTACCCTGTGATGAGATGGCGCCCTGTTCTGGGGTATTGTTCGTGCCTTGCGCCCAATGATTGCTGGAATCGGCTCCAGCTGCCCCGGGACCCATTTTTTTTTAGATTGTGAGAATTATAAAAACCAAATCATACCCCATAAACAGCAGGTACATAGCCAATTAACCGCCTACCTATAAAAGACGGGTTATTTCAGAAAAAATGCACATTATGCAAACAAATGCATTTACGTATCTGTTAGTGACTGACGATGTTCATTCACCAACCTTTATTAATTTTCAGCTCCGTTCCACTGCCGTTGGCTTTTCCCACTCCTGCTAAATCGACTTCACAGAAGTAGACCCCAGCGTCTTGGAAAGAAACACGGCGTATGGTGATTGAAGCGTCCTTCTTATTCAGAAATGTCTGCGTGCCTGTTCTGTCGAGTCGATTATGGAAGCTTTTCTCGGAGACTTCACGGCCCCCGACTCTGTCCTTGTACCACTTGAATGAGCCGAGAGTCACATTGTGCTGGCAGGTAAAGTAGCACCGCAAAATCGCGTCGTCTCCATCGTCTGCGCGAACCTCCCTGTCCTGAGACACGTGTAGCTTCGCCAGAACAGCTGCAAAAAAGCAAATACTGTAATACTTTATCAGTAATTCAATACTAAAATGTTTTTGCAGAGGGTCATGATGAGAACTGGAAAAGGATACTTAAGTGTTCAAGCGGCACCCACACCTGTTGCAAATCCATAACTCCATAAACAACTAAATGTAATTGCCGTGAAATTCGAACACATTGTTAAAATATCATTCATCTAAATGCTTAGTATGTTCTACAATAACTTGTTGCTTGATTTATAAAACGTATACATCACCAGAGGCTGAAGACCAAGTGAAATATACGCTATTGAAACATTCTAAAATTCGAAATGCGTACAGTAGCAGCCTCACAGCTTCACAAGTATTGACTTGGATTTCGACCTGGGCGCTGTCTGTCAACGGCGTGTACATTTTCCCCGTGTGTACGTTTTGTTTCAGGTAGGCCTATTCTGGATTTCCTTCCACATTCAACTTTCATCAGAAGGTATAGTTTAATATAATGTACATGTTGTTTCTACTTCCCTTATTCTTTATTTACTCCGTTTGTGCGTGTATGGTTTTCCTTCCACATTCCAAAGTCTTGTGTGTTAAGTTGACTGGCGTTTCCAAATTGTTAACGTCTAAGTTAACAAGATGCACTAAGATGTGACTGCGGTCTTCGTCCAAAGCTGCATTTGGGACAGGCTCCAGACCCCGTAAATGATTAAATAGGTTTGAGGTGTATTTTATGTCATAATCTTGTACATCTTGAATCCATGAGAATAAACGGGTCCGGCAGTGGAAGGCTGGATACAGTTTAACTTAATACCATTTATGTATCTGAGCATATTATGTCACAACATTTATTTATTTAAGCAAATCACTGGTGATTATTGATTCAAACACACAAGATATCAGATTGAAAAGCACTGATTACATACCCCTTTAAGTGCATTCACCCATCCTTGTATTTTACAGTTCCATTGAATTCATATCAAAGTTTTTTTCACTTGAGTTTATATTTTCACCATGTAGCATTTACCTAACTTTTTTTTGCTTTCATGTGAACTCTAGTGGAGTCGTTAGTACTCAACCTAATTGAAAAGCCATTTTAAAAAAGAAGTGGCCATCACTCTCATGAACACTTAAGTCAATCTCATAGCATCAGGGACAATACTAGGTAAAACCGGAGTCCAATTCCTTGTATGTGTACATATACTTGGCCAATAAAGCTGATTCTGATTCTGATTTTCTTTAAAAAATGACCTGTTACAAATATTTGCTGTAATAATTGAAAGTTATTGACCACTGATTAGTGGACTAAAAGAAAAGTGATTTGATCAATAACGCGAGGGACGTTCAAAAAGTTTCCGCACTTTTTAAACTCTGCTTACTAAGAATTTCAAAAACAAATTACATCACTTTTCTAAATAGTCACCTTCGTTTGCGATGCAATTTTCCCAGCTTCGTATACCAACTTTTTAATGTCCAATTACTACTCCTCCCGCCTTCTCCGTTTTCAACGAAAATATAAAACTGAGTAAATTTTTTGAACGTCCCTCATATTTAGACATTTAATATGTTATAACTATGGACAAATCTAAAACCTATAATAGAATATGCAGCGAGTGCAAAGGGCAGCGTTAAGCCTTTACGAAGCGAGTTGGTATTAATCGCGACACAGGCTTGTCCTTTGGTTTCTGAAGTTCTGCTCAACATAGTCGAGCTTTTCACACGTTTCAGGGTGTTCTCCACGAACTGGATTCTTGTTTAAAATAAAATAAAATGATACAAATGGTATCATTGGTGTTTAAATTAGTTACTTCTAGGCCGTCAAAACAGATCGTTACTACTCCGTGATTAGGATTGATTCGTCTGGATCTGTTTGGAACAGTAATAAAAATATAACTGTTTCGTGAACTTTATCATGAAAAAAAGACATTTTTGTGCCTAATAAATACTACTATCATGAATATATTTTAGGAATGATATTGTGCTTATTTACTTAATATTATTTAAGCTTTTTTAATAGGATTGACCAACTCTGCTTTCTGAAGAGAGAAACGGTCATGTTAAAGAAAAGGTTGAAACATTTTTCCAACAGTGAAATAAAATAACAGACACGGAATGAAACAATTTTCTCACCTTGAATCAGTGCTGCCAATAGCAAGATCTTTCGGGCTATTCTCGTGGATGTCATGTTGATTTGCTTTCAAAAAAATGCCATTTGTTATCAACACTGCTCAAAATATTTGTAAAAAACGCGTAAGCCGCTGCTCAGTGACTCATGCCGGAAATGCGAGGCCACGGAACTGTCAGGCTCGTCTCAGCACTCCTCACTTGTTCTTTTCATGTGCCTTTTTGATCTTCTCCCATAGAACAGGTTTGCTGATCAGACCTTTCATATCACTCTCTGCTCCAATTTGAACAACCTGAAAAAAATCGATGCGAAGACTTCCAGAGCGCTGCTGCAAATCATTTACTAGGGACGTTCAAAAAGTTTCCGCACTTTTATATTTTCGTTGAAAACGGTGAAGGCGTGAGTAGTAATTGGGCATTGAAATGTTGGTACGACGCTGGGAAAATTGCATCTCAAACGAAGGTGATTATGTAGAAAAGTGATGTAATCTGTTTTTGAAATTCTTAATAAATAGTTTAAAAAGTGAGGAAACTTTTTGAACGTCCCTCGTATATTTTTCGGGATGTTCAACGGTTAAAACAAATTCCTTTGTTAATCAACATATTATAAAAGCCGTGTTTTTTGGGTACTTAACTGGCTTTGAATATTTGCTATTCCTGATTTCTTGTCACCTTACGGCTGTTCGGCTATTCTAAATGTATTAGTTAAGAGCACGCGCTGATACAGTGCATTGCCGTACCCACCACATAACTAACTAACTCAGGATCCCAGATTAGGGCCCGAGTGCAGCCATGCAATGGGTGACACCTCAGCACCACAATAGTTCAGATGGAGTGGAACTGTGAGGTTTTTGTGGTGGTTGGAGTACCAATTCTGCCACCAACACCCAGGTTTTCCCTTCTGGTTGGAGGGCCTACATGAAGGGCAGGATGCAGTTTAACGTCATACCCAGGACGGAGCAATTGCAGGTTAAGGGCCTTGCTCAGGGGCCCAACGGAGTAGAATCACTTTGGGCGTTTACAGGATAAACCTTCCGAATACCAGTGCAGATCCCTACCTCAGAACCTAAATGTATGCAGGTGTCAAATTTTAATAAGTACAAAAGCCAAGTAGATTTACTGTATTTTAAATATATTTTCCTTTAACTGTCATACAATATTTCTTTATTTGATTTATTCTGTCTGTATGCCGAATTGGAAGTACAAACTAAATGGATTTACAGAACTTCCTTGAGTATGCAATTCGAGTAAATCTGAACATTTTTTAAAATTATGGCACATATGTATTGTGTAGGGCGGCACGGTGGCGCAGTGGGTAGCGCTGCTGCCTCGCAGTTGGGAGATCTGGGGACCTGGGTTCGCTTCCCGGGTCCTCCCTGCGTGGAGTTTGCATGTTCTCCCCGTGTCTGCGTGGGTTTCCTCCGGGCGCTCCGGTTTCCTCCCACAGTCCAAAGACATGCAGGTTAGGTGGATTGGCGATTCTAAATTGGCCCTAGTGTGTGCTTGGTGTGTGGGTGTGTTTGTGTGTGTCCTGCAGTGGGTTGGCACCCTGCCCAGGATTGGTTCCCTGCCTTGTGCCCTGTGTTGGCTGGGATTGGCTCCAGCAGACCCCCGTGACCCTGTGTTCGGATTCAGCGGGTTGGAAAATGGATGGATGGATGGATGGATGGATGTATTGTGTATATTGTGATTGGCCACTTTGTACATTGCGTCCATCTGTGGCTCAGGCCTTTCCGGGACCCTCAACTCCATAACATACTAGCCTAATTTAATGCTATGGGATTTCTCGTTCGCGCGTGTCTCGCACTGCATGTCCTCACTGGTTTGAACAGAATTGGTTTCTTTACACCTGGTCAGCCCCCTGCTTTCTGGATTCCTGGGAAAGAACTTGCCGTGAATCTCGAGAGAAGCGCGTATGTAGTACTGTAGATCTCTTATCGTCTGCTTTATAGAAACCTGCACCTTACGTCTGGGCTGTTTGTTCAGCTGTTTGAGTTCGTGGGCAATCCTCCGAATAGCGGTCCCAAATTATTTAACAACTGTTTTCCTATCGAGTGGACAATATTTAGGAGCGGGAGCAATAAGGTTAGTTATTAACAACCGGGGTAGTGGTCGTTGTTGGCTGGAGGTCGTGCAGAGACGTGATGCTCCAACATTGGAACGCATCATCAGTGCTCATGTTTTACCGGGGACAACAGTCGTTACCGACGCATGGAGAGGGTATCAGAATGTTGGGCTGATGAATAACGGCATTTACCAACATGCTGTAATTGTTCATGCCGAAAAGTTTGTGGATCCAGTACACGAGGAAATTCATACGGAGACTATAGAAGGGTTGTGGATGCTGGCGAAGCGGAAGCTGCGCTACCAAAGCGGTACAAGCCGTGGACTGTGTTGAACCGTTACCACTAAGAGACGTTGCAGCTGTTGTGCTGGAATTAATACAAAATATTGGAAATACATCTTATTGTCTTGCAATAAATGTTTTTTCGCGGCTTTCAGTGTAGTATTGTCCACTCGATAGGAAAACAGTTGTTAAATAATTTGGGACCGGTATTCGGAGGATTGCCAGTTCGTGCCCCCTATCCTGATGGTCAAGTTAAATGTAACGCAGTAAGTGGAATTCGTATTGTTTAGAACAGTGACGAATACGTAAGAATTACATGTAACAAATTATATTGTTTTACAGGAACTTTATAACCCTGGCGTTTCCCAGTTCTTGTGTATTTTCATGGGATACTTCTCAGGATACTGCGGTTTTTTCGTGCCACATTATTAAGCTATACAAAAGTTCACTTGTGACTCAAAATTTGTTCCGTATGCCTAAAATTTAGTGTGAGCGCACTTCACGATGGATGTTTTTCCTTGATTTTGTTTAAGTTTTTTTTTTTGTTTGTTTCCTACCTTGAGACTAACGTTTCGGTAACATGTACGGGTTATCATTACCCTAAGCAGGAGACGGAAATTCTCGGGGATTGAATTGTGAAAGAAGTGATTCTCACCTGCAGGGTTTTTCATTTTGTTTTCTCTAATGCTCATGTGCTAGATACTTAAAAGGATTTTTTTATATTGATGAATTCTGGAATGTATAAATGAATGACCAGATCACTCAGTGTATTACATGAAAAATAAACTTAATAACAAGGTGATTTTGATAAACTAATGATAAAAACTGAAAAATATATTTCTGAGATCATATGAAGTCGCTTTAATTAGTAACAAGTACCATTGTAAATTTTGAGTGTTAATTTGAAGTAAATGGTTGTATCTGATATGTTATTATACAATATGTTCAATCTGTTGAATGCCACTGTAATGTTCTGGTTTTGGAAAATAAAATTTTAAAAAGTGATTGTTTCAGATGACAAGAAATTGTGATTCCAATCTCTTATGAGCCAATATGTATAGCATTACAAAAATATAAAAGGAGAGGAGGGCTGATAGTTCTAATGACACTGATAATGTATACCTTTACAAAGAACTTATGATGCTGTATCTCTACATAATGGTATCTTGCTGAATAACAGTATTAATTTAGGATTTTATAGTGAAAATTTGTGATGCCTGAAATAAAGTTTTAATGATGTTTAACCCTGATTCAGAAGGAACCCCGTAGCTGTGGGTTTTTATTCCAACTAACTTAATAACCAGTTCATCATTCTTACTTTGATTGATCACACTGTTTAGTGAACTGTCCTTTTTAATCATGTTATTCTATGTAATTCTGAAATGTATTTTCCCAAAACTATGTTTTCCCAAAACATATGTTTTCTTTACCATTTTCTTTTTCACCATATTCTATAGAAATGCTAACAACACTGAATGCTAAATGGAAGCAATTACTTCAGTGCTTCGCTTATCAGTTCATTTGTAAGAAACATTTTTTAAAGAGCAGACAAGTGTAGTAAAGGATACCCTCTACCATTCAATATTGTTTTTACATCTGCCTGCATTACCTATTGGTAATGAACAGTATTTGGATACAGTCAGTGAATCAAATTCAACCAAAAAGATTGCATTAAAAAGAATACAGAAAAAGAAACATGCATTTAAAACTATGGCGAATAATACAAATATTCATGAATTTCTTACAAATATTTATAGTTCCGATAACTAAACAGGTCAATTAAAATGAAGAATGAAGCACGGTTATTGTAATTGGTTGGTATAAAAACCAAGAGCCCCAAAGGGTCCCTAATAACTGATCCTGAAAACCATGTGAAATGTACCTCTACAGTAGATGCTGAAATTTAGTCCGGGAGTAAAAAAATAAAGACATTTAAATTATATATTTGTGAGCCTACTCATGCATAATACAACTTACCCAAATGTTTACCTTGTGTAAATTCTATGAAGGCCACAACTTAAAGAATCATTTTTGCAAATCAGTCATTTAACCAGAGAACACTCATTCTTTTCTGCATTCTACAAATCTCAATTCTGCAAATTATCTGTGTATTTACCAATCACTGGCTCTACATATTTAAAAAAAAACCTTCTTCATTGATCCCTTCTTTCAGATAATAAAAGTATTGTTATAAAAGTTCACAAACCACACCTGCAGGCTCACTAAATAATAAACAATGTTAAAAAAATATTACTGACTGTTGTCACACATGCACTACAGGAAAATCTTCACTGCTCTACAAGTTAAGAACAAAAGAAAGAGAGCAGGTTGGAACAGTTGTTAACATCTTTTACCTCTTTGACCACAGAACCAATGATGACTTCAAAGAAGAGCTGTGATGGCATTTGGTGTTCATTCCAGTTCATTTATATTCTTACACTTCCTTCATAATTAATTATTTGCCACCATTTTTTCCCAAACTGGATGTAATTATTAATGTCCCATGGCCAAACAGTATTCCAACTTTCAAATACAATATCAAAATATTTTACATAAGAAATATAGGAAATATAAGAAAGGAAATGAGGCCATTCAGTCCATAAAGCACTTTTGTTTAGCTAACAGCTAAGCTGTCACAATATATCATCCAGATGTTTCTTAAAGGTTGTCAGGAATTTCCTGTTTGGACCATCACACTACAATGGAATATAGAAAGATGCACTGGTATTCATGAAAAGGGGAGATGTCCATTGTATTAAAGGTATTTTGCCCACACTAAGATCATTGTTTTCGAAACAATTCTTCCTTTCTTTCTTTCAAATACTAAATTCATCATTCACTCACACGATTTTAGCTTTAAAGTCAATGCAATGAAGTGTGACAAAGTCCCTATGTGAAAAGTTTAGACCAGTTCTTTTACTGAATGTTTAATAAAAACTGTTGGCTAAAGCCTTAGCTTGTGGTCTTCATTGATACGTATATTAGATCACGCAGATCAAACTGCAGTCATTCATTCTTGTCTAGGCTCAGATTGTTGTGATGGAAGAAAACAATTACATATTAAATAATAAAGAAAACTGTGAAAAACAATGATGGCAAATAAAGGTTAAAAATAAAGAAGATTCTTCAAAACCAAGAAGACAAATAACACTAAGACTAAAGCCCAAAATGCAAGACAAAAAACAAGAGTCAGAGCAAAAAGATCCCTTGCTACCTAAAAACTATTTCTGTAAATAACTAGTTAGTTAAAAAATGTGTATGTTGGGGTTTGGATCTTAGATGTATGTTGTTATCCTACCTTTCAAAAATATCAAAAAGAACTGTGCAGACCTCAAGAAACACCTGCCAACCCTCCTCTTAACCTCAGGTCAGATTCAACAAGTAGGCCTCACCACTCAGGCACCCTGGCATCAGCTCATCAGGCAGGTATATGACTTGCAGAGGCTCAAAAATGGGGCAAACCCGATTTTAAGTCGTAAAATCAGAGGAAAAGTTAAAAACATAAAAAATCACTTGACCAATATAATCAAGGCAAGATAATTGAATTTTTAAAAATGTATTAAGGAGATTCAATAGAATTCAAAAAATAATCACAAAAAAACTTAGGCAGGCACAAAGAAGAAAACAAAACAGGTTTTCCAAAAAGATAAACCTTCAGTGAACAATATCCAACAGTGAGAAACCAGGAACAGCCTCTTATACGAAGAGCAGTGGTCAGAATCAAAAAATCCAAAAATTAAAATGAACAGCACAATCCACAAGACCGGATAAACATCTAAGCTGAAGCTGCCATTTCATCTGCAGCTACTTCTTAAAAAACCCTGAAGGTGATCCCTTACCTGTAATAATAATAATAATAATAATACATTTTATTTATATAGCGTCTTTCCCATGCTCAAGGCACTTACAGAATAAATAAAGAACGGCAGAATATACAGTATATAGCATTGTACAAACCAGATAAATAAACAAAGAAGATTAAGACAGTAAATTCTGAAAAAAAAAAAAGACAACATAATTGATGGTCTCGCACACACATACAGGTTACATGAGCATCTTGACAGAGAAGTAAACTGAGAGAAAGGTAATAAAGTCAAGTAGAGCTAAAAGCCTTCCTGAACAGATGAGTTTTGAGTTGTTTTTTAAAAGAATTCATGGAGTCAGCTGACCTGATTAATTTTGGTAGGTCATTCCAGAGTCTGGGCGCTATACAGCTGAAGGCCCTGTCACCCATGGAGTGTAGATTAGTGACGGGCACAATAAGATTACCAGAATCCGAGGACCTTAGTGGGCGGGCAGGCACATAGTGATGGAGAAGGTCACTGATGTAGTTTGGCGCGAGGTTATTTAAAGCTTTGTAGGTCATTAGTAGGATTTTATATTCGATTCTGTAGGACACAGGGAGCCAGTGAAGGCGGAGCAGGATGGGTGTGATGTGCTCGCTGCTGCTGGCTCGAGTAAGGACTCTTGCAGCTGAGTTTTGAATAAGCTGGAGCTGTGATATAAGATTAGAAGGGGCACCTGCCAGTAGGGAATTACAATAATCGATGCGGGATGTGATAAAAGCATGGACAAGTTTCTCAGCATTAGAGAAGGAGAGGAAGGAGCGAACACGGGATATGTTACGGAGGTGAAAGTAAGAAAGTTTCTTAATGTGATTTATGTGGGCGGAATAAGTGAGGGAGGAGTCAAAAATGACACCAAGATTTTTTACAGTAGAGGCAGGTCTGATGAGATCACTGCCAAGATGGACTGGGAAGGAGCTCATTTTATTAAGTTGCATTTTAGTCCCAATTTGCAGGAGTTCAGTTTTATTGCAATTTAATTTTAAAGAGTTCTGCTCCATCCAGGTTTTAATTTCACTAAGGCAGGTTGTGAGCTGAGAAAGCTCTGATGAAGTTCCACTTTTAACATTGAAGTAGAGCTGAGTATCATCTGCATAAAAATGATAACCCAATCCATAACTATGGATAATATGGCCAAGGGGAAGCATATAAATACAGAAAAGCAGAGGACCGAGGACAGAGCCCTGAGGGACTCCTTGTGTGACTGGCGCTGAGCTGGATCTACTGTTGCCAAGACTAACAAACTCTTGCCTATCAGTCAGATAGGACTTGAACCACTGGAGGGCAGTGCCAGAGATACCCAGCATGTTCTCCATTCTGGACAGTAGGATGTCATGTCTGACAGTGTCAAATGCTGCACTGAGGTCTAACAGAATTAATATGCTGGTTTGTCCACTATGCATCCGGTGGTCCCACCCCCTAGCTTGCACATAAAGTAGAAAAGAAACATACCTTAAAAAGCAAGATGGAACCCTGGTTGAAACATAATAGATAACGGTCATGCAATGTAATGTTTTTATAATGATGGTATGATGCAATCATGTACACTACTCATCCTCAACAGCATATGGCATACACATGACCAGCAAAGGGCACGGTTTCTATACACAAAGGAGAACTTCAAAGGAATGATAACCTAAAACTGGCATCTGAAAGACATCACCAAAAAGACATGACAATATATCAACAACATAATTAAAGACAGAAAACAATGGACACAAATTATTGTTAACTACAAAAAACTAAGAATTATAACACAAACAGTGTACAAAGTTTTAAACATGTCACTAACACAAAGCCTTCTTTTTGATATCCTGTAGTGTGACCCTCACTGGAGGTTAAAGATGCATTTGTTTCAATGAGCTGTTTAATCCTTTGGCATATTCATGACAAGCAGGACTTTTGTGCAGAATTTCCGAGATTGGTAAAAATGTTATATTTCACTTATTGTACAGTGCTGGTGACTGATTTCATAATCTCCTATGCCATTAACCTCATGAAATGATGCCAGCAGTGCTCTCTGCTTTCCCCTTTCCTCCTTTAGATGTGTCACTTGAGCCACTTGTTGAGATTCTGCACCGTGGACTTACAGTACTTGCCTTGTACATAATTTCATTATATAACCCAATTAGTCTCTGTCTGTATACTGATAACATCCACCTGCATTTATGAAATATCTCTAAAGTCCATTTGATGGGGCCACCTGTAAATGATATGATTTCTTATATTGTTTACATGTCACTTTTTGTCATTAACTGCTATTTGTACTTTAGTGGTACTGTACTTATTGGCTGCCTGTCCAGTGAAGTAAAGAGCTAATCCTTCATATTTTCTGCTGGGAAACCTTTTAGTTGCCATCTTCCAGGAAGGCAGAGTTTCTCTGGCATTTGGATAGTCATCTGTGACCTTTCTTGGATTTTAGTAAAAATACAGTATTACCTCCTTCTTATTTATGAGGGCTGATTGAAAAGTAACAAGATTGTCCCTGTTTCATTTTCAGGGAAGTAGACATGGGAATGCTGTGCAGGTGTTTCAGAAAGAACCTGCAGTTTGGCAGCCGTATTCTTCAGCATTCTGTCACAGTGAGTGGAAGAAACTTGTTCATCCTGTGAGAATACGACAGAGGTGTTTGATTGAATTTTGAATTAAGCTTGGGAAGAGCAGTTATGAAACATTTGAAATGTTATGACAAGAAGACGGTGATGAAACAATTAGCCACGCTGCTGCATTTCAGTGGTGGAAGCACTTTAAAGACAAAAACATGTGAGTGAATGACAAAGTGCATTTGGGAGAAGCCATCCACTGTGGTTATGGATGTCAACATTGCCAACGCTATTGAACTGTTTCAAGAATACAGAAGGCTCACACATCACAATCAAGGTTAAGAAATCAGGAATCCTCTCTCACATTTGAGCAGTGTTCTTGCAACCGAATATGGTGGTCCAACTGCAAGTTCACACACGTCGATGTATGTAGTTCATAAACTCCTTCACTGCATTCCCATGTCTCCCTCCATGAAACAGAAGCAGGAACAATCTCATTACTTTTCAATCAGCCCTCATATAAGTACAGACTGCTTTTGGCACATGTTATATACAGTAAATAGTATTTAATTTGACTGAAGGAATAATATTCAACTACTACTATTACTCCTTACCTCTTGACCAGACTTCGTCCCCTTTTAACTTGAAAGGAACCAACATTGGAGAAAGGTGGTTGATCTGGTACTAGGTGATCTTCCGACAAATCTGCCATTTTTTGCTCCTCTGCTTTAACATTGTATCTTCTGCATGTTGTGCACTTTGAAATGATTTTTCTGATAATCAAGTTTACTTCAGATATCCGATATTTCTGGCATAACTGTGCAAGTATATATTTGCGCCCACAATGTCCAATTTCTTTATGAATGTGCTGCAATATAAAAGATGCAATATGTAAATGCTTGTGAAGAATTGCAGGATATTTAGCTTCATCTGGCATAGCAGCTTTGCTGAGTCTTCCTCCAACTCTCATTATTCCATCTTGTATGACTGGATCAAGTTTAAAATTTTGACTGTTCTATTTTACACAAGCATTTTTCTTCAAAGTCTTTATTATCAATCTTTAATTTAATATTGTTTTTTGTATCAGTAAAGTGCTGCTGGAGTATGTGAATTTCCCCTTGGGATTAATAAAGTATCTATCTATGTATCTCTATCTATCTAATACTTTTGGAAATTCTTGCAGTTGACTGAGGCGTATAAGCTCTGTTTCTGCTTTAGCTAAGTCTTCTGAAGAAATTGGGTTTGGTTTTAACGTCAGTTTATACTTTTTATGTGCTCTGTGATAAGTGTTTCTTGTTCTTCTGGATTACTTCCAGATTGACTGACTTCTAGTTGAAATGTTTTTCTTTCATTTTTAAAGTGCAGTAGTATGTTTTTAAACTTGAGGAGCCAAGCCAAGGCTTTCTTCAAGCGTAGGCATTCTGAAAAGTAAGTGATTAGTTTATTGATGGGCTCCCATACTCTTGTCATGTTAACTGCTCAGAATTTAAGCTCTGGATCATCTTCAAAAAGTGAATCGTTCAGTTGATCTGGTCTTTTTGGCCACTGATGTTCAGGCTTCAAAAAGAAACTTGGACCTTTTGACCATGTGGTGCTTTTGAGAATGCTTTCTATGCTTAGCCCTCTGGATGCTTGATCAGCCAGATTAAGGGCAGATGTGACATACCTCCACTGTGAAGGTTGTGCGTGATTTCTGATCACTGAGATTCTGTTGGCAAGAAGGTCTTGAATCTAGTGTTTTCATTTGAAATGTATTTTAGCATTTTGGTGCTGTCAGTCCAAAATGTGGATTCTTGTAGAAGTATTTGAAGCTCACCTTTTAGTATTTTGTCCACTTTGACTGTCACAGTGTCTGTTGTCAGCTCCAATCTTGGAATCGTGACATGCTTCAATGGTGCAACTCTTGACTTACCCATCAGGAAAGTGCAATTTTTTTTGCCTTCTTCATTAGTCAAGAGAAGGTATGTGACAGTGCCATATCCATCTTCACTGGCATCTGCAAAATAGTGCATTTGTGCTAACTTTATGGTTCCAAACTGTGCAGGCTTGAAGCATCTGTTCACATTGCAGTCTGCTATTAACTGTAAGTCATCTGTCCATTTCTTCCATTTCTGAATGTGTTTGACTTCTACTTCTTCATCTCACCCACATTTATCTTTCTTAAGATAAGCTTTGTGAGCAGTATGGCAGGTGCTAAGAAGCCAAGGGGGTCATAAATTGAACTAAAACCAGACAGAATACCATACCTTGTAGCTGACTTGTTGTGTAACTATATCTGAAATTTATAACTATCTGTTTCTGTGCACCACTGGACACCCAGGGCACATTCTGTGGAAAGCATACTGTGGCTCAAGCCTAACTCCTTTTGTTCAAGAGCTATGTGTTCTTCAGGAATAAACAATTTAACTGCTCTGTTGTTACTCACCCATTTGGTTAGGTGGAATCTACCTCTGAGCCATAGAGCTTAAAGGTCCTTTGCGAGCTTTACTGCTTGTTCTTCTGTTGCCAACGACTTTAAGCAGTCATCTACATAGAAATTATTGAGTACGGTGTTAACGGCTTTCTCAGGAAATTTAACTCTGGCATCTTCAGCTATTCTACACAAAACATAAGAAGCACAACTGGGTGAAGATGTACTGTGATTTTAAATTCTTCCAGGTCTTTATTTAGATTTCCTTCAGGCCACCACAAAAAGTGAAAGAGATCAGTGTTTTTATCTGGGACTTTAACTTGGTAGAACGTTGATTTAATGTCTACTATTAATGCTACTGGCTCCTTTCTGAATCTTGTAAGGACACCAATGAGAGGGTTAGTTAGATCAGGACCTTTTAACAGTTCTTCACTAAGTGAAGTCCCCTGGTAGGTGGCTGTGCAATCAAAGACCACTCTTATCTTATTTTCTTTAGGATGATACACACCGTGATGTGGGATGTACCACATCCTGCATTCATTACAATTCAGGTTTTCTTTGGGTACTTTGATAGCGTAACCCTTCTCAATAATGTCTTTCGTGAAGGCTTTATAGTGTTTGGGGAAACATTTTAAGTGTTTCATTCTTCAAAGGCAAATTTATGCAATAGTGGCCACCTACCAGTCTTGCAGATTCTGAGGCTATGTATATGAACTTAATGTTCTCCTGTGACATTTCCTCTTTTTCTTCAGTTAAGCCTTTTTCTTCACAGCTGCAATCTGGAAAATCTGTGTTATACTGTTGTAGCAACATATCCTCAATTTCTGATATTGACACACAATTGACTGAATGTTCGGGCAGCTTACTACTTTGCTCCGTGAGGTCTTTTATCTCCTTCTATTGCCCACTGACCACCCATCCAAGTGCATTCTTCACAGCATGAGGTCCATCTCCTTGGCTAGGTATGACTCGCAGCTGCAAACACTATATGAACTTAACTTTAAGCATTAACTTTCTAAGATTGGCTCTTATAACTACTTTAAACAGGCTTAATACAATGGATACTTAATTATATGTTAGCCTGGGCAGATGTACAAGGGTTTCTAAACCCTTATTTATAAAGCATCCTTCAAAATCTTTAGTATAGAACAGAATTGAACTGAATACTTTATTACATTGATTAAATACCTGGTTTATTCTAGTTAAGCCTAATTTAGCAGAAATAGACTGTAAGGCATTATACAGAATAATCAGTTTATCAAAGTGTAATAGACAATTAACAATTACAAGTTTTGCCATTACAGGTGATGTAAAACAACTTCTTTTTTTAAAGATGTAAATAACAGACAGATCATTCAAACCATTCTTGAATTCATATATTGTGAGGGAGAGAAAAGTATATAAAAACAAAAGCTGTCTTTTGCAAAAGTAATTGATAGTGTAAATGGAAGTGTACAGGGTAAATGGAGATGGAAGTTACAAAATAAGCAGAATGAAACAAAATCCTGTAGTCATTTTGGGCTTATGCTTATCTGGTTCCTTGTCATACCTACTTGGCTGGGTGTCTGATCCACTTACCCAGCCAAAATTACCTAAGTAAGACCTCTCCTTGCTTGTTCATCTGCAGTTCTTTCTCTTTCTGGCTTCTACCACAATCCCTCTGACGGTTTAATGTTTGATCTGAAGAGAACATCTTAATAAAGATATTTCAGATCCAGATTGGTCATTGGAACCACAAGGGCCATTTTCCTTCACTTCCACTTAGTGACCTAAAGTGTCAAAATTTCAAACTTCCAATAGAAAAGGTGAGCAACCTCCAGGTCACCTGCCCATTATAACTAGCAGCAGAGAGCATCTTAAATATAAAAGGTCTCAGTTATGGTCTATTGAACTGAGCATCCCCTTATATGATTTAATTTACATCAACACTAATGAAATGGTAAACAAGGGTTTCACTGTCACCCATGTGTTTTATTGGCAGAAGACAGTAAGTCCTGTTATCCCTCTAGTCTGTCAGCCCTCTAGCATCATGGAAAGTTCTATGACTTTTTACAAGTGCTGCCACTGTTAATATTCTGGGAGATCCCACCCAGATACTGGAAATAGAATCCTCATACACAGGTATACATGTGATATTTAAATATCTTTGAGCACTAAATTCAAAGATAAAAAACATTTTTCTCCATGATGTACTATTTTTTTCACAAAACACATTTTTACCTATCAGTTACAGTTTTTTTATTGTTTCCACACTATAATTAATTAAATATTAATATTCTTTTTTAATAATGATGAACATAATGATTTAGCAAAAGAATTAGGCCTTCCCAAAGATTCTGCAAAGCATATGGGCTCCCAATTGTAAGATAAAAACTTATTCCATTCAGAAATAGAAAAGAAGAGATTGCAGTAAATTTCAAGATGAATGGATCCTTGGTTTATTGCACTGATGTAAATAGCCTATGTAAAAACTTGACAGACATAACAATGCAGAATAGAGACTATTGTTAGACTCACCTAAAAGAAGCCTTAAAGGAGTAATTCATCATAAAGGAAATTCAAACAAATACAGAAAAAAGCTGGAGCATTTTTGCTGTCCTAGGCCACACCATCCCCTTTTGCTTTGAGTGAAATCATCACTGACAGACCACTACATACAAACCCAGAGACACAAGAGATGACACAGGACTGGGGAGAGTGAAATATGGAGGGTTTGGATACAAAACAGTGGATTGTCATTTTGAGGATGTCAAGGGGATGTATTGTAGCCTGTAGCAATGTCTAGTTACAAGATGGTCTCAAAAAATACAATTTTGAGAGGGGGAATTTCAGAAACTAAATAGGAATTTACCTGTATTTACAGGCTTTATTTATTTATTTATTTGCATTTCACATTTCTCTAAAGAAAAAAAATATACATATTTTACATAATTATAAGTTAGAATGTAATCAGTTAACATAGAGCTCTCAGCATCAAGTGACTCCGTGAAAAACCCGAACTACAAGAGGACTATTTCATTTATGTTAGGTAGAATGCCCAAAGGGGACTGGGCGGTCTCGTGGCCTGGAACCCCTACAGATTTTATTTTTTTCTCCAGCCTTCTGGAGTTTTTTTTTTGTTTTTTCTGTCCACCCTGGCCATCGGACCTTACTCCTTTCTATGTTAACTAATGTTGTCTTATTTTAATTTCTTATTTTGTCTTTTATTTTTCTTCTCTTCATTATGTAAAGCACTTTGAGCTACTTTTTGTATGAAAATGTGCTATATAAATAAATGTTGTTGTTGTTGTTGTCTATTTAAATCTTTAGCCAAAAAATTCAGGTTGAGTCTGAGTGTTCTAGGTCCGTATGTTTGTAGGATCTGAATGTTCTGTGCACCTTACTACACAATCTGCATATTTTTTCTGTAAGTAGAACAAGGTCAGGTTAGGTCAGTTTAGGGAACATCCACTGATACAGCAAGTTTCCGCACCCACCACACAACAAAACAGCTTGGGATCCCAGTTAGCAACCCCCAAGCAGACACACAGTCCAATCCCACCCTCCGGAAATTACCATCTATCTGCCACAGCCAGGTGTTTACATGGGCGTTGTGGAAAATTAGCCCTGGCACAGACAGACACTGAGACACACAAGTCCCAAAAACACACATTTTTATTACTTTTTCCTTTATAGCACAGAGTGCACAATTCCCAGCAATCACTGCTCAGTTCTTTCTTTCTTTCTTTCTTTCTTTCTTTCTTTCTTTCTTTCTTTCTTTCTTTCTTTCTTTCTTTCTTTCTTTCTTTCTTTCTTTCTTTCTTTTTTTCTTTCTTTCTTTCTTTCTTTCTTTCTTTCTTTCTTTCTTTCTTTCTTTCTTTCTCTATTCTTCTGCTGCCTCCACTCCTCTCCTCTCCTTGCAAACTCTGTACTCCACCTCCCGACTCCGGCTTCCCGAACAAAGTGAGTCGGCCCCTTTTATGTTGCCCCCGGAAGCGGTCCAGGTGCTCCCTGACAATCATCCGGCAGCACTTCCTGGTGTGCGGAGTGCTGCCTGGACACCCGGAATCACTCCTCATGTCCCTGGATCTTCCAGTGTCTCAGTAATTCCAAGTGTGGCATAAGTGCTGCCGTCCAGGGCTCCACAATTGTCCAGGCACCCCCTGGTGGTGGCCACAGACCCCAACATGGTTGAGCTTCCAAGCTCCAATCCCGTGGCCCCAATGGAGACCAGGGGGGCTGCCCCCTCATGTCCTGGGGTAGGTATTGTCTTTCTCCCAATCTTTCCATCCCCCAGGTGTCCCAGCTGGGCAAGAGTCCCAGTCACCCGCCACAGTCCAGCCATTCAGGTCCTCAATAATAAGGACCCTGCAAGTTGGATCACCCTCAGGGAATTGTGCCACTTGGCCATAGTGCCGTATGTGATGCTCTCTCACAATGCAGATAATATGCCCTATTTGGGACTCCATAAGCAATTACTCGTTTGACACAAAGTCAAATCAGCAGTACCCAAAGATTCTCAGAAGAGATACAGTACCAAAGAAGTCCAGTCTTTGTCTCAGGTCACACTGCATATCATCCATGTCTTGCAGCCATATAGCAAAACAGGAAGCACCAGGACTCTAAAGACTTGGACCTTTATCCTTTACAACAGATATGGGGAGTACCACACACACCTTTCCACCGACCTCATTACCCTCCATGCTCTCCCAATCCATCTACTGACTTCATAGGAAGAGTCACCAGAGACATGAATGTCTCAGCCGAGAAAAGTAAACCTCTCGACAAGGTCAGTGGTCTCCCTGCAGACATTCACACTGCTGATAGCTGTGCCCAAGAGGTCATTAAAGGTCAGGATCTTGGTTTTTATCCAGCACACTCGCAAGCCCAGGTACTCAGATTACTCACTCAGTCTCTCAAGAGCCCTGATCAGAGCCTCCATTGAATCTGCAAAGATCACAGCATCGGTGGCAAATGTTTCTTCACCAACAGATGCCCCACAGCTGTTTGACCCCACAACACAGTCCATGCAAGAATTTAACAGAGCAGGAGCAAGAACATGCCCCCGATGAACCCCAGAATCAACTGGGAAAAACACAGAGGTTCTGTCTCCACTCTGCATAGCACTCACAGCACCAATGTATCCCGCAAAGTCTCAGAATGTCCCACAGGGCAGCTCGATCAACTGAGTCGAAAAGTTTATGAAAATCAACAAAGACTGCAAAGAAACTCTGCTGATATTCGTTTTTGTGCTCGATGAGAACCCTCAGTTCTATGATGCAGTCAATATTAGACTTCTTAGGTGTAAACCCAGACTGCTCTGTTCTCTGGTAGTGAGCAAGTGATCACAGATCTTATTTGAGAATTACCCTAGCGAGGACCTTATCCGGTGCAGACAGCACTGTTATTCCCCTGTAGTTGCCACAATCCAGGCGATCACCCTTCCTTTTCCAGATAGAGATGACAAGTCCTGTTTTCCAGTCAGTTGGGATGATGCCTATCTCCCAAATGGAAGCAAAGTTTGCTTGCAAAGACAGGAGGACAGCCTTACCATCAGCCTGGGGAAGTTCACCCCAGATACCGCAGATCCCCTCAGCCTTCCCTATCCTCAGCTGGTTCTCACCTGTGCACTCAGTTAGATTGGGTGGTTCACAGCTAATAGGAAGATTAGCCTCAAGAACTGTGAACCCAGAGATGTCCAACATCCTCGCCAGATTATTTGAACAGCTGCTCAAAGTAGCCAGCCCAGTAGGTCACAACAGCAGCATCATCTGTAAGGACCATTCCATCACCTGCCCTGAATGCATCTCTCCAAGAATCAAGTGTGCGTAATGCTTGGATTCCTCTGTAAGCAGGACATGGGTCACTAGACCATAGATGGTGTGTCACTTGTTTATAGATTTTTCTAACAAACAAGTAGAGCATCAGAGCCAAGAATTTACATTGGGCGCAGCAAATATGATCAAGCTAGAAAAAAAAGCTACAACTTTTTGCCAAAACCATCTTAGGCCTAGCTTGGCTAATCCAGATAAAATGTTGTTATCATCTCTTGGTTTAATGAAACAGTTTTTCAAAGCCCAATCAAATGATGGAGCCTGTTTTATATGGTTGTGCTGAACGTTTCTGGGATGTCTGAAGATAAATTGAAAAAATGGAACTGATAATAGAAAACCGATTTCTGATGCAGAATTTCATGATGTGATGAGAAAGACATTTGGCTGTCATTTGAAGTAATTTCTAAGTTTTTAGGTAACAATAAATATCCCTATTATAAGGAAATTGAGAAAAATTGATCAGTTAAGTTTAAGAAATTGGATTGCAATATAAATCTTAAAGTTCACCTTTTGAATTTGCATTTTTAATTTTTCCCTGAAAATCTTAAAGGGTGAGTGAAGTGTAGGGTGAAATATTCCATAAGGATATCAAGGACATGAAAAGAAGGTACCAGGGATGTTGGGAAGTCAGCATGATGATGAAAGGATGTACAAACAACAGGACACCAAACATAGTTTTGGATCAAAAAACTAAAAAAGTGACAAAAACTAGAGAAGTTTATAAGTAACATATATGTTTAAAGCTATTAGATTGACCCAATGTTTTCATGTTAATTTGATTTAGAATAATATTTAATGCATTCATTATAATGTGTAATTTATTAAATCTTAATTAAATTCTATTTCAATTTTGTATTTAAATGTGCTGTGATGGAAATATTCCAACTATACTTTTTTTATCAAGTTCATGAATGCAAATAAAAATAACTGTTCACAGTTAAAACAATCTTTTGAGTTTAATTTTGTTGACCCGTAATCATTGCCAGTTTACTTTCTAATAGCACTTCTCTTCTGAATGATATAAAGCTGCTTGTAGTTCTTGTCCCAACAAGGTCTTCCTCCATAAAGATTGTAAATGTTCTTTGTAGTGTAGATTTCCCATTACCATATGAGACAAATCAACAAAGGCCAAGCAGGGAATGGAGGAGGCTGCTTAGATAAACATAGTTTGTAATTTAATGATTTCATGTATCAGTTCAATACACTGTATTATAAATTTAAAGAAGATGAATAGTTACATTTATTTTAATAATATATTGGGGACTGCTAAGATAAATCTTAATGGTGATGTAATATTTTCATAAAGAATAGAAGTTTAATATACTGTATGGTAAAATTAAAGAAGATAAATGGCTACAGATATTTTCAATGCTGTACTTATAATATGTGGCAAATTAGCACAGCCAATTAACAGATTCAGAGAAAGTTAAACTTATGAACATTTGTTAACAACCAATAGAACACACATTTCAATTGGGATAAAGATGACAAACAATAGTTTTGTGCAGTTTAGGATGGTATCAGTGAAACGCTGCATGCACAGAATATCTGCAAAAATAAAAATAAAAAAGTAATTTAAATTAGTGGGTAAGTTTCCATTGGCAAACACATGAACCATTAGTGACTAAGTAATTGTGCAGTACTGTTAAACAATAGAGAAGTTTGAAAGACATGTTTCTGTCCATGGTGCTGATCTTTCAGATTCGAAAGGTGTCTGACTTTTTCCACTTGATAAATAATCTTAATGGGATTTGCAAACACTGATTTCTCCATTTCAAAATCCACTTAACTCATTACAGCGACACAGAGAGACAGAGTACACCCTGGTGGAACCTGGTGCAAGACATGAAGCAGTTTTTGCCAGTCTGTCACAGGGTATACCTACACACAGTCTGACTTAGGCAAGGTCAACTTAATGGAAAGTATTCTGAGTACAAGGAGGACAAACCCAGAAAAACAGGGAGAAAGTGCAGATGTCTGTCTCACACTGACCATTCTATGATTTGAACTGAGGCGCAATGCCACATTGTTCTGTCCATTTCCAAAATGTAATCTTGTGTCACAAATCTGGAAGTGGCTGAAATGTTGCTTATGTCTTACAGTTCCCTGCCTGAACACTGACTGTGTGGAGTTTGCACATACTCCCCATGGTTATGCGGATTGGTCTCTGGTTATTCTGGTTTTGAACTCACATTCTAGCAACATGTAGAACCTTTATGATGTCTATTCAGTAGAATGATAACCAACAGAGTGGATCTAAAATAGAAATGACTTGATGTGAATCTTCCATTCATAGATTTGTTTGTCTGATTTTTCAATTGTTTTTTCAGACTTGTTTTTATTTATCTTCAGATTCTGTTTACTTCAAAATGAAGTACAAAGCTTGGGAAGAAATTTAAGTAGAACATTTGTTAATCCACAGGCATGAAACAATCATAGGATTAAAATTTATAATTAAACATATATTTGTAAGCCATTGTAAAATATACATTTCATTGCAATGTTGTTTGTTAGCTAGTAACAGACAAAGAAGTACAGGTTATAATAAATGCAAAATGTAAACTGACCTGCCAAAAAAGAATTAAAGAAACGTTCTTATTTCATCCTGCTCATTAACTTGGACACTTCAGTTTCCAATAAGCCCTAATAAATAGTCATTATTTTCATATTGTAGGAAATTTCTATTTATTGATCGGTAAAACAGTTCAGTTCTTATGTATTCATACATCCATCGTATTTCATATGAAAATGCCATTTCCGTTATAGCGATACTAATAACTCATGTATACAGTGACAGCATTGGGTTGAACATAGGAACCAACATGGATATGGAGCAAGTTCTATAATATTTAGTTCATATAAATATTTCAAAATAAAGTGAAGAAATATGAAATAAATCAGGTACAAAACTATATTTACTTGGTGCAAAATGTTTATTCTAAACTTAACAACCTATTAAGCTAATGTTTATAAACTATGATTCACATATTTTAATAAAACCTCTGTATAAAAGTGGAAATTCTACGTATACTAAATTACATTCAACCTAATGCATTAGCAAACAAAAGAAGCTTAAGGAAAAAAAACTTGCTTTTATATGTTTTTTTTTCTTTTTAATAGATTTTAATAGAGTGTGTTTGGCTATTCTTTGTCTAATGCTCTTTGTCATTGTATACGCCACTGTTTGCGGCTAAGTAGATTTGTGTGCCAATCCATAAGTGACTATGACTGAGGTGACAATTAGAGCGCCAAACAATCCTGTCCTGATGATAATCCCAGCATCTTCAAGGACTCTTTTTGAGCAATCTGAATTACCTGTCTTTCCTTGGAGATCTACAAGAAAAAAATAAAGTATAAATTTTATTACTGATATTTTGTGGTGCCAGTGCATTTTTTTTGGAAAGAGAATAAATCACGTTACTTTCATTTATTAAACAGGTTGTGTTTTGTTATAATAAGTATAGTTTGTACTGAATAAAAAAAATTATATTGTAACATTTAAACTATAACATTTAAAGAAAAATAAGTGCTTTTACATCAAAAACAATTCATAGAATAGAAATAATAATTATCTCAATAGTTCACTTATGATATTGAAATATTTTAAAGTGTGTGGAATGCACCACTGTAATAAAGCACAAGTCAATCGCTGAGAAACAAAGGCGTTTGAGTAGCACATATACCCTTCCGTTCCCTGAGCAGAGCTCCTGGTAGACCCCCACGAAGTGTCCACCCCTCTCACTACCGCCATCTCAAAAGGCTTTTATTACTTTGGATTCGTAACAGATAAGTCCTAGAGAAAAATTAAATAGGACCTTTTTTGTTGTTATAAAAATAGGGGGCTTTGCCCTCTGCTCACTTCGCTTGCCAACCCCCAGGCCAATTCTACACGCTAGCCTCTTTGCGGTTCTGCCGCTCGCGTATGGGGATGCAGATGTACAATTTCAACATATTTTAATTTTCATGCGAAGTGTTGCATTTGCATCAAAGCGACGTATAACTGCCCGTTTCTTTCTTTCTATTAAATAAAATGACTTTTTCGAATGTTTGACTCTGAGATTTGTTAATTGTCTTTGCAAAAGCTATTCTAACGGGAAACTGTTAATGTTTTAATACGAATGGCATATTAAGATTTCCTTAGTTGTCTAATATTATCTGCGGAAGATGTACTACGTTGCCTTTCTTGGATACATTCTTCTTTCTACAGTAATTCATGCAGTTGAATACCGGATGGTGTTAATGGTTGTAGATATTCTTCGTGATATTGTAAGCTGATGTTTTCATCTTCCACATGATCACCACCAACTGTTTCAGCATAGTCTATTGATACGCATTTAACCAATTTGCCGTGTAACCGATCGACAATTTTTGCATGAATTCATTTGACTTCATCGTTTCTTGGTGCTAGGATTGCCCGTGTACTCATTTCTTCTGTTGATAACCCTTCGGGATGAAATTCTTCAATAAGATTTGGACATAAAACGTCTTCTTTAATTGGGAACTTAAAGTAAGGAAAACGTTAAAATTTATAAGAGAGCACAGGAAGTGTGTCTGACAAAAGCATTCACAAGACTGAGAGGTGAGAGTACCGTGGTCTTGTTAGGAGGGTGTGACTTGAAAAAATCTCATGGCCAAGGTCTTTTCCAAAAAGTCTCGTCTCCTATAAAGTTTTGTCTCGTCGAAAGATTTTTTTATATAATAGAGAGTTAAGCATTCAGAAACAATGGAAGAGATTTTTGGTACGGTTAGCCATTTGAGTTGTTGAGGGGCAAATATAAATGTTTTCAGGTTAAAAGGACACAATGATCCAATGGAAATGGTAAGATTAAGTGAGGTTGTCTCAGTTTTTATTTTTTAAAGATATTTATATGTGGGACATCTAAAATAACTGGAAAATTTTGTAGAAATAGGTGCAGTGGTTTTCACAGAGAGAGAAATTGGTACATACGCACAACATCTCCCTTAATATGTATACCACTCGGTTCTAGTTTTTAGTTGGTTGTGTAACCAAGAAAAAAGCACTTTTACATTTCATTGACAACTTAATTAATTAAACCATTAAAGCTATCACAATAATGCAATTAGACAGGTCTAGAAATGTATCAAGGCACTTATTCCTGTAAAGACGTTACACTTTTATTAGGAAATGTTTAATTGCAAAGCAGTTAAATCTTTTTCAATTATTTTGTTCTGTTCACTATATTATGTAATATTACAGTTACATATATAGAATATAAAAAGAAGCATGTGTTCTCATTTAATAATACTGTAGAAATGTAGTATATTTTAATCAAAATATTTTTTAGCATTTTCAGTACAGTACAGGTAAAAATAATATGACTTTACTAGCACAACATATATGTCAAAATATTTAAACAAATTCTAAACAAACCTGGGTTGTCGTGTCTTTTTATAACCTTCAGCTTAGTCCCACTTCCCTTGAGCTTTGATCCTACCAGTTCCACTTCACAGATGTATATGCCAGAGTAGGCCTCCAGAGCATTGAGAATAACAATGGAAGCAACTTTGTCTCTGGAGAATTTCTCTGGGTGCACCTTAAGTATGCCAGTTGGATGCGTTTCATTCGAAATTTCTTTTCCTGAAGAGCCATTTTTATACCATTTGTAAGAGCCAACAAGTCTTTCACTTGTATGGTTTACACTGCACCACAACTCCACATTTTCTCTTTCATTCACTTCTACTTCTGAATGTTGGTAGACCACTTGGCTGCTAGAGAATTCTTCTGGAAAAACATGCCAAAAAGCAATTTTCTCATTAGCATTACCTATTCTATTATTTAACCTTTTTACAATATAATACTTTGTTATAAAAATATTTTTCTTACTATACACTTGCAATAGATAGATAGATAGATAGATAGATAGATAGATAGATAGATAGATAGATAGATAGATAGATAGATAGATAGATAGATAGATAGATAGATAGATAGATAGATAGATAGATAGATAGATAGATACTTTATTAATCCCAATGGGAAATTCACATTCTCCAGCAGCAGCATACTGATACAATAAATAATAAATATTCATAATGTTTGGGACAAAGACTCATTTTCCTTGATTTACTTTCTACTCCAAAGTTTAAAATGACAAATCAAATAATTCAGATGTGATTAAAATGCACATTGCAAATTTTGGATGGAGTGGTGGCTCTGAGGCTAGGGATATGCACTGGCAATCGGAAGGTTGCCGGTTTGAATCCCGTAAATTAACCTGCAATTGCTGAGCACTTTGAGTAGTGAGAAAAGCGCTATATAAATGCAAAGAATTATTATTATTATTACATTTTAAGGATATTTGCATACATTTCAGCCTCACCATGTAGAAATCAAAACACTTTTTGTACATGCCCCAATGCCCCTTCATTGCACTATAATGTTTGGGACAATTGTTGTCATGGGTGTTTGTGATTACTCAGGTGTGTTTCACTGCTTCATTAGTGCAGGCATAAGATACGTAGGCTTGCTTCTACCCAGTGGAGATTGTAGTTACCATTGTTCAACATGAGGACAAGAGCTATGCCAAATGAAAGTCGACGAAGCCATTATAAAGCTGGGAAACAACAGCAAAACCATTAGAAACACTGTTAAAAACTTAGGGTTACCTAAATCAACTATCTGGAATATCACTAAGAAGAAAGCATGCACTGGCGAGCTCAGTAATTGCAAAGGGACTGGTAGGCCAAGGAAGACCTCCACCGCTGATGACAGAGGAATCCTCACTATGATAAAGGAAAAGCCACAAACGTGTTCAAAAGATCAGGAAGCAGAGATGTATAGGTCAGACACTACTGTCCATAGAAGTCTTCATGAAGAGAAATACAGAGCTCACAATGCAAGATGCAAACCACTAGCTAGCCACAAAACAAGATGGCCAGATTACAGACTGTGAAGATGTAGTTAAAATAGCCTGTAGAATTCTGGAAAAGGTCTTGTGAACAGAGGAGACAAAGATGATCAGAGTGATGGCAAGAGCAAACTTTGTAGACGAATAGGTTATGCCCAAGATGAAAAGCAAACCATATCATATGTTAAACAGATGATGGTGCTTCATCCTACACCAAAAACACTATCCCAGACATACTGCTAAGGCAACACAGGGGTTAAAGCTAAAAAATGGAACATTCTTGAATGTCTAAACCAGTCACTCTTACTTAAATCTAAATGAGCATGCCATCCAGAAACAAGCAGGAAATGAAGATGGCTGTATTAGAGTCTTGGCAGAGCATCACCAGTGAAGATATTCAGCACCTGGAGATGTCTGTGAATCACAGACTTCAAGGAACCATTACATGCAAGGACTCTGCATCTAACAACTAAATATGACTGCTTAAATATACCTGCCATTGCTACGTCCCAAACATTATGAGATCCTGAAATGGGGGACCATGTAGTAAAAGTGTTGTCTTTTCTACATGGTGTGACCGAAATTTATACAAATACCCTTAAATTAAAGTGTGCAATGTGCACTTTAATCACGCTTGAATTGTTTGATTTGTAATTTTAAACTGTGGAGAAAAGGGGTAAATCAAGGAAAATGTGTCGTTGTTCCAAAGATTATGGGGACGCTGTGTATTTTTGATAATACTGCTGTTTTTATAACTTACAGTATGGAGGTTCCTCAAGAAACTAAGAGAAAAGCCAAGCAAAATGACACCTTTTATTGGCAAACTAAAAAGATTACAATATGCAAGCTTTCGAGGCAACTCAGGCCCCTTCTTCAGGCAAGATGTAAATTACATGTACATGATTACATCTTGCCTGAAGAAGGGGCCTGAGTTGCCTCGAAAGCTTGCATATTGTAATCTTTTTAGTTTGCCAATAAAAGGTGTCATTTTGCTTGGCTTTTCTCTACATTCATAATGGCTAACACGGTACAACACCCCAGTACTCAAGTAACTAAGCACATTCTATATTTCAGTTGAAATTAACAGAAAACCCCAACACCTTTTCCTGTACTTAATTTGATGTGCACCACTTGTTTTTGCAGCACTGCATAACAATGTTTCCAAGCACATGCAAAGGTGGTCCTGAAAATGGTGATGTGCTGTAGTCAGGGCCGGATTTTCCTATAGGCTAACTAGGCTTCAGCCTAGGGCCTCAAAATCAAGAGGGGCCTACATTCAAATTGTTACCAAAATTTTATTATCTCTCATGTAATTTACAAACTTAAAAATGGAAGGTGAAAGGGCCTCATAAGTGGAATAGCCTAGGGCCTCTTTTCATATAAATCTGGCCCTGGCTGTAGTATAAATTTTAAGAAGAGGTTATTATTTAATTTCTTGTGGCAGACATGAAATCAGTAATAAGCATTCACAGGTGGAGAGACAATTCTGTTTATAAAAGTACTTGTAGTCATTGGGCTTCACAAATTGTGGATTCTGAGAAAAGGCAAGTGGAGCCTTCACTAATAATCTCTTCAATATTTGCAAAAAGTAGATGTATGTTCTTGTTTCCTGTAAAACAAACTATGAGAGTAGCACACTCAGGTTGTACTGGTACTATATTAAAAACAAAGTTCGACAGCTTCACAGTTGTATGTGCTGTCATCTTGCATTTCCCCCCTTGGTGTTTCAACAACATAGATATTTATATATTGGACATTACCTGAAGAGCAAACACTTCACTGCTGATAATAAGTGCAATATCTCAAAGAGTGGGTAATATGCCCCCCTTTGAGTTTTGAGATATACTTATATTAGATCGGAGAGAGCAGTGGGGAGTCCACATTGCCACCTTGGTGAATCAAACAAACGTGTAACCTCAAGTGCTTGTAAATCAGGATCTGGGAATGTTAAAAAATTGTCTTACCCCAGACTTGGACCGTGCTAGTCCACCTAAATCAGGGGTCCTCAATCACGGTCCTGGAGGGCCGCAGTGGCTGCAAGTTTTTGCTCCAACCCAATTGCTTAATAAGAAGCACTTATTGCTCAAGTAACAATTCTGCTTCACTTTACTTGTCTCGCTTGTTATGATTTTGAACCCTTATTGCTTATTTTAATCTTAAACAGCTGTATTCTTGGTTTTTAATTGCTCCTAATTTGCAATAATATGCAAATGACAAAAGAGACCAGCATTTCTCCATTTAGCTTGTTGCTATTTACACCTGTGAGTATTTATCATGCTCTATGGGGTTTAATTAAATACTTGGAAGGAAAGTGAAGAGAAAAAAGTGAAGGGCTGAGAATTACTCATGCATTTTAGCCTTCAAATCACTTGGATGATATCCTTAGAAAGGGGAAGAAAATCTGGGACATGAAAATTACCTGACATAGCAGAGTTAAAGCACTAACAAGCCATAAAATTAAATTATTGGCAAGAATTGCTTTCTAATTAAGCAACCAGGTTTGAACAAAAACCTGCAGCCACTGCGGCCCTCCAGGACTGTGATTGAGGACCCCTGACCTAAGTGGTAGTGCATGTTTGGCAACAATGATGACCACTACAACCTATCTTTTGTAAGTAAATATTTCTTTTTAACCCATTTTTATTGAAATTGAAATTAAAAATTAAGTATGTTTTTAAATAAGACTTACAAGCCACACAAAAAAATCAGTTAGAACATTATTATGATTTATCCATCCATCCATTTTCCAACCCGCTGAATCCGAACACAGGGTCACGGGGGTCTGCTGGAGCCAATCCCAGCCAACACAGGGCACAAGGCAGGAAACAATCCCGGGCAGGGTGCCAACCCACCGCAGGACACACACAAACACACCCACACACCAAGCCCAATTTAGAATCACCAATCCACCTAACCTGCATGTCTTTGGACTGTGGGAGGAAACCCACGCAGACACGGGGAGAACATGCAAACTCCACGCAGGGAGGACCCGGGAAGCAAACCCAGGTCCCCAGATCACCCAACTGCGAGGCAGCAGCGCTACCCACTGCGCCACCGTGCCGCCCATTATGATTTATCACTAAACTAAATGTTTCTTTAGTTCATTTCTTCTTATATGTTTTTGATTAACTTTATTATTACAAGTTATTTGAATGCTATGTCACACATATGTGAATGAGGCTATTCAACCTGTAATTCCACCCTGAGTCAGGGGTTGATGGTGTCATTTACTGACTTTCCTTCCCTTTCGACCTCAGAGAAGAAGATCAGCATCATAAGGAGCTTTGACATCACTTCTGCTTCCAGTTGTGTGAACCCCACTCCCTCGTCTGGGACCAACCTAAAAAGAATACCATCACCAAAAGAAGTCAGTCATTGCACTCACTACTGAGAAGACATCTCGTCACAGGACTGGCTTTTATTTCATTTTTTGTATTTTTAAAATCTTTTCCATCCAGTTTTATGGTTTTCATCTTCTGGTGACCAAAAACTTTATTGTTTGCCTGCCTTTTTTAATTTATTGGAAGTATTGCACTGGAGTTCAACATAAAATAATAAGTTAGTTGAAAGTAACCCAACCAACTGTTGTAATTGTTCTGTGATTACTTTTGGTTGGTATAACCTAAGATAGTTTAGTTGTATTTACCACTAATTATCCTTATCATCTCATTTATTCAAGTCATTTTCATGAAACTAGTTGCAGAAAGAGTTCTAGGTAAATCCAACAAACTATTTTTCCAGTGACTGAATTTTGTAATACGCTTTAATCACATCAGTAAGGATTTTATTTGTAACCAGTCCATTTTTGTGATCTGACAGGGGCTGTCATTCTGCCCAGGGTTGCCTGTTGCCTTGTGTCAGATTTTTCCAAGATTGAAAAAAGCTAATTTGGGAAAACAATGGATATATTGATAGTTTTCTTATAATTTTTGAATACACAGTTTTTGTATTGTCTATGATTACATGTGATTATTTATGTTTAGAATACAAAATATAAAAAGAAGAAAAGGATGGCTAGAGGTTATACAGTATTCTTTGACTTTCAGGACTTGTTAGTAGATTTCCACCTCAGAGTTCTCATTCTTCATATTTACTGAAGTTCTCATATTTGAAGCCTGGAATAGGTGAGGGGTGGGTTTCTCAAAAATGTTAAACTGTAAGAATAGCATGTGAAGCACTCACTGGCTTTTTATAAACTTGAAACTCGAGATCCCTTGCATTAAAACTGGTGTAGATGTTACATGACTTCTAATGTGTAGACTAGCAATCTTGAGACTTTCCTGAGTCCATTTTACAAGTGAACGATATTCAGTGGCTAAACAGTAGCGAAACCTAATAAATAAATTGTTAGGCAACTTTTAATTTGGAGTACACAAAAAAGGTGATGTATGGGGAATGTGCATAGGAGTCACATTTTAGCACCACTAAAACTGAAATAAAAATATTTAAACCAACACAGATATTTTGTATTCAGTTTAAGTGTGAATTTGATGTTCTCACTAGATAATATTTAAAGCTATAAAAGAGAAACTTTAATTTCTTTATGAATGTTGAGTAATGTGCAGCAAGCTTAAAAATACAGAAAGTGGGGGTTTCATGAGACTGTGCCACCAAGCTACATCTCACAAACCGCATGATTTCAGGAAATGCAGAAAATCGTTGAACACCTAAATATACAAACACAAGACGTTTCACATTAAACAATTAAGTAGCACTTGTCAATACTAGTGTGCTCCTCCTAAATCTTGGTGACCTCAAAAATGCATTGTTTTGAGCTTGCAGCACACAGGTTGTGGTTTCTTATTTTACAAGCATCCTGTGGAAAGACAATTAAATCTACACCCTTAATGTGGTGTATTGGTTTTTAAGACCCGTACAAGATTGTAAGAACTTCAGTAAGAACCACTTTCTGTCCTTCAGTAAAATGTAAACCATCAACAATTCAAAAGAATTTGCTGAAAGAGGTAAATGTGTTATTACTGCAGTGATGGGGATTTCTTAATATTTTTAGAAACATCATTCATTATTAATAGTATTTCACTGAATCTTTCCTTGTATTTCAGCGGAAAAAAGAAAACCACTCAATCTGATGAAACTCCTGAGATGGCAGGTTATATTTAATTTTGAGTAACAGTTAAGCATCTAAAAAATAGGTGTCACACAAAGCAAATTACATAAGGAAATGTGCCAAAGAAAAGGGCAGGAACCACAGGTAAGAATCCCTTCAGCAGCAAACAAATTAAACCAAATTTTAAATGAAGTAGAACAGGGAGCCTTCTTCATCCATTCAAGACTGTGTAAACAAGTTCAACCCAATAGCTTTGAACTGAATTCTCCTGATAAAACTCACTCCTGGACACGCTATAGCTACTCATACTGGGTCTGTTTTGAATTAGCATTCAACATTATCTGATTTTTTTAGTACTTAGAAATGATCCATCGTGTCTGTAGAAGCCCCATGAGGCAAGAGGCAGGCTGAGAATTAAGACCAAGCTGCCATGCAGCTTTAATATGTGAGCATTTGTACAATTTGGGCAAAATCAGGCTGTTTGGTCCAAAGGTAATTATTTCAAAAGAGATAGAAAATCATTGAACATTTTTATGTTTTTTTTTTTTAATGTCAGTACATTTTCTGTTCTTTTTATGTTACAAATTACATGCTTCTCAATTGTAATTAGCACTGTCACTTTTGAAGTCATTGCTGAAATACAGACAGTGTATAAAAGGCCAGGAGAACGCTATGTCTTCTTTATTTTAAGTGTAACTACTACATTTAATTGAACTTGCCACTTAATTGCTTTCTTTTTTATTCTGATTCTACAAATGGAAGAAGTATACTTCACAGCAGTCACCTTGGCAGGAATGAAAAAACAATGGATGAATGAATTAATGTTTTAGTTTATGCCAGCAGTCTGGTGTAGTAGCTAAGCAGCTGACCTCTAAACCACATGCTTATTGATTTAAATTTCCCTGTGTGACCCTGGAGAAATCGCTTAATCTGCTAGGAAAAAGGATTTGTAAGCAATAGTATTGTATTTCTGGACTAGTAAAGTGCCTACAGAAAAGTGCGTATGTCTTATAAAGCTTCGCTATAGCTTGTCTCTGTATATATTTCAAAGGAAAAAAGCTGTAATTTTACATATGCAAAAAAAAAAAAATGCTTTTGCACTATTTTAAAGTTTCATTCCTTGTATTTATTTTGAATTGTTTGTGAGTGGCACAGTGGTGCAGATGTTAATGTGGCCAGCTCTCAGTAGTTTTCTCTGGTGTTGTATTTTGTGTATGCAGTTTTTATATTCTCTCCAGGTGACTTTTACAATGCTGTTTTTACTACTAATATTAGTATTACAATGCAAAATATGTGAGGCCAGGCATGTGGAGAGTGTAAATTGTCCTGAAATGTGGGCAAGCATCCCAGCCTTAAGTAGTTTCTGTCTTTAACTAGATACTACCTTGTGAAGCTTTGACTTGAAGTTAAATGGATGGATTTATAATAATTATTTTATTGAATTCTATGTAGGTCATGAGGTCGCTGGCAAGGGGTGTGTGGTGCTCCAAATATCTATGCAAAAGGACGAAGGTCCAAGTCTTTAGAGTTCTGGTGTGTCCTGTTTTGCTTAATGGTTGTGAGATATGGACACTATCCAGTGACCTGCTGGTTTGACATTGTGTCGAATGAGCGGTTGCTCATGGAGTCCCGAACGAGGCACATTACCTGCATTGTGAGGGAGTGTCAGTTACAGCACTATGGCCATGTGGTGCGTTTTCCCGAGGGTGATCCAGCTCATAAGATCCTCATTGTTGGGGACCTGAGTGGCTGGACCAGGCCAAGGGGTCACCCACGTAACACCAGGCTGTGGCAGATAGTGGGTCATTTCCTGAGGGTGGGACTGGACCCACCCCATCCTGCCTGTCTGCCTGGGGGGTTGCCAACCGGGATCCAGAGTTGTTTTGTCGTGTAGTGGGTGCGGCAACGCACTGTACCAGTGCATGCTCCTGTGGTGTTGTGGGTCCACAGCTCTCTCAGCAAAAACTACTTTGAAATAAATAATCACCACTCTCGCGACGTAGCGAGGGGGCGTGGTAGTGTGGCTGATGCGGGTTCCCGGGTGGATTCGTGCTGCAGACGTTTCTCACTTAAGTGCACAGGTGAGAGATGGTCCACTCCATAATTGTTCCTGGGAACTGTTGATTGCCACAGCTGCCACGTCCATTATATTTAAAAGCACGAGCTGGCTAAGGGAGGAGAACAAGAATGAGAATAAAAAAAGAAACAAAAGAGAGAAAGAGATGGGAGGTTGCTGGAGCAAGCAGGATGGAGAGAGAGAGAGAGCCAGTGCGGGTGAACGAGCGAGGCAGCTGTACGGAAGCCTGGGTGTTAGGCCAACACCCGGGAGTTGTAGTAGTGGTTGCTCCAGATACTTGGACATGAACCCAGCATATGCAGGCTTGAAATGAAGAACATCCAAATAATAAAAAAGACTTTAAGACCATCACCCTCTAAACCCCACCCAACTAATCTTCTCCCCCACACCCACCTACCTCTCCTTCCTCATGTGCTATGTATTGCCTTTGATTCCTGTATGTCTAATCATTTGATCAATCCTCTGATGATGACACCTGGTAGGTGTTGAAAGCTCTGGAATAAAAGTCTATTTTAAGATGCATGATCCGTTTTGTCTCACTTTGTGGATTTTCTCTCTCTCTCTCTATGTATAAACATGATGTTTTAAAGTTTAATGACACATACAACAAAAGCAATATTAGCATGTTCAATTAAACCAAAAAGTCTAATTATAGGAAGTGGAAATCAAAAAAATTCCTAACCAGGAATCTTCTTTTTTTTCACTTTTTTACACTTGCTTTTTCTCAAACCTAGACTGGAAGCCACCCCTTAAAGAATAATGTTAATAAATAAAGGTGCCTGAGTGGTTCGTCATAGTGATGCAATAGGGAACCATTTGGTTTCCCAAAAGAACTGTCCACATGAAGATTCTAGAAAGACTCCTTATTTATTCAGATCCACAGCAGGTTTTATAATTAACCATGAATAGATGATAGCAGATTTATAAATGTTTTCATGATTTTAAAATGACTTGCTGCAAATAATAAAACAGGCTCAATTCAGGTTTTTTAAGTATCCTTCTAGGTATACTTCAGATTAAAGATTTCTGTTTTGTCCACATATTAGAATCCAAAGCCCAACTTCATATGCAAAGAAGAAACTTTGTTAAGCAAATGATCTATAAGGAACCACACAACAAGGTAAAGTGTCCTTAAAAAACATTATTTTTAAAGAGTGAACTGTGAAAATTAAAAAAAAAATGCTAACAAAAAATAATGGAAAGCCAAACATACACCACAAATGAAAGAGGATTGTCAGCCATCAATTGAATCATGAAGACGAGCAGAAACAAATGCTGTCTTAGTTAATTTTATAAAATTTCTATCTATCTATCTATCTATCTATCTATCTATCTATCTATCTATCTATCTATCTATCTATCTATCTATCTATCTATCTATCTATCTATCTATCGTGTCTTTCACATCTCAGAAAATGTTTTCACATCATACCCAGCGGCTAATGCATTAAACCCAACAGCAGAGTGTCAATCTTGAATGATAAAAGTCCAATTCTTCTCCTATTGCTACTAACAAGCGAGTACTTAATAATTCCTTCGATATAATTAATTAAAGACATGTTAATTCATATAAAATACAAAAGTTAATGCCAACAACAAACACTGCGGCTAATCCACACGCATTAGAAATCAAAGGATCATGACCGAAAGTCCAGGCGCAGTCAATGTCTTTGTTAATCGGGTGTATTTATTCGTGTTTTCCGATTTGCTCCTAAAGGTTTTCACTGATAGTCAACGGTAAATTGGCCCGATGGAGGTGTGCTTGTGACAGTAATTTGCGATCGACAGGTTTCAGGTCCAGGTTTATTTGTGCGGGTTACGCCATGCAGCTTACACAGAAAAGTATAAGGCGAAATCGGGTTTTGAAAAATTGGCCGTTCTTGTATTTTACTTAAGAAGGTGAATGCACTTAAATTCTGGTTAGAAATCCCAAAATTCGAAAGTTACTGGTATACGTTTTCAATATAAACCCTTCTTGCAACTGATCTCTTTCTGTAGAACTTCCATGATCAAAATATTATGTCCATGTTTACAAGTTTTAATTATAGTTATTTAGGCTGAAGTCGTTAAAGAAAATATTCACTAGTCAAGTTCGTGTCCCGTCCGGTGATAGTCCCTGTCGTGCTGATGTTGTCTTAATAGGCTCCGGCACACTCGTGCGCAGGCATTCAGCGGGTCTGGAAATGGATCAGATATTTCAGGCTTCACGATGAAGTTTTACTAATCTACTGTAATATATGAAACTGAATGTGTGTTTGAGTGACTGTTATGCAGATCTGCATGGACTATACACTCTTAAAAAGAGAGGTTCTAAAATGGCACTTTGCTGAGTTGTGTGTGGCTCCTCCTAGAACCATAACTTATAAAGAGCCATTTCATTCTCTAATTGTTTGCGTGTGAAACTGGATCTTTGGCGTAGAAAAGTTTCCTAATATGTGGAATAATAAATATTTAATGTTTAGTAGGATACCTGGATATTTACGGATTAGGCAAATGATATTTTATAAATATGGTTATTAACGGAGCCTGATAATGATCTATACAGTAAATAGGAGCCAGCATGTGGATGGTTCTTTATATAGAACCAATAATAGCTTCCCTGTTCCCTTTGTAAAAGGGAATGACCACTATTCCAAAATTTGACCGCTTCTGTGCTTTGGTAAGGAAGTGGCCCTAGCAGGTAGGCCTTTTTGAGACTTGCACCTGCACCTGCAGTGCCATCCACCCAGGATCTCTGCTAGTTCACAACGTATATAGCGCCTTTTGTTATTATTATTATTATCATTATTACTATTGCTAGTAGTAGTGGTAGAAGGAGTTCTAGTAGTAGTAGTAGTATTTATCCAGACAAGATAACAGTAACTGGGTTATCTTGCAGTTCATGAATAGGGGGTCAGTTTCACAGGAAAGCACATAAAAGCGAACAAAGATGAAATGCAAGTATTAAAGGTAAAGGTTACTTTTTTAGAATGACACAGATAAGACGTGTTTCCTTATATTTGACAACTGAAAGAAACAATGAAACTTAGTTACTAAAATGAGCTTTGCCAATTATTTAATTATATATGTTTCATGAATTATCTGTTCATTAACATTGCAGCGTACATGAAACGAAAACCAAAGAAAGTAACTAATATATATCAGTAATGAAAATGTTTGTGTTTAAATGATAATGTTTGAATTTTCTTGTTGATAGTACATTTTCCGTTCAATTTTCTTGTGTAAAAATCACATTTTGTGACTAAGAAGAAACACATACATTGAATTAAAACTGAAGAATTAGTTCACACCCGTTTTTGTTAAACATTAACCAGAATACCTATCGTTAAAATGCCAGAATAATATCAAGTAAAAAATAAAATTATTAATAAATAAAAACAATTAATGCCATTCTTAATGGAAATAAAACATCGCGTCGCAAAAATTACCGTACCAAAGCAAATGAGAACCAGGAGGATTAGAAGGTAAGCCATTGCTTTCTGATCTGCCAGGAAATGCCACACCACGCAGTGACACTGAATTTATTAGCAGGACACAAGCAGCCCCGCTGAACACGTATGCTGCGGTCGTAGAGGTCAGTCAAGGAAGAGTGATGTAAAGTGTGCTTTAAAAAGAAAAAGAAAAAGAATACGAAGAAGAAGAACAAGAAGAAGAATTAACCATATATATATAGACACAGACTGTGACCAAGCAAGACAAAATACAGTTTCCCTAACGCTGATTGATCCATTGATTGATTGATTAATTTAATATTTCGTTAATGTCCGATGAATGTAAAAGAAATAGGAAGCTAACAGTAACACCTGCCTTAAACTGCATGACTTGTTCACAGTTTGACTATAGATAAAAAACAATTTTGGAAATGTTGCAAAAAACGTCGAATTTTGCTTCGATTTGTTAAATTTGTCTTGACCGAATGGAATGTTATCTATTTCTAATTAAAATCAATAAAAAGACACATATGTATATGAAAGTTAAAGCTTGCAAAACGTTTATTTTATCACTCATTGGGCTTTTCCTATAGTGTTACAAAATCTATTTTTAAGAAAGAGGGTGCCAAAGACAACAAATAACTGAGCTGGTTACACTACGTTACTATTCCCCCCTCAAATCTTTGATTTTTAAAGATCCAAGGTCACCTACGAGTAATACAGCCCATCGACATGCAGCATTACGTATTTTTAAGTATATATAAGCATTTCACTTTCTTTTTTCAATAAAATTGTTTTAAGCATTTCAAATTTCTTCTTTTCTTGTTGACAGATAAAAATTTAATTTATAAATATTTATAAGGAAGAGAACAAAACTGATGGTCAACTGAAGCCATCTTACCTGCACTCTATGCTTAATGCCGAAGAGTGGAAAAGATTTATGTTACTTATATAGAATAGTGTACGATTTAACAGAAATTACAGTTGTGTGTTTCATTATTGAAAAGTTTTATTTATTTACTTTTCTTTACTGGTAATATTCTGTCAATAAATTGAGAACACACCATTCTTTTGTAGACATAAAGACTCAATTTTTGCTCATTAGCAATTTAAAATTGTGAATGTTAACCAGTAAAGTACAAACACCAGTTTATGTGTGTATGTAATTATGTATGTATTTATTTATTATCACTAAAGAAAACTATTATGCACAAATAAATATGATCATTTTAAAACACAACCATAAAGGCATAATAAGCTCAGTAACTGAACAAATACGCGTGTCAACAAATTATAAATTTTGTCTTAAAAATTCTTGATCTTCAGGTTAAAAATATTAATTGGAACAAAATAAGGAAGTCTTATTTATAATCCAACCATTTTTGAAATCTTGATAATGGTCTGAATATTTGTACAAGACACTGCTTAAAAAGATTATGTCACATGGTGTTCCTATATGCTTCAAAAATTGCTCTCCGAGTATTCTATGGCATTCGTTTTAGCAGTAGTTTACAGCAGAACAGCTGAGTTGACTATAGGCAGAAAAATCAAAAAGGAAACAACAAACATTACTGAAATGCAAAAATCTGTATATTGTGTAAAGGTTTGAAACTCCATTAGTGGTATTCTATGCAGAGAAAGGCAAAGCCTTTTTGTCTGATGCCACGAGGACAGGCTTCACCACTTGTGGCCTAAAATGTATTAACCAAGTCAGAAAATGGATGGCATAATCCTACATATATTAAAAAGCTAATCAATATTTAATCAGGGATCTGTAAATTAGCTCCTCACTCACATTTAATATAAAGATTAAGAAAATAAAGCAGAGGTGAAAAAAAAACTAAGTGAATGTTTAAGGACATCCATTTTCCTAACACACTAAATCAGGGGAGGGTTGCAGGGAATCTGATGCTTCATTGTCACCTGATCTTCATATTTGTGATCATTTCGAACAACAGAAAGGTTTAGATGAGAACAGGCCATTCAGCCCAACACAGCTAACCATTCCTTTTCACTTAATTCCTCCAAAAAATGTTTATGCAACATTTACCCATGACAAGTTTCCATCTGTGTCCATATGTTCTTGTTGAACTTATTTTAAAATAACAGCCTCAATCCACTGTACTAATTTTCTTCATAATTTTAAACACTTCGGTTATGTCACCTCTTAGTCTCCTTTTGCTTAAACTGAAAAGTCTCATCTGTTTTAATCTATCCTCTAAACACATCTACTGCAGTCCTCAGATCAGCCTAGTTGGTCTTCTCTCGACTTTTTCTATCACTTCTATGTCTTTTTATAGTCTGGAGACAAAAATTGTATGCATTACTCCAAATTAGGTGTAACTAGTACGTTATAAAGCTTCAGCATGGCCTCCTTTGACTTGTACTCTATATGTCGTGCTATATAAACTAACATTCTGTTAGCCTTCTTAATGGCTTCTGAACACTGTCTGGCAGTTGATAGTAATGAGTCCACTATGACTTCTAAATCCATCTTACAACATATACTTTCAATTTTCAGGCCTCTCATTGTGTTTTTTTTACTTCTTACATGTTGTTTGTCTTGGTAGAGTAATATATTACTTTACTCTCCCCTTTTGTATTATTAATATGTAGCCTTTGTCAGAATGCCTCAAATCTCCCAGACTTACCACTGTTTCTAAGGTATTGCACTTTATAACTTCTCCCCACCTTCCTTTCTACATGTATAACCTTAGGCAATTAGGTGCAGTAAAAGAGAAGCAGGAGTTAAGTTACAATTTAAATAATGTATTATTGATAATATTTATAGTACTAGGGTGTTGTACCGTGTTAGCCATTATGAATGTAGAGAAAAGCCAAGCAAAATGACACCTTTTATTGGCAAACTAAAAAGATTACAATATGCAAGCTTTCGAGGCAACTCAGGCCCCTTCTTCAGGCCTTACATCTTGCCTGAAGAAGGGGCCTGAGTTGCCTCGAAAGCTTGCATATTGTAATCTTTTTAGTTAGCCAATAAAAGGTGTCATTTTGCTTGGCTTTTCTCTGATAATATTCATAAATAACAATATGCAAAGTACATTTGAATATTGGCAAACATACAACCTGATAAATGGTGATGTGTAGTTTCAGGCGGCACACAGACTTGTTAGTTATTTAAAATGTCTCTAGTTAAGGCATCATTTGTGGTGAGCTTTCTGCCTGTATCAATATGGCTGCCGAGCTGTGCTCTTCATTGTGCTGTCCTTTTCATTTCATGGTGTGAGATGGTCTTTCATCAGTTTGGTTAGAGAGAGAGGGTGAGGTAAAGCAAGCAAATTTATAGGTTTTCTGTCCAACCCCTAGAGCCAATAGGGCGTCATGGTACTCAAAGGCTTTTGATACAAGACAGTTCCAAACAGCCATACTTCAGACCAATGGGGTCTGAACACCTTCACACCTGCCCCTAAAACCATAAGTTAAAGTAAAGCTTGGCAGTTATGCAGCTTGGCTTTCCTATGGGGGTTGAGAGACTTCAGAGAAACATTTACCAAAACTTATTTGAGGCACTTCCCCCAACTCTGTCGTAAAATTCACTTTCCTCACTAATTCTTGGGGGGTGGACATGAATGCTTCTCACTAATGCAACACTAATATTACATTGCTTTGCCTAAGTTACAAAGTAGTACTAGGGTGTTGTACCGTGTTAGCCATTATGAATGTAGAGAAAAGCCAAGCAAAATGACACCTTTTATTGGCTAACTAAAAAGATTACAATATGCAAGCTTTCAAGGCAACTCAGGCTCTGATTACATCTTGCCTGAAGAAGGGGCCTGAGTTGCCTTGAAAGCTTGCATATTGTAATCTTTTTAGTTAGCCAATAAAAGGTGTCATTTTGCTTGGCTTTTCCCTAAGTTACAAATAAAGACATACAAAATATTTATCAACTTGTATACAAAATTTCACATCACAACACATGTAATACTTTATGTAAACTTAAATTTCATCTGCCACAAATCTGGCCAAGCCTGTATGCTGTCCAAGTCCCTCTGTAATGACTCAACAAATTCTAGATTCTCTACTAATCCTTCTTGCTTAGTATCAGCTGCAAACTTAACCAGCCTGTAATTTATATTCCTGTACAAATCATTTACATACTGTATATTAAAATAGCAGTGGCCCTGGCACTGATCCTGTGGGACATCACTATTAACTTCACCCGATTCTGATAATGCTGCTCACACCATCACCCTCTACTTCTTTTGTTTTAGCCAATTCTGCACCCATCTACACATTACACACTGAACTCATATCTCTTTTAGTTTGATGATCAACCCTTATACAGGACCTTATCAAATGCTTTCTGAAAGTTAAGATAAATCAATATCATATGTACCACTTTGATTGTATCCTTTTGTTACTTCCTAATAGAATTCCAGCATGTTAGTAAAACATGACCTCCCTCATCTGAATCAATGTTGACTGTTGAGTAAAACTCCTGCTTTTGCCTTGTGTTGCTCAATCTTTTTCTTAATAATTCCTTCCATTAATTTACCTGTGAAGCATGTTAAGCTTATTGGCATATAGCTTGCTGGCCCTTTTTATGTAATGGGATAACATTTGCCATTTTCCAGTACTTCTGAATTCCTTAAGTGAGGATAAATATTATCTGGTCCAGGGGATTTCTTTGATTTCAACCTATTCAATTCCTACAAACATTCTAAAAGCCTAATTCTCTCTTTACAATCTCCAAATCCATCAGTGCATCCTTAGTAGTACATGTTACCACTAGGAGGTTACCCACTTCCTCACATGTGAAGACCACAGTAAAATGCAAGTTTAGAGTATCCGCTATTTCACTGTCTGCATGTTTTAGTTCCTCTTTACGATTCATGATAAACTTCACATCCTTCTTGACAATTGTTTGTCTACTAAGTACTGTAACTGAAAGAATTTGTTTGAGGAATCTTTCATCTTATCTGCTATGTTTCTCTATAACTGCCTTTTAGCGTCCCTAATATTATTCTTAATGGTTGTCGTAATGCTTTCATAAACAATTATCATTAGAGTTATTAGTCTTATATGCCTTATACAGCAGTTACTTATTTATTTCCTTACTTACTTTTAATATCCTACTAATAACAATTTTTGGGAGTGCTTATCCTGCATTATGTGTAAAATGTTTTCAAGCCTGTTCCACTGCTTCTTGGTTGTCTCCACACTTAAAAGTTTATCCCAGTTTATCACTTTAAGACTTTGCTGCATCTGTTCAAAGTCTGCCCTACCAAAGTTAAACAGAATAGTTTAAGTTTTTGCATCTGTGTTCTTCCAAAGCACTGAGAACAGTATTTTATAATGGTCCTTTGACCTTAGTGGTTCAATCACGTCTGCACCTTCAGTTCTGTCCTGATCATTACAAAATACTAAATCTAGACAGGCTTCCCTTTGTGTTGATGCTTTAACATACTGTGTTTTAATATTTAAAAGTCACTGATTTAATTTATAAACTCCTGCTCTTGTACTCCATCTACCTGTATTTGCAAGGTTAGCCCAACTAATGTTTGGGTATTTAAAGCCCCCTGTGACTATAATATCCCCCTGTAAAGTTGCCTTTTTAATATTACAAAAAATATACACATTGAAATTACTGTGTTCATTTTGGGTTGGGTCTATAACACAACTCTAAAATAAGGACTATTTCGCTAATGCTTTCCAGATGAATCCAGACATCCTCACTAAGATGTGGCTCACCATCCAACTGAAGAAGACTTTCACCATGAAAGTGATAATCATTTATCACAATATAGCTATCAATAGCCATATTTATTTTTAAACATCTATCGAGAAAATAGGAACACTTACCTGGAGGAGGAGGAGGTGTGTCACGTCTCTGGAGGAGACATGGCTTCACAGGGGCTCAGGTTTCACATATGCATGGCACCTGTGCCTGATTCATGCAGCATTGTGGGAATTAGATTAACATCTGGATAGCCGAGTTTGTCTGCATGTTGCACCCTGATGCTATTTATGCATGTGATGTAATTAAGACATGATCGCAATTTTTTTTGTTTTATTTTTTTAATTAAACATTTTTTTTAATTTATTAAAATCAAATAACATGCCATACAAGAAAGTCAAATTTTGCAAAACTAGGTTTGAATAAAATCAACCTCCATCCATGAGAAAGAGAGCTAGGGCAACAGAGTAAAACTTTAATAGTAAGAAAAACAAGTAAATAAATAAATAGAATAAAAAAGGGAAGAGAATCTTCTTCCTCAATTTAAATACTTATTCTAAAATGTTATTGATTAGATCCTGCCAAGTTTTAAAAAAAATTTGCACAGATCCTCTATGTGAGAATTTGATTTTTTCCAGTTTCAAATAATATATAACATCATTTACCCGGTGACTTATAAGACGTGGGCTAGGATTCTTCCAGTTGAGCAAGATAAGTCTACGTGTCAATAGTGAAGTAAAGGCAGTAGCAGTTTGTTTGTCTTTCTCCACCTTAAGCCCATCTGGAAGTACACCAAACACAGCTGTTAATGAATTAGGAGGTATTGTGACACCAAGGCTGTCTGAAAGGCATTTAAAGATTTTGGTCCAAAATGATGTAAATTTGGTACACGCCCAAAACATATGGCCCATTGAGGCTGGAAGTTGATTGCAACATTCGCAGGTTGGATCTTGCCCTGGAAACATTTTAGGCAATTTTAAACGAGACAGATGTGCTCGAAATATAATTTTTTGTTGAATAATTGTATGCTTTGCACATATGGAGCTTGAGTGAATTCTGTGCATTGCTGCCTTCCACTCCTTTTCCCACTGCACTCTGGAATCTTTAAAAGGGAGGGAACTTTAAAATATTTTTGTAAATTACAGACATGCTGTCTGAGTCCTCAAGACTGATCAATATTTTTTCCGGAATAGACGGGATGTGAGGAAAATTGGGCAGGTTTTGTTTAGCAAAGTTTCTAATTTGAAGGTAGTGAAAGAAATGTGTTGCTGGAAAGTTAAATTTGGAGTGTAATTGTTTGTAGGATGGAAAGACGTTGTCTATGTACAGATTTCTAAGTGACTTAATCCCGAATGTTTTCCAGACATTAAAACCTGCGTACATTTGAGAGGGTGGAAAAAGGAGGTTCTCATGCAGAGGTGCAACAGATAAAAGCTTCTCTATCTTGAAGTATTTCCTACATTGGTTCCATATTCTGAGTGAATGAAGCACCATTAGGTTGTTAGTATATTGGTGATAACTTCTATTTATTTGGGAACAAAGCAAGGACTATAAAGAAGTACTGCCAGATTTTATTTCTATTGCGGACCAAGCCTGTGTATGTTCATCTATTTGTGTTGATGTCCAGGTTTTTATAGTTTGTATATTCGCCACCCAGTAATAAAATTGAAAGTTAGGTAGAGCAATGCCACCTTCTGCCTTAGGTCTTTGTAGGGTCGCCCTTTGGATATGTGGATGTTTTGAATTCCAAATAAATGAGGTTATGATTGAATCTAACTTCTTAAAAAATGATTTATTGGTGTATATTGGAATGCTTTGAAATAGAAAAAGAAGCTTAGGAAGGATATTCATCTTGACAGTGTTAATTCTTCCAGCTAAAGTGAGATGAAGGGTAGACCATCTATGTAAGTTTTGCCTAATTTTTTTCATGCAGACAGCAAAATTGTGTTGATAAAGAGCTTTATGTTTACTTGTGATATTTATCCCTAGGTGTTTGAACTAATATGCAATGATAAAAGGGAAGGTGTCCAATCTAATGTTGTGTGTTAGAGAGTTCACTGGAAAGAGTACACTTTTATTCAATTTAATTCTAATACCTGAACTCTTTTGAAATTCTGTTAGTGCTGTTAGGACTGCAGGTACAGTATTTTGTTGGTCTGATATATATAGTACCATATCGCCTACATATAGTGAAATTTTCTGTTTACCATACAGTATATACTTGTGGATAAGTCGGGGCTTGATTTTCTGGTATAATTTCTGGTATTTTATAATGTTGGTCATGTAAGTCGAATGCGGAAAACTCACGCTATTAGTCCAAGAGATTATGATATGCTAATGTCCACCTGAGAGGAAAACCACAGAGTACACTGCCTTTTTTTCGGTGTGTAGTGCCTACGTGACCACACAGTAATACCCAAACTATTCTGAAGCAGCGTTTCCACTGTTTTGTGTTTTTTGTATCTCACACCTTCATACACCTTTATTGTAACTGCATTCCTTATCTAGTATAATGGAGCGTTCGGTCAGAAGATATATGAAGCTTGTTTTAAATTAAAATTTGTTGAAGTGGCAAAAGAAACTGGTAACTGTGCTGCTGCAACAAAATTTGATGTGTCTGAGAAACTGATGCAAGATTGGAGGAGGCAAGAAAATGTAAAAAAAAAAAAATTAAGTGTTGCAGTGGGCATATAAGTCAGGTTCTGATTTTATGACTGTTTTTTCGGGTTTCAAGACCCAACTTATACACAAGTATATAGGTAATTCCTTCTCTGATAATCCCCTTTATCTCATAAGCATTTCAACAGTGAACTGCCAGTGGCTCAAAGCAGTGATGACAAGGGGCATCCTTGTCTAGTACCACATTCTAGTTTGAAGTAGTCTGAAATAATGTTGTTAATACAAACTGAAGCTTCTGGACTGGTATACAGTAGTTTGATCCATGCACAAATGTTCAGGCCAAACCCAAATTTCTCCAATGTAGTGACAGTTAGTTCCATTCAACCATATCAAATGCTTTTTCTGCTTCCAACGATAATAATATCTCCGGGGTGTTAGACTTTGTGGGTGAATATATTGCATTAAACAGGCGTTAAAGATTGGAAGCTAAGTGTCTGCCTTTAATAAATCCAGTTTGTTCCTGTGATATTACCGAAGGAAGCAGTTTGTCAATCCTTCTAGCTAGGACTTTGAAGAGTATCTTAACATCATTATTCTGAAGTGAGATTTGTCTGTATGATGCACATTGTAATATATTCTTATTTTGCTTAGGAAAGACGTTAATTAATGCTTGGCAAAAAGTTTGATGTAGAATTGTATTGTCTCTAGCTTCTGTAAATGTTGCTAATAAAAGGGGAGCTATCTTAACTGAGAATTTTGTACAAAATCCGGCAGGGTACCCATCAGGGCCTGCTGCTTTCCCACTCTGAAGTGAGTTTATAGCATCTAGTAATTCTGATAGTGCCAGAGGTTTATCCAATTCCTCTGCATTGAGAGTATCTAGTTGTGGTATCTGTAATGTATCGAAAAATACATTAGGTTGTGAATTATACTCTTTAAACTGAATAGAATATAAGGACTTATAGAAGTCTCTAAATGTGTGCATTATATTTTTATGGTCAATGATTCTGTCTCTGTCTGTGCTGGTAATTGCTGGGATTACATTGCGAACTTCCTGCTTGTGGATTTTTTGAATAAAATCTACTAAAATAAATTTAAAATATTCAAAAGGTGACCAAATTTTGTAAATTCCACTAAACAATGTACAAAAGAACATAAAACAACAAAAAGTTCAAAAAGCACATAAAATATCAAAGTAAAAACACCAAGACTATTAATCTAAAACTCAAAATTCAGACAAAGGTAAAAAGCAGAAAAAGCCAAACACTAAACAAAACACAACAAAGGGACACCAAAGAACACAACTTCTTCTGGAGCTAATGTCACAGCAAAGTAGCCTTGGCAGCAGTGTCTTAAAAAGAGCTCTCAGGTAATTGCTGTATTAATCAAGACAGCACCGGAGAGCCATATATGGCTGGGACACAGAGAAAGGAGAAAGTAGACAACTTTTTTTATATTATTTTTGTTATTAATACAGGTATATATCATTCTTTTTGTGATTTTGTATATCACCATATTGTTTATAGAAATGTTACCAGCTAAAAATCAATGTGACAGGGAAATCATCCGCTGTGGGATATAATTAGCCTGAAATATAAAACCTGGTAATGCTCACAAGGAAGAGTGTGAACTTAGATTCTTTTGACAAAGACAAGACTTAATATATTTAATGATAAAAAGGAATTCCATAACAAGAATTTTTTAGTTTAGGATTCTGTTTATGACTTGCTCTGTTTGTCTACTTTATATTTTGAATTTCATTTTGGTTTTGGTGTTTTGGCTGCTATATTTTAGACAAATGTCTTTCCTGGTTCAAGTGTATTTTTTTTTTGTTTGTTTTGTGTCATGCATTTTTGTAATTTTTGTTAATATAATTCTGTTTATCATAACTTTTTTCAAATTATATAATTTAAAATTATAGATTAACTATTGATGCTAGTTAAAAGTTCATACTCCCAGTCAAACTTTCTTGTCTAAACTGCTTTAAATAGTGAAATATTATTGCAACAAGTTGGACAGCTTAATTTCCCTTTCTCTTAAAATTTATTCTAGCTTTTCCAGGCCATCAGTAACATTTAAATCTTCCATCATTTTCCTGGTTCTGCTTTAGTGTGTCCTCCTCTTGGGCTGTCCCCGGTGCACCTACATTGCAGACCTTGATTAGGGAAGCCTAATTAATGTATTTTTTATTCATCATCTTATCTTTTCAGCAACTACCAAATGTTTTTGATGATTACGTGAGGACAAAGACTAATTGGCAAAAGCCTGGTTGGAATGAAATTAACTTAATGGCACGAATGTGAACAGCATTCTTATTATGTTATGAATCATATGTGAAAATGAACTGGTCATCTGAAATTTGAAGTGCATTTTGCACAATGCTGTGTGGTATTAATTGTTACAAACAGGTAACATTGGGTCATAATTCAGAGAATATAATAACAACCGTAAAACAAGTAATATTAAAGAAAAAAACTAAACTGAGCTTGGAAACAACAGCACAAGTTGAAGAATTGTTGAAAAAACAGGTGGTTCTTTTTAAAACAAAAGCAACACTAGAATGGCAGCATGGCCTGATTAGAAAGAGATACAGCTGCCACAGCATGACATTAAGTAATTAGAAGCACACTGCTTACTGTATTCTCATGGGAACTTCTTAAACTGGCTTTCTAGTTCTTTTTGTAAAATGTACCAGCACACAAACTATTCATTAATCACATGGAAAAGAAGAGGGTGATTGAAATAAAAAAAAGATTAATTTCACAACAACATGCAAGTTATGTTACAGGTTTCCTGTGAAAGGAACACATAATCAAAGCCACATACAGACTCACACACCCATACACACACACACACACACACACGTAGTGACATGAAAAAGTTTGGGTACCTTTTCTTAAAATGTTTATTACTGAGAATAGTTAAGTGAACAGAACATGAACCGATCACCAAAAGGCATAAAGTTAAAGATTGCATTTTTTAATGCAAGATTAATGTATTGTGTTTGCTTTGTACAATTGTACAATGAAAAAGGAAAGGACAACCATGTAAAAGTTTGGCATCCCAAGATAGCTGAGGTCTCAGATAACGTTTACCAAGGTCCCAGACCTTCATTAGCTCATTGGGACTATGCTTGTTCACAGTCGTTGTTAGGAAACCCCAGGTGATGCAAGTTGCAAAGATGTATAAATTCTCTGACTCCTCAAACCTTTTCCTAACAATCAGCAGCCATGGGCTCCTCTAAGAAGGTGCCTAGCACTCTGAAAAATGAAATAATTGATGCTCACAAAGCAGGAAAAGGCTACAAGAAGAGAGCAAAGTGTTTTCAGGTAGAGGTTTCCTCGGGTCATAATGTTATTAAGATTTGGCAGTTAACATGAGTGGTGGAGGTTAAATTGAAATCTGGAAGACCAAAAAAACTTTCTGAAAGAAAATTCCTACAATGGCAAATAAAAACCTCTGTTTGACTGCAAAAAACCTTCAGGAAGATTTAGCAGACTCTGGAGTGGTGATACACTGTTCTTCTGTGCAGTGACACTTGAACAAATATGACCTTTGTAAAAACATAAAATGAGGTAATTGAACAAAATGTATGTGTGTAAGTACAGAAAATAGGACAGAATGATCAAACTTGTTTGTGTTTTGCGTACGTGACAAAAAGCATATATACTTTCTGTAAGTTTTCTTTCAATGATGTGTGTGACAAGAAAATATACCTTTAGGGTAAAGACTTTACCAATTGGAATAATACAAAATGAGTCAGGACGCTATTTTTATTGCTTATGTGGTCTATGATCAGGAGACTAGAAAAGCTATAAAAGGGCAAGGATATCTGCGCTTGAGGCAGTGCGGTGTCCTAGGACTGTATTTCTCTGTCATTTTACCCTTGTCTGGTATGTATCAATAAAAGGTTTTACTAATTTTAATTTTCTTCTCTGTCTTCAGTCACAAAAAGTGTCCACAGTTTTTTGGCGCCCGGACGTGGGGCAGGAGACGGCCGGTCGACTCCTCCAGCGAGACCATTTCAGTGATCCGTCTTACCAGCGGACTGCCGTCAACTTGAGCTCCGGCAGCAGAGCATGCAGCTCCGGCAAAAGTTAGGACTGCCCTGTCCTGAAAGAGTTCTTGCGTGAGGAGCCCCTGGTCTCCTCTTTGCTACATCCACAGTGACTGAACGGATTTCCAGACAGAGCTTGCGCACTTCCAGGCTGGGGTAAGCACCGGGGAATTTCCGAACATTTTTTTATTTTCTAAATTACGGGAGGGCGAGTTTCCTGTTGACCGTCTAGTCATATTCATATCTCAATGGGTTGCTTAAGGTGATGGAGACTTGACCCAAGCAGTTTGACGCATACGAAAGGTCTGACGAAAGGATACTGGCCTCACCCATATCCTAGACTCAGCTGGACATATTGATGTAGTATTCTGCTGAACCGAATCGGACACGAAGTCACCTGAGCTGGAATCCAGGGATGTGAGCGGACAGGCTAACGGGACGAGTAATGGGGTGGTATATATATATATATGGAAACATAAACAGAAAAAAAGAGCACAGATTGCAGGTTAGGACGGAATAAATAAATCTACATACTAATAGGAATACCGTGTTCTCCTGGGAACTGGGACAGGACCGATAGTTGGGTGTCTCCCTTTGGGACTAAAGAAGGGAACAGTAAGGGAACAGTGAGTGGCACACTTAATACCTCGCTAATTCATACGTACAAGGGATTAGACGAATCAGTATATAGTTGGAAAATTAAATACAGGACTCGGGAAGAGCAAGGGGACATAATGGGAACTTATAACAGTAAGTCTGTTAATCGCCGCACAGGGGGATCAAAATCATTAATGCTGGAAGAATTATTTTCAGAGGATCAACAGACGCCCCGTAAAAATGGGTCTCCTAGGAAATTTGTAGAAAAGAAGACAGGTTTAGATTTCAAGAAGGCATGTAGGAAATGGAATAGACAGAGTGGTGGCCGTTGGTCGATAGAGGGGACAGGAGATGCAAGTGAAATACAGGAAACTAGGAAGATCCTGTGTAGGAATAAGCAGGGTTGTTATAATAGTGGACCGTATCGAATGGATATGTTCGATAGATGGGAATTAGTAATAAAAGACAGAAATTTAGAAGCAGTACAGAAACAGAATGAATTGTTGCGGGCAAATGAGGGAAAGGCTAAAAAGGAGAAAGAGAAATTACTAATTACATTACAGAAAGTTCAGACAGGCACGGAACCACAGGCAGATGGGAGGAAAAGGAAGAATAGTCCAAATAAAGACCCCCTTTATCCTATTATTTGTTCCTCTCCTCAGTACCAACCTCAGGCACCTCCATTATCCCCTCCTCTATCCCCCATTCCGACTGCCCCCCCTGCACTACAACTGGCAGACACTGTACTGCCCAATATTTCCCTATAGAAGTAGACACCCCCTGGCTAGAATCTTTCCTTACTTCTGGTACTCGCCCCGAAACCTTTCACATCTCCTGTGTTTTTATTTCATCCACAAAGGCAGCTGCTTCTGTTCATCTTACATGCTCACAACATATATTTTATCTTGGCGGCTCAGTGCCTCATATTTCCTTAGCTAAATCACTCACTGTTAAATGGGGGGAAATAGGACCATGGGTAGAACAATGCCTTAAAAGAACAGACTGGTTACAAGTTACTCCAGGTATTTTTGATACTCCTGACCGTTTAATAACTAAAGTGGTGCTTCAAACTGATTTTTTTAGTACATCGCGCTTTGTGCCGTCCTTCCTCTTTTGCTTCTTCATTGCAAACCACTTTCCCTTCTTGGCTCTCTATGCTCCCTGATTCACTATGGTCCCAGGGAAAGAATGATTATGGAAGGATAGCCCATTGTGAGCCTCTGGTGATCCACCCGAAATCCTCCTTCCGCCCGCACCATGCCCAATATCCTCTGTCTCCCGAAGCAGAGACTGGCATCTCCGCCGTACATTCCGATCTCGTCAAACGCGGTGCCATTATTCCAATTGAATACTCTCCAGTCAATTCCCCCATTCTACCTGTAAAAAAGGCTGACGGTTCATGGCGTTTCGTACAAGACTTGCGACAAGTAAATTCTGCCATCTTCCCTAGGGCCCCTATCGTCCCTAATCCTTCCACTATCCTCTCTACTATCCCTCCTTCCGCTCGGTACTTCTCCGTTATTGACCTAGCTAATGCTTTCTTTTCTATCCCTGTACACCCTGATTCTCAATTTTAGTTTGCTTTTACTTTCCAAAACCGCCGTTGGACATGGACCGTCATGCCTCAGGGATACACTGAAGCCCCTTGTGTATATGGAGAAGCTCTTGCCCAAAATTTAGAAGGCTTTTGGCTGGACAGAGGTAGTACATTGATACAGTATGTAGATGACATAATGCTATGTAGCGCTACGGAAGAAGATTGTGTAAAAGATACCCAAAAATTGTTGCTGTTTTTGGGGGACAATGGCCATAAAGTTTCTAAAGTTAAGCTGCAGCTAATCAAAACAACTGTAAAATATGTAGGTCATGACATTATGTGTGGAACAAGAGCTCTCTCTAGCGATCGCATTACAGCCATCCAAAATCTTCCTAGACCGGTCACAAAACAACAGGTTATGTCTGTTTTAGGTATTCTGGGCTACTGCAGACAGTGGGTTCTAAATTTTACTGAAAGAGCACAGCCGTTGCAACAATTGGCTAATACTCCTGGCACTCCCCTTTCTGGCCAGGTCCAATGGAATGAACAGGCTGAGAAGGCTCTCTGTGACTTAAAAACTGCTCTTCTATCTGCACCCGCTCTTGGTTTGCCTGATCATTCTCGTCCATTCACTTTGTTCGTGGACAAAAAGCAGGGATTTATGAATTCAGTACTGACGCAACAACACGGAGATAAACAGAGACCGGTGGCTTATTTTTCTAAAAAACTGGATCCAGTGGCTGCAGCACTTCCTCCGTGTCTTCGTGCTGTGGCTGCAACAACAGAAGCTGTATTAGCAAGCACGGATGTAGTTCTCATGAGCCCCCTAACAGTTAAAGTGCCTCACGCTGTACATTCTATCCTAGTACAAGCCAAAACTTCACATCTCACTACTGCTAGGGCAATACACTATCAGAATGTACTCTGTACTTTGTCAAATGTTACAATTGAAAGATGCTCCACTTTAAATCCAGCCACTCTTCTCCCAATTAACAACGAAGGAGAACCACATAATTGCCATGATGAAATAGCAAAGGTTGTAAAACCTAGAGTAGATCTACAGGAAACACCTTTAGAAACTGGAGAAATGATTTTTGTGGATGGATGTTCCTTGCGATTGAAAAATGGAGCACCCTCAACCAGTTACGCAGTGGTCCAAGGGGACCGCCTGCTGGAAGCAAATCGAATTTCATCAAGCTTGAGTGCACAAGCAGCTGAACTCGTAGCACTCACTCGAGCGTGTCAGCTGTCCGAAGGGAAGATCGTAACAATTTATACGGATTCCAGGTATGCTTTTGGAGTCTGCCATGATCATGGAGCACTATGGAAACTAAGGGGATTCAAGACCAGTACTGGCAAACCCATCCAACATCAGAAATTGATCGAATCCCTTTTAGAAGCTATAACCAAACCATCGAAGCTAGCGATTGTTAAATGTCAAGCTCACACAGGAAAACAGGATCCTGTTAGCAAAGGAAATGAATTAGCTGACCACTTTGCTAAAGAGGCTGCATATAATAACACACCAATTTCTTTATTCCAACAGAGAAATGACCAGGACCCTGATAATCAAATTATTTCTTTACAGAGTGCAGCCACGGATATCGAAAGGAGAAAATGGTCCAAAGAAGGGTCCCTCTCTGATGGAGTCTGGACTCATAAACACACTAACAAACCTTTTCTCCCAAAAGCCTCTTTCCCAGGAATGGCAAAAATCGCCCATGGCCTCGATCACGCAGGTAGAGATGCCATGGTTCGAGATGTTGAAAAACATTGGGAAGCTGTAGGTTTCTCTACATATGCAGAGCAATTTTGCAGACGCTGTGCAATATGTCAAAAGTTTAATGTGGGAAAAGGTACCCAGGTAAGTCCCGCCGTTACCCCTAATCCAATGGGTCCGTTTGAACACCTCCAAATGGATTTCATTGAACTAACCCCGTCTAAAGGGTACCGATATTGCCTTGTGATTGTCGATGTGCTCTCCCGATGGGTAGAGGCTTTCCCTACAAAACACAACAATGCCAAAACAGTCAAATCAAGTCAAGTCAACTTTATTTATAAAGCACTTTACATACAACAGCCGCTGACCAAAGTTCTGAACATAGGCTAAAATAAATTTTAAACAAAAACAAAATAATAAATAAGTAAAATAAAATACAATAAATGAAACTAATTAAAACATAGTAAACAGAACTAAACAGAGTTAAAACAGAGTAAAATCAACTGCTCACACAGGATCAAACGCCAAACCAAAGAGGTAAGTCTTAAGAGCAGACTTAAAAATGGGCAGTGAGGAAGCCTGTCTAATGTGGATCGGCAGTGAATTCCAGAGCCTTGGAGCCACAATGGAAAAAGCCCTATCCCCCCTGAGCTTTTGCTGAGTCCTAGGCACATCCAGAAGCAGCTGACCAGCTGATCTGAGTGAGCGGGAAGGAGAGTGCATATGCAGCAGCTCAGCGAGGTAGGGCGGAGCAAGCCCAATTAAGAACTTAAAAACAAATAAAAGAATCTTAAAATGAACTCTAAACTGAACAGGCAGCCAGTGCAGTGAGGATAACACAGGTGTAATGTGCTCATTTTTTCGCGTGCCAGTTAAAAGGCGTGCAGCAGCATTTTGCACCAGCTGGAGCTGAGACAGGGTGGACTGGCTAACACCAACATACAACGAATTACAATACAAAACAGTAGCTAAAGCACTAATTAAAGAGATTATTCCAAGATGGGGTATCCCTCAAAAGTTACAAACAGATAATGGCACTCATTTTGTGAACTCCGTTATAAATGAATTAACCACCTGGCTCCAAATTAATGTGCACCACTATTGTAAATACCATCCCCAAAGCGGAGGCATCGTAGAACGATGCAATGGCACTTTAAAAGCTAAACTCGCAAAAATTTGTGAACAAACTAATTTATCATGGCCGGATGCACTACCCTTAGCTTTAATGGGACTAAGGGGACGGACACACCGACAACTGGGACTATCGCCGTTTGAGATTCTGACCGGACGTCCCATGCCCATTGGCATGATTGTAGGAAATGTGAATTTGCATACTGTGGACAATGATCTTCTCTCTAGTCTTGCAGGTCTCCGAACCTCATTGAAGGAAGTCCACCAGCAGGTTAATCAAGCCTGGAGGACCAGCCCACCTTCTAAGGATTTACCAATTCCCTTGGGCACCTGGATCCTGGTTCGAGATACTCGGAGGAAACACTGGCATCAGCCTAGGTGGAGAGGACCATTCCAAATTCTTCTATCCACACCACATGCTGTGAAAGTTGAAGGACTGCCTGCCTGGATCCACGCATCGCATTGCAAGAAATGGCTATCTTAAAAATACTTTTTCTGTTGACTGGATTAATTACCTTTATTATAACCAACGTTTCCTTAACTTCACCAAAGACGCTATTGAAGGCATACATGAACAGCTTGACCGTACTTCTCTGATGACTCGGCAAAATCGTCTAGCCTTGGACATGTTACTTGCGGAAAAGGGAGGCGTCTGTGCTATGTTTGGCGATGCTTGTTGTACATATATTCCTAATAATACCGCGCCAGATGGATCAATAACTCGTGCATTGGCAGGTCTCACTGCTCTCTCTAATGAACTTGCCACTAATTCTGGCATTACAAATCCCTGGGATCAGTGGTTTGCATCCTCCTTCGGATCCTGGGGACAATGGATAAGATCTGTTTTTATTTCTTTGGTTGTGGCATTTTGCCTCCTCCTACTGGTTGGTTGTTGTATTATCCCTTTGTTTCGCTACATAATATCTAAGTACTTTACCGCCTCTATGGAAAGGGCATATATGCTACATGAGGAGCACATGTCTCGTATAGCTTCTTCCATTTTCTCCTCCCCATCCCCTTCCCCCCCCCTTCCCCTTCATCAACCATTTCAATTTAATTCTACTGCCCACATCATTTTGTTCAAAAAGGGAGGAGTGTAAAAACATAAAATGAGGTAATTGAACAAAATGTATGTGTGTAAATACAGAAAATAGGACAGAATGATCAAACTTGTTTGTGTTTTGCGTACGTGATAAAAAGCATATATACTTTCTGTAAGTTTTCTTTCAATGATGTGTGTGACAAGAAAATATACCTTTAGGGTAAAGACTTTACCAATTGGAATAATACAAAATGAGTCAGGACGCTATTTTTATTGCTTACGTGGTCTACGATCAGGAGACTAGAAAAGCTATAAAAGAGCAAGGATATCTGCGCTCGAGGCAGATGAAGTGCGGTGTCCTAGGACTGTATTTCTCTGTCATATTACCCTTGTCTGGTATGTATCAATAAAAGGTTTTTACTAATTTTAATTTTCTTCTCTGTCTTCAGTCACAAAAAGTGTCCACACCTTCATGATAGAGTCAGCAGAAGAAAACATCCTATCCAGAAAATTGGGCACCTGAACTTTGCATATGAATATCTAAACAAATATGATGCATTTTGGAAGCAAGTATTGTGGACAGATGAAGTCATAATACAGTATAACTTTTTGGCCACAACATGCAAAGGTATGATTGGAGAAAAATGGGTGCCAAATTCCAGGAAATGAACACTTCTCCAGCTATTAAGCATGGGGGTAGATTGATCATGCTTTGGGTTTGTGTTGCAGCCTGTAGCACACTGAACATGTCATTGGTAAAGGGAAGAATAAAAATTAGCAAAATTCTGGAAGCAAACATCACACCATCTGTAAAACAGTTGAAGTCCTACAACAAGATAATGATCTGAAACACACCCCATAATCTACAATGTAATACCTCAAGACGTGCAAGCTGACAGTTTTGCTATGGCCCTTACAGTCCCCTGGCCTAAACATCATTGAAAATCTCTGGAAAGAGCTACAAAGTGCAGTGCATGCAAGGCTGCTCAAGAATCAGGCAGAATTTGAAGCCTTTTGCAAGAAAAACCATGTGTGAAAATAACCCATGTAAGAAATGAAAGACTCTTAGCTGGCTATAAAAAGCATTTATAAGCTGTGATACCTGACAAGGAGGGTGTTGCTAAGTACTGACCATGTCAGGTGCCCAAAGTTTTCCTTCAGGTCTTTTTTATTTTTTGGTATTTTGAATGAATGTAATAAAAATGCAATCTTGCTTAAAATATTACAGAAATGTGTCACCTTTAACTTTATGTCTTTTGGTGATCAGTTCATCTTCTGCTCACTTAACAATTCACATTAACAGATATTTTTAATAAGAGTACCCAAACGTTTGCAAGCCACTGTATATATATATATATATATATATATATATATATATATATATATATATGTATATATATGTATGTCAAAAAGTTGAGACAGAGTCATATAAAGGTTTGGGGCAGTCACCCATATAATTTGTATCCTGGCTGTAAAGTTGCTTCTTTTAAAGTATACAGCACTGATGTGCACACAACTGAGTCCAAAACAAGACTGACAAATAAGGAAAAGGGGCAGGCTTTTAAAGGGGAAGACAGGAAGTGTGGTCATAAGGATCGGGCCCATGTTCTTCAGCCATTGGTTCGAGCCCGGACATGACATTACAGGGGCTGGAGCCGGTAAGGTCTCCTTCCAATGGCTCGGTCCCGGAAGTGTCGTCAAGAGAGCCAGATGGAATCTCCCGGGAATGGTCTACAGGAAAGGGAGAAAAAGAGTCAGTGCACTCTGCCACCTCCTGGCATGCCTCAGAACTGCCTTCACTCAAGCCCTTTAGCTGCCTCCCATGCGCACGTGTGTGACAATATATATATATATATATTTGAAACACATAATGAAAGGGTTCCTAGAAGAGAGACAGGAATGTACACTAGATTGTATTTATTGAGGTATGTCCTATATACAGTATGTTCTGGATCACTAAGAACATTCAGAGGTAGTTACACCCTGTAAGAAAGAAAGAAATTGAAGAATAATTTGGGTAAAATGGACAATACTTACCCAGTGAGCTATAAAGCTAGAAAACCAGTATAGTTATAAGGATGCTTGAACCCCTTCTAATGAGAGAATGAGGCCTTTGAAGACTTGGTATATGGCAGCACAGCATTACTGGGTGATAGAATAGGAATGCAGTGACCATTTTTAGAGGTTATGCACCTGGTGAATTCTCCTGTAGACATGGCAGTTTATTAGCAAATGGAGGTTCTGGTGTGTTGAGATGCACTGATATCCCTGTTGTAAAAATGCAGGTTCCCCACATCCCTGTATCACTAGACTGCATATAATTTAAGAGTCTGTGAAATCAGAATTTAAATCTGTCTCAAGAACAAACTCAGTTGAGAAAGGAAGAGAGGCCAAAAAACAGAGAAATGTAGACAGACAGAAAAACAGGAGATGATTAATACAGCAGGGAATGTGGATGAGACAGTCATAGTTGACATTGTCATAATTATGCTTTTCTGGCAGTATTTGATGGCTGGTGTAAGCCAGCTCTGGACAGGTCACCAAACCAACACACACACACACCAGGAGCCACTCTACACCTAATTTTAAATCATACAACTTTCAGATGTAAAAAATTAATCCAAAATAAGACAGAATAAATTCTAAACACTACAGGATCCAAAAATGTGACTTGGGAGCAACATTCTGATCATCCTCAAGTTTTGCAGTAAAAACATCCTTGGTGCATGTTCACATATAATGTGAAAGGCACCTACTGCAATAGCCAGGTCTGTCAGACGTATGTCTGTCCACATTAAATAACTTGGGTCCCGGTGAACTGAATTTGTTAAACTTGACAAATTTGTTCTTCATGAAAATTTGTTGAGAAAGTGAAATTTTCATTGTGATATCCTGAATACAGTGTGCCACGCACATTACTGAAAACTTCAGAATGTTCCATTGAAAAATATTGGCAAATTTGCAAACTTGTCAATCTGAAAACAGGGAAACATTTTAAGCCAGTGATTTTCAACCTACGTTCCTCCAGGGTCGCCAGTATACTACTAGAATATGTGAGGACCACCCTACACTGTGTATAATTTCTAATTTTTTTATACTTTTGCTGCATTCATGACAAAGGTACTCATTTTTTTAACTTACATTTATTAACAAAGGAAAATTTGCCTCTACTGCTTTTACACTGCGTGTGTTTTAAAGCATAAAATAAAATTATTATACCATTTAAAAAACACCTTGTATTTTTTTATTAAATAATTTTTTTTTTCATGAATTCTTTTAACCATAACATAAAATGAGAAGGCATTTTTAGACATACTTCATAACCAGTAATTACCAAAATATAGAATTTGTCACTGCAGATATTTTTGATAACAACAAAAGCTGTTCACTATTCACTTGGTTTATCTGTTACTTTTTAAAATAAAAATTTCTGAATTTAAAAAATCAAAAATAATTTTTATAATGCTGTAGGCATTTTTAATAACAGAATTACAGAATGTACTCATTTATACTGTAGATTCAACATGAGTGGAAATGGAAATGCAGTTTCTCTCCACATATAACATGTCAACTACAACAAATGGTGTAGCTCAAAGTGCTTTACAAGATGAAGAAGGAAATGTTGATATGAAACAAAAACAAGATGAGGCAATATTAAGTAACAAAGAATAAAGTAAGGTCAGATAGCCAGGAGGAAAGAAAAAAACATACAAAAAAAAATTCCAGATGGGCTGGAGAAAAAAAAACAAAATCTGCAGGGGTTCCAAGGCATTCTACCTAACATAAATGATCTAAATAAGTCCTCATGGTTTTCAGACTTCATGTGAAAGAATTTGATGATGATGGAGATGTGGATATCCGGGTTGCTACCTTCAATCTATCAATATACTGAGCCTTGATGAAAATGATAATTCAATGTATGTATATCTTAACAGGGATACACTAAAATGTAGCTATGAGAAAGCCATGTTAAAATAAGGGGCTTTTAGCAGTCTTTTAATATGCTCCACTGTATTCACCTTGCAAATTTCTATCTGTAAACTATTCCAGATTTTAGGTGCATAACACCAGAAGGCTGCCTCATCACTTCTTTTAAGTTTAGCTCTTGGAATTATAAGCAGACCTCAAAGATTCAAAGATCTAAGGTTATGATTTGGAGTGTAAGGTGACAGGCATTATATAGGAAAAATATAGGAGGTTTTGTAAACCAGAGGCAGTATATTAAAGTCAATTCTGAATGGCACAGGTAACCAATGTAATGACCTCAAAACTGGAGAGATTTGCTCAATTTTTTTTCTTAGTTAAGATTCTGGCAGCTGTATTCTGCACAAGCTGCAATCAATTGATGTTTCTCTCGAGTAGTTCTGAAAGGAGTGAATTACAGTAATCCACTCACAAAACACAAAGCAAAAGCGCCAACTTATTTTTCAGCATCTTGCAAAGTTATAAGGGATGTAACTTTTGATATATTCCTTAAGTGAAAAAATGCTGTCCTGGTAATCTGATTAATATGTGATTTAAAATTTAGGTCAACAGAAAAAAACATAAGTATCATGTAGGCTGGTAGCAGCAGTCAGATAAACCACACAAGGGTGGCCAACCCTGACACCTGTGCACCTTTAAAAGCAGCAGCGTGTGAGACTGTCAGGTCTTTTCCATCATGCTAAAACACTAAGGCTTTTCATATCAATGTTTCAGACCACGTTCTTTTCATTTTTTTCTTGGTAGGGCATTATCAGCATCCCGTTTTCCATTCTAACTACCTGCGTGGACTCATGCTCAGGTAAATGCAAGTTACCACTAAATCCAGAATTGTTGTGTATGTGTGGGGAGTTCATCCAATCTCTATCCAGACTGGAGATGCATTTCAATATCAGGTGTAAATGTAATCCAACTAATCTATATATGGTGTGACAGATAGGGGGCACTATCGCTCCCTTGAACCCTCGGATCAGACGCCAGACACCAGATAAAAGTCCAATTATTATTTATTTTATAATAATAATGTGCACCAAGCACCTCCACTCCACAATACTCATAAATATACACAATAACAATAATCAATAAACAATCCTCCACCCCCAAATGCGTTGCCACCCTTCCTCCCGACTCAGCTCAGTCTGCTGGGGTTTCCCATCGTCCTTTTATATTTCTTGACCCGGAAGTGTTTCTGTCCCTCAGTCCATGTGACTCTTAATACTTCCGGGTCAGGTGAAAACTCCTAGGACGTACTTTCGGGTTATAGTGCAAATAAAAATCCCTGGGCCTCCCTGCAGCGTCCCCTTGCGGCCCCCATGGTATCCAGCAGGGCTGTGCATTAAAACTCCAATGTCCATGAGGCCCTGCTGGAATTCGGGGCACCTCCATGTTGCAGGGAGGGCTCCATCTGGCGGCCTGGGGGTATTGGCCAAGATGAACGGCCTGCCATATCCCACAATGGATACAATCTATACATACATTTTAGTGTTTTCCTCATTGGTAAAGGAAGACACATAAGTCAGTGAATGTAGTCTACTAAAAAAATAAGTTTATTAAGGTGTGAGGTTCAAAATGGGTGAGAAGTAAGAATGGTGTAGGAAAAGAACAGGATTCAATAAATTATGTTGTGAATTATATAATCTCCTTCACTGTTCTGGCTGTGGGGGATGCCTTAATCGAGCAGCACTAGCATTTTAGCTGACTAAAGCAAGCCACCAGTCCAAGTTTTTCTTGGACTCAAACATGGCACTTTTTCATCTGTTTCTCTGCCTTTCAGCTCTTGGTGAAGCAACACCTGCACTCAACCTCTATAACGCGGGTTTCTGCAGACAATGGGTCTTTTTACTTCTGGTACATGCTTCCTCAGTTGGTTTGCCCAGTTGATTTCATACAAGGGACGCTATTGGCGGATGGCTGAGAAGCTACCCAATCAGAGCACGCAGTTAAGTTCCTGTGTGCTGATTGGCTCAGCAACGGAGTGCCGAATTCGATTCCACTGCGTTAACCAGGAAGTCTTATCTCGCTCATTCAGCATCAACATGTTTTGCTGTGTAAAGAGTTAACTTTTATGCTCTTTTGTGCTTATCTTTGTGCATAGTCAAACCCTTCGTTATGGCTCCAAAACGATCTGCTCCTGCTACTGCTTCAGGGGCCGTGCCCAAGCGCCAACGGAAAATGCCAACGATTTCCGAAAAGGTAAAAGGTTTGGATATGTTTTATTTAAAAAGGAGGAAAAGAATATAAGATCTACGGCCGAGGTGTCCTTTAACCAGGGTGCAAAACAAGTTGTAAGTGGACGTAATAAGTCAGTAAGGTTTATAAGAGTGTGGGAAGGGTTTATAAAGCCTTAAAATATATATAAATAATAAAATAAATATAAGGTCGCTACTTTGCGGATTTTCACCTATTGCGGGGGGCTCTGGAACGTAACCCCCGCAATAGGCGAGGGATAACTGTATTATGATATTGTTTATTCATTCATCTCCACATAAGGTAAGAACCCTCCTCTGCTTTACCAGAATACAGGGCTAGGTCTTGTTTCTGCCTCTGCCCCATCCTGTGCTTCTCTGAGTGGTGTCTTGTGTAAACCTCAGCAGCAGCTCACTTCTCCTGCTCCTTGGAATTGATGTGACATGGTGTTCATGTAAAAAACAGAAGCAACATGACTTACGTAGAAATGTATGAAAAATAACTCACTCACTAAATGTGTACTCAATATTTCCATTACACTAAAAACTAATACATCTTAATTATAGAAGGGTTATAATGTTTCACTATTTCTCTGACACTGTAATTTAGAAGCAAAGTGCCACAGCCTCATGACATCTATCATATTTGGATGCAGCCAACAATATTTGCTTGAAACAAATCCAGTAATCTGAATAATTTTATGCGTAAGAAATCTGAACTATGAATAGCCACATACCATCTACATCCAACAACTAGCAATAACAATTTTCATCACTTGAGTCAGAATCTGCTGTCTATGAAAACAATTTCAGCCTCATGTAAAATGGTATTTAAAACATGTTTTACAGACAGTACTATTAGTAAAAATACTCTGTAAATAAAAAATGAATCATGAGTCACAATCATCAAATGTCTTCAAGATAGATCTCCTTTATTACATCAAGCCTAATACAGCCTGCCATGTGCACTTCTCAGTGCATTGTGACAAAACTGAACAATCTAACACATCAGTGGTCTTAAATAAATTAAGTTAATTAACATAACACATTCAAGAAGTACTGTATTTCACTTTACACCAGTCAACCTACAGAAAAATGGCACAGTATACTCTTTTAACACTCCTACAGTATGTCTTAATATTATCTAAAAATCCCAAAACAGTTAAACAGATTAACAGTCTTTGGTAAATATCTATGTAAATTATGATAAGGAACAAAATAAAAAGTATTATTTTTTTCATTATCACATTGTTCCCTTATTATCTGTTCTGGGAACAAATGTTACAGAATGTCTTAGGTAAACAAGCTTGCATAGTCTGAAGCACTTTACAATTTAATTTAAAAAAGTTTTACCTTAACAAATACTCACACATGTAATTATATACTATCATCCCTGTCATTTTTTAATATGACTCATTGTTACGAAACTATGTAATAAATAAAATAGTGAAGACAAACTATTTGATGAAGTGACTAGAGAGATGTTAAGCAAAATGACACCTTTTCTTGGCTAACTAGAAAGATTACAATAAGCAGTACATCTTGCCTGAAGAAGGGGCCTAAGGGGACTGAGTTGGCTCGAAAGCTTGCATATTGTAATCTTTCTAGTTAGCCAATAAAAGGCATCATTTTGTTTATCTTCTCACTACATTCATAATGGCTAACATGGTACAACACCCTAGTACTATAAAGTGACTAGAAAATACTCCAACATTCTAACCACCTAACCGACTCTACGAATGCATTTGATTGTTATGCTGTGTGTACATTTTCTAACTTTTTTTTTTAACGGAGGAAAATAATGTTGGTCTTTTCATAACTTGTCATTGATTTTCACTATCTAACCTTAATTAGTTAAAGCATCTCAAAAATTTAACCTCAAACTCAGCATTAATAAAAAGTCACCACCATTTACCCTGCTGAGAATAAGGTGGAAGAACTGTTCAATGTTTAAATTTCCTGTGTGAAACTAAATGGTTTCCTTGAATGAAAAAAATGTCTGCTGACTGCAGAAAGTGGCATATTTTCTTTAAATGAAGTTATTCAAAATAATTGGTTTGATTGTGTAATTCTTTTCATTCCGATGTCTCTTAAGAAAGCAGTGCTGCTTTGGCTCCAAGTTACATTTCCCTCTAGTGGCTCCTGGTTTCCCTTCATCCTTGAATCCCTTTACAGAGAAAGTTCTAAAAGGCAGTTATCATCCAGCTTATCTTCTTACATGCTCAATACATGTGCTCTACTATACTGCATGACTGAATGCTAGCCATATTGTTTATGAATGGAAATGACTGGACTCCAACTGATCTTTTACATTTATGTTGTGTTTAGTTTCCTGAGTTGAGCCCTATGTACTATTAGCCACCAGCTAGAAGGTTTTCAGGACTTGTCAAACTGGAGACAGACCATGGCTTCACTCTCTCTTGCTGTCTCCCTGTGGGCTACAATATGTTGCTCCCAAATTACTCACTACACAAGCAGAACATAGTTCTATTTGACTGGACTCTTCTCTCCAGGCTGCAATACAGTTTCTAAGTATAGGTTTTTGTCTGGCCAAGGATGTACCTTGCTTCTATTGTGTGCCAACCTGGTGTCCTTACACATATTTCAGCTATTTAAGGTCCAGACAATCCTCCACAGACCTTAAAATAAACATATAAAAGGTTATTTTATAGAAGGAAGAACAAAGACAATTTTAATATTTTTCATTAGGAAAGATATAAAATACAGTAAGTGTACAGAAGCAAAAATGTATTGATACGAAAGACCATAAAAACATAACAAAATAAACAGTTCTTATTCTCACTTAAAACAGTTCAGGGTCAGTGAAGGTCAGAGCCTAATCTGACAGCATGGGGCTCATGGCAGTAACTGACTCCAGGGAGAGCAAAAGTGCATCACAGGCCCAATTTATAATCATATATTAAAATATCATGCACATCTTTAGGAGGAAAATGGAAGTATCCAGAGAAGAACCAGCAGCGTAACAGAAAAAATGTGCAAACCCCATACAGACAAAGCTAAGTACAGACTTTAAACCAAGGATTATGAATTCAAAAGACAGCAGGTCTATCACTGTGCTGCTATGTTATTCTAAAAAAATATAAGACTCTGAAAACATTAAAAATATATTCCAATAAAGGAATTTCTGTTACATTCTGGGTAGCTTTTATAACAAAGTAGGTTAACTATTGACACGGAGAGCCAGGACCCTTACCTGGCGGGGATGGCTTTATCTCCCCCAAATCACTAAGTGGCAACCCTCCTGGGTTGCTACAGTGCCACCGATTCCCGCAGGGCTTCATGGGAGTTAGAGTTTGGGACAGCCCTATTGGGCTTCGGGAGTGTTGCCAGGCTGCAGAGCTCTTCTTTGTATGGACTTCTTCCTTACCCAGTAGTGCTTCCAGACCACACAGTTGAGACCCTGGAAGTTCTCCTGGGTGCCTGAATAAAAGGAGCCAGCTGCCACTAATCTGGGAGCCAGAGTTGGGAGGGAGAAGACAAATATGGCTGGAGGAGAAGTGGAGGATAAGAGGAATGAGAAAGAGAGAGAGAAAGAGAATGGAAGAAAGTTCTGTACTGTGATTTCTGCTTAACGGGTTCTTTTGTACTGTTCATTGCTATGGGAACGATGTGGGAAGCATTTCCCACAACTAAATAATCATGAGATGTGCTGGGCTTGTGTCTGCACCTCTTTGTGTTAGGGTCAGTTGGCTGGTGTGCCCCCTGCAGGCCATACCATGTAAACATATGTTGTGTTTTTTTAACACATGGTGCATTTTTTGTCTCCATTCTCCTTGACTAAATTGCAAACTTCATGCATACAGAGACTAAACTTAGATTTGAGCCCTGATCTAATGAGGCTGTATGTAATGATAGATGACAGATGCTGAAAATGATGTTGATCTATGAAGTTCAAAGCTGACAATGATTTCTAGTTTAATTTAGGTACAGGAACTGGTAGCTGGTCAGGAAATGTCTTTGACATTTGAATGACGGCTCAAGTAAAGTGTTCCTCCGTTCCAAATAACATATCACTGGGTTTGAACCCACAGTAATAAAATGCACAATACTGCTGACCACTGACCCACTTGCACTTTTTATTGCATTCATTTACTTATCTACAGCACTGGCCCACATATTATATGTTTGAGATTAAGTTTCAAACAGATGGGAGGGCATTTTACAGTTTTCTGTTCTGGTCCATTCTCAATAATGGAAATGCAAGTATAGAGCATTCTGCTAATTAAAGTATTAAATATTAATAGGCATTAAAGTATAAATATTTAACATCTTTGCCTTTACCGATAAACAAGAAAAGTGCAAGGTAAAATGTTTAAGTATCACTTTTTATGTTTATTACCACATTGTTTAGATCATATACCTTTTTTGAGAAGTTGTTACTGTTAACACTGTAAAAAGTCAAGTATTTTTTACAATGCATTTCTTTTCAAATAAAAAAGATCATAATCTAGTATAGTGGTGAGGGATGTCAGTCCTGGAGGGCTGCAGTCCAGCCCATTTGCTTCATGAGAAGTAAACTACAGTATTGCTGATAAAGCATATATACTCAAGACATTTTCCTGCTTTACTTCAGTTGTCTCACTTGTTAACATTTCGCAATCCTTAATTGCTTATTTAAGTCTAATCAGCTGCATTCACTGTTTTTAATGGCTCCTTATTAGCACTAAGATGCAAATGACAAAGAAACCAGCAGTTCTTCAACTAACTCGTTTCCATTTACAACTGTGTGAATTCTTTTTGCACTATTTGCTTTAATAAAATACTTAGTAGGAAACTGAAGAGAAAAATATGAAGGACTGAAAATTACTTATCTGTTTTAGACTACAAATCACTTGGATGAAGTCCTTAGAAAGAAAGAAATCAGCAACATAAGAATGTCCTGATACGGCAGAGTTAAAACAACAACAGACCATTGAATGAGGCAAGGCTGTTTAGTGGCAAGGACTGTTTTCTAATTAAGCAACTGGATTGGAACAAAAACTTGCATCCACTGCTGCCCTTCCAGGACCGATGTTGCTCTCCTCTGATCTAGAAGGTCCATCTCAACAGATTTAATTAATCATGTATTAATAAAAGTCTTAAAATATTAAAAAAACTAAACAATAGCATGTGTTTAATATCATATTGTTTAATCTGCTCATCATTTTAATATTTCTTGGCTGACACATTTATCCAGGGTGACAACACTTAGTATACAATTTGTTTTTCCATACAGGTAGGTGAAGTGATTTTATTATGGTCACAAAGTGTCAGTACAGGGATTTAGACCCAGAACATATGCCACATTACCTTACTTTCTCAGGTCCACCATTGCCTTTGATTATTTTTCCACTTTAGCTAAATTCACTTCAAATTGACAGCAGAGTCTCAGAATGAAATAAGGTGTTTGGTAATTTGAGCCAATCATGGAAACGTTTTCTTAAAGACCTTACATCCTCTGACTGCCTGTAAACAATTTGGAGGAGCGGAGGGTCGAAAGTCCACAGTAAGAGCAGGTCACCTCTACTGTCTGTTGGAAGAGATTTGCAACTGCTATTTGCAACTTTGCCCAGATTCCAAAAAAGACATGTTTAGCACAATAAATTAATAAAGACAAAACATATAAAAGCAGCACACATAATTTATGATCAAATTTGAGGAGTATGTTATTTGAATACAGTCCAACTTGCATTTATTTATTCTATCATTTAAAAACCTTTAGTTTACCATTTATTTCAGAATTAAATGGCCAAACGTCTTAATTCAACCTGTATATTTTTAACTATTACAAACATTTAGTGAAGTTACCTGCCTAATTAAAGTTTTTGCTATCAAGTTTATATAAGAGAAATTAAAGTCATTAACAAACTTAACAAACCACAGTAGAGTACATTACATTTGGGCGGTAAATTACAAAATTTTCCATGATGCCTTCTCACACCAACTAAGCCTTGTATAAGTATAAATAACCTTAAAAGGGAAGATGTAACAATGTCAAAGAAAACAAGGGAAGAGAGACAGAGAAAAATCAGCACACTGCATCACAGTCACCCTCTATATGATTGCTTGTATGGAGCAGGTGTTGAGCAAGGTCAAGGGGTCCAGCAACTGTGAGGCATCTAATGGTGAAGAGAGATCCACTGATATTTACTTTACCGACCATGCTGTGATCTTCATGGAGTCCATGGAGGCTCTGATTGAGGCGCTCAAGAGAGTGAGGAGTTCTGAGTGTCTGGGCTTGGAAGTGTCCTGGATAAAAACCAAGATCCAGGCCTTTGATGACCTCTTGGGCATAACCATCAATAGAGTATCTGTCTGCGGAGAGAGTGTCGATCGCGTCCAGAGGTTTACTTACCTCAGCAGTGATATTCTAATCCCTTTTGAGTCTTTTTATGAAGTCAGTATATGAATTGGGAGTTCATGGTGGTGCATGAGGTCACTGGAAAGGGTGTGTGGCACTCCTGATATCTGAAGAAGGTCCAAGTCTTTAGAGTCCCGCTGCTTCCTGTTTTGCTCTATGGTTGCGAGACATGGACGCTATCTAATGACCTGAGACCAAGACTGGACTCCTTTGGTACTGTGTCTCTTCAAGGAATCTTTGGGTACCACTGGTTAGACTTTGTGTCGAATTAGTAGTTTTCTCATGGTGTCCCAAATGAGGCACATTACCTGCATTGTAAGGGAGTGTCAGTTACAGCACTACCACCATGTGGCACGATTCTTCAAGGGTTATCCGGCTCGCAGGATCCTCATTGTTGAGGACCTGAACAGCTACACCAAGCCAAAGGTGCCCACATAACACCTGGCTGAGGCAAATAGATGGTCATTCCATGGTGACTGGACTGTGTGTCTGACTTGGGGGTTACCAATCGGGATCCTGATGTATTTCATCATGTGGTGGGTGCGGCAACATGCTGTACAGTGGATGCTCCCCAAGCTGACCAGACCTGATGTTGATGATTGGGGTTGATAGACTCAAAAGTAATATTTTTAAAAATTATATTCCAAACAAGAATTATGAAAGAAGGAGAATTATGCTTCCAAGCTAACTGAACAGATAGTGACTTAACAGTGATGTTTCACAAGACTGCATATGATACAGAGCAGACTTATTTTTAAGAGATAGACACCAAATAAAGAATAGAAGTAGATAACAAGACAGAGAGATGACAAAGAAACACTATGAGACCTAAGAACAGACCTAATTTGGAGATAAATGAAAAATTAGGAGGATGTTTTAGAGCAGTAGTTTCTAACCTTTTTTGGCACTGGGAGCCAGTTTTTTTGTTCATGATGAACAATTTATTAGCAGTAATTTTAGTGTAAACTTTAGTGTCCGTTTTCCTTTTTTACAGGTAACCAGGCCTTGTTTGATTTTCACAAGTTTATAAAAATTAGGGGTAAGTGAAGAGAGTACAGGGTAATGTGCTTTATTTTATTGGTGGCTAGAATTTCAGTGCAGTTATACAGTATGTTGCACAAGAAAGGCATGATGTTAGGTAATTGTATGCTCTTTCTTATATTTGGCAATTCGATGTACAATGAGATAATGCCTGGAGTGCCTCCTGGCTTATTGTACAGCCTCATGATGTTCATTTTTGCATTTAAAAAAAGTTGAATGATTTACATCTGTAAATATCATGCTTTGTTTCTATATGTCTTCATAGTTTGGAAGTCTTTTTGCTTTCATTTTACAGTATCACACTATTGGTAATGCACAATGGCCATTGCTCACCATACTTCACAGTAAAAGTCAATCTATACCTCAGGAAATCTGACTTATAATCAGGGTTAAATACACAGGGACAGTTATTCTCCAGAGCAGTGAATTATGATATTGAGTGAAAGATTTTCTGTCTGAAGGACCAGGCCAGTTTGGAAGCTTAGTTAATAGTGAGATTGCAATTTTCCCCCTTAAATGCTAGCCAGATACACTATATTTCAGATTCATCCTCTGAGCCAGAGTTGAAACTGATGTCCCTTCCGAAGCATTTGATAGCTTCTGACAGTATGTAAGGTCTCACAGTAATGATAAATTACTCCAATAAACTGTACAGGAAGGTGCTAACAAGAAATAAAACTCGTAGAAAACACATGTATGGTCAGAGTGTGAAAATGATGCATCCAGACATTTTAAAATAATTGAGTGAGTGACTGCAAAATGAAGATCTATGCTAATGTGGAATGGGGGTGATGTCTGGTACAGTAAAAACTCCTTGGCAGTAAGTTTCAGAAAGCACAGGGAATCAAGTAAATTTGAATTAGGCACAAACTTACAGAGGGAATTAGGTAGAATGGAAAAGGGGTATACTGATGTAGCGGGAGAAGTGATTTGACTAACAGGAAGTTCATATATGCATTTGTGTCAATGCCAAGAATTAGTCCATAGCCATCAAAATTTAAGAATTGACTAGATAATAAAGAGAACAAGGGAAATTGACATGGGTGGGCTCATACATAATAATAATACATAGATGCTGCAGATGTTCTATCAGACGGTTGTGGCAAGCGCCCTCTTCTATGCAGTGGTGTACTGGGGAGGCAGCATAAAGAAGAGGGACGCCTCACGCCTGGACAAACTGGTGAGGAAGGCAGGCTCTATTGTATGCATGGAGCTGGACAGTTTGACATCTGTGGCAGAGCGACGGGCGCTGAGCAGGCTCCTATCAATCACAGGGAATCCACTGCATCCACTGAACAGTATCATCTCCAGACAGAAGAGTCTGTCACTGTCCTGCTCCACTGACAGACTGAGGAGATCACTGTTCCAGTCCACCTGGGCGGGTAAACGGTAACATTATACAATGCTATTGACTGTTATTTTTTAACTTGCACTGTGTTTTTATCACTCTTTAATTAATATTGTTTTTATCAGTATGCTGCTGCTGGAGTATGTGATTTTGCCCTTGGATATTAATAAAGTATCTATCTATCTATCTATCTATCTATCTATCTATCTATCTATCTATCTATCTATCTATCTATCTATCTATCTATCTATCTATCTATCTATCTATCTATCTATCTATCTATCTATCTATCTATCTATCTATCTATCTATCTATCTATCTATCTAATTATAAAAATAGTAAAACAAGCCCAGATAATTTATGCTTAACATCAAAATTATAACTGGGATGTTAAGAGACAAAAGAATAAGATTTGGCATAAGATGAGGGTAATGCTAACGTTAAGATGAAGAGTATACTTTAAGTAGATTAGAAAATCAAGCAACTGCTGTACAAATATTTATGCTGGAGGGTAAATTTTTAACTCTACATTCACTGCCCAGCAACCGATCCAATGACAAGATAGCGATGAGGCTGCATACTATCACCCCAGTAAGACCTTAAATATAAATTAATTTAATACTAACCATAAATACATGAAGAGAAAAGGTAAACAATGACAAACCCCTATCCCCAAAGGCATACATGTTCACTCCGATGCATTACTTTAAATAACATTGATGAGAAAAAAATACAACAGGCAGTAAAAAAAGTGGTTTAAGAAACAGAAGTACTTGAGTACAGTGGATCACAGCAATTTTCCAATAAACTTTTGAACAGCAGTTTACTAAGACAATTAAAATGAGAGACATAAATTCAATAACACAAAGTATTGAGGATATATAGAAAATCAGTCTAAAGAACCAACACGAAGGACAACATGTTCAATGGGTGATGAGATTAAGATGGACATGCTGCGGCTAACAAAGGGACATTTCTAATAAGGTGAAAATTCTTGATTGCCTCAATGGTCCTTCAAGTTGCAATTCTCAGTGAATGTGCTTTCAGCATTGTGGTTCTTATTTTCTTGAGGTCTTCCCCTATGACTTTTTAATTAGGCAAAATTTGTAGACTCATTCAAATTTCACCTCAAAAAAGGTGCACTTACTGTATTAATACACAAACACACAGAAGGAAGGGAAGATGACAGGGAAAACAAAGTAACAAAGGAATCAACACAACACTAAATAAAAGCTTTCTGCTTCATTAGGCCCTGTTAAGTAGGATATGTCCCCAAATCCCTCATGGTGTGGCTGCCTCATAGTTCCACCTCCATCATATACCAGGCTGTCTCACATGTTTCCTCTCACATCTCGGCTCTGACACTCAGCTATCATTCTTCCTGTATGAGGCTTTGCCAGACTCACCTCACTTGAACATTGGAAGAAGAACATTTGTTAAATCTCATTCCATAGCTACTTCTAGACAACACCCTCAGTCACTTTGGGATTCTGTCATGTATGATAAAAGACGCTAGCGAACACTGTCATCTAGTGGCCTGTGTAGGAATTACACTCCTTAATCCTTACAGAACTATTGAGATACCTATGCATGTTGCTATTGGGTTACTTAATATCTGGGTTAGACACTAATTTCCCTGACATGTTTATTGGAATTATATTGCTGCCAGTCTAGAAGAACCTGAATTGCCATGCTACCAGTCTTCTATGGACTCTCACTCTTGGGTGTTTTGTAGGAATCCTTGAAGTGAACTGGTTTTTTCTGCTTCTAATATCCTAAAAGTAATTTTGACGGCACACTCTTCTCACTTTTAGGTCTCTCCCCATTTATTAGCAGTGCTTTCTGCCCTTTGTTGGTCTCTGTCAGCCCACAATGACATGCACATGAACTTTCTACACGACAATATGATTTGCTAACCCTGTCTTCTTCTCCCTTTATCCCTTATTTCTATACTCCTGATGTACACAAAATAGAAATTAAGCTGAAACCTGTAAAAAGTCCTTTCAAGTGTTAACTTAAATAAAAACAGATTCAATATAAAATATTACAAAAGATCTCATTAATTATAAAAGTTAAACAGAATTCCCTAAATTAGCCTTCCTATTCTTGGTATGACACAGTCTTGGATCTTGGCTAAGATTTCAGACTTAATTTAAACAAATAACTTAACCATGAGCAAAAAGTATCTGCCCACTTAATTTTTAGGAGGTCAGAAAAAAAACTGAAAAAAGTAAAACAATAGAAGACCACACTTTTGTTTAACTGAGTTAGAGAAAGCGTGTGAGAGCAGTGGAGTTGATAGCTATCTGCACAGCTGGTAAATTTCAAAAGTAAGAACATTATATTCTCTGTCTAACATTGTAAACCAAATCTCACTTTATGATCTAACCTACACTTAGGCTGATTGCCCATCAGTTCAAAGCACTCAAAAGCTTTGGCCTGCTTCTCAAACAAATAACTTCAAAGGGTTACTACTGTGAAATGAGAAGGCACATCTTATATCCAGGGGCCCTTGTTTCATTTGTTTCTATAGTTTAGTTTGACAGCATTTTATTGTCTGGAGTTCATATTAAGAGTTACGAAGTTAATTGTTGGTAACGGCTGTAGAACACCTATAATTTACAGTTATTAATAATGTCATAATAACAATTTACTAGTAATTAATATAAAAATTATAGGAACATTTTTGCTGTAAAAGATTCCTTCACCAGACAGAAATACAAAGTTCAGGGATGATTGAATCAACTGCACCATTTAAATTGTGAAGGATTGCCGGCTTTTTACTCCAGCCCTCACCCCCAGGCCGCCAGGAGGAGCTCTCCCAGCAGCGTGGACGTGCCCCGAGTTCCAGCAGGGCCTCATGGACTATGTAGTTTTTATACACAGCCCTGCTGGATACCTTGGGGCCACCGGGAGTCGCTGTAGGAGGGCTCATGGACTCTTATGTGCCCTATAACCCGGGAGTACGTCACGGTCACGTGACAGGAAGAAACGACGTGCTCTCGGGTTGAAGAAAAGGACTGTTTACCCTGACCCGGAAGGGAAAAGGAACTGTGGACTGATTGGGCAGGAACACCTCCGGGTCAGGGTGTATAAAAGGATTGTGGGAAAGCCCAGACATTGAGCTGAGCTGGGAGGTAGGGTGGCGAAGTGTCTGGGCGAGGAGGATTTGTGATTATTGAGAGTTTATTTGTAGTTATTGTGATTTATATGAGTGTGGAGTGGAGGGTGCTTTGTGCACGTCAAGACAAAATAAAGAAGTCTTGGACTTTTATCCAGTGTCTAGAGTGGTACCTGAGGGTGTTAGAGGTGGCTCCATGCCTCTACTGCTACAACATGTTAGTTGTATTACAGCATAAAGATTTTTTTAATGTATTAATTTATTAAAAGGAGGGTGAGCATTCTCACACGCCTGTGTGTGTACCTACAAGCCACTGGGGACCTCTGGCCTATCACTGCAGTTGGTGTTTTGGAAAGAGAACCATTTTCTAGCATAAACAAGTAAGCAGCAAATTTGGGACCATGGATAATAATAATAATTAATTAATAATTCTTTGCATTTATATAGCGCTTTTCTCACTACTCAAAGCGCTCAGCAATTGCAGGTTAAGGACCTTGCTGAAGGGCCCAACAGAGCAGAGTCCCTATTGGCATTTACGGGATTCGAACCGGCAACCTTCCGATTGCCAATGCAGATCCCTAGCCTCAGAGCCACCACTCCGCCATAGAGTTTAAGGAATGGCTGCAGGCCATGGTCCCCACAATTGATGCACTGTTCTACTAAAATAAATCTTGAATACATGGTGCTATTTTCCTTAAAGGTTTTTTAAGGCCACAGCTAATGAAAAACAATAGTTAAATCCATACTGCCCTAAGCAACTCACTCTTACATATCACCTGTCCTTAATAATAATTAATTCTGTTCAACTTCAATTATGTATTAGTTTACTGTTTTATATTTAGCTTGAGTGAGGTCACTTCAATTTGTATATTTTTTTACAGCATTTTCCTTTTTCACACCTCTGACAGTCACTTATGTCGGTAAACAGATCCTCAGTCAGAGCTATTGCAATGGCTGCAGAGTCATACAGTACTTTCATAGCTGCATGCTTATGGCTTATGCCTGATTGTGCTTCCTGCACAAACACAGGTGTGACTGTATGAAGTAAATAAAAGATTAAAAAGTTCCAACTATCAAAACAGTTGCACTCATTGCATACACTTTTTAACTTGTTTAAAAAATAAGAAAATATTTATTTTGCCACAATTACAATAAGTAGGCAAACAAACTAAAAAAAAGCATTATTTTCTATCTTTTAAATATTGTTAATGATACATTACAATACATTATTGTTAATGATGTACATCTTTGTAATTTAAAAGTTTTTAGTATGTTATTGTAATTGAGATTGAATTTATATTACTTTAAATTATTATAAATTTGTGATATTTGGCTTGGGATTATGATATACATATATAACTGTACAGTTGTGACTCTAAAAAGAATGCTATTGCTTTTTATGGTTCATATGTCTCGACCCCCCAGCTTTAATGTCAATTTCCTTTAATGCTTTGTGGCGGATGGCTGTGGAGACTACGCACTTGGAATCCTAGAAGGTGGAAGGACCATGAGAGCGACAGCACCTCCCCCGGACATGAGAGGGCAGCCGCCCTGGTTTGTATGGGGGCCACAGGATTGGAGCTTAGAAGCTTAACCCTGTTAGGGCCCGTGGCCACCACCAGGGGGCGCCCGGATAGTCCTAGAGACATGGACTGCAGCATTTCCACCACAGCAGGACCCTACAACCCGTAGTGCTGCTGTGTGCCCATGTAGCAATTTTGCCACACGAGGAAGTGCTGCAGGAAGGTCATCAGGGATCACCTGGAGCACATCCGGGTGCATTATAAAAGGGGTAACCTCACTCCATTCAGTGAGCCGGAGTCGGGAGGCAGAGGACGGAGCTTGTGAGGAGAGGAGGCTGCAGAAGAATAAGAAGAGAGAAGAAACAAAGTAAAGGACTGAGCTGAGTATTGTGGTGATTGGTGCACTGTACTGTGCAGAGAAAAAATTAAACGTGTGTTTTGGAACTTGTGAGTCTGTGTATCTGTACACATTGAGGCCGGTTTCCCACAGCTTGGAACACGACACCAGTTAGAGGCCCCTACCCACACAGAGTGGTTTGTGTTTTAGCATGTATGCCTTGTGGTATGGGTGGACAGTATTATAAACGACAGAATGCTTACCTATGATCCCTTAATCTTTACTCTGAGAACTGTGTTATAAATGTGTATGTTTTTGGCTTATAAAATAAATCTGGGGGTATGCAAATCACCATGAATTGGTGAAAATGTGAATTAGTCAGCACTAACTCAATCTGTTGATTTCTTCCAATTTAGGTGTAAGGGACTCACTCTTTAAAAACATCCATCCATTCATATGAATGACCTGCTCAGGTAGGGCAGGGTTGTGAAGATGCTGGAGCCTACCCCCACAATAACTGGACAAAAGGCAGGAATAATCCCTGGACAGGGTAAAATTGGGAACATGTTATAGTCAAATAGGTAAACCAATTAAGGTCACAGGTCTAGAAACAATAAAATCAGAAATTATATTCCAAGGGCATCAGACCTAGAGAGACATCAAGGAGTATGTGCAGAGGGCGAGTCACAACTCTTCTAAACTGGTACTGGCGACAGATGTACTGCATTTAGGACAGATGGGACCTTCCCAAAGAAAAGAAAGGTAGGAGTGAAAGTAGAGTCCATCAGAAAAGTAATATGGGCCCATGGTCCAGATGTAAACTCTAGGCAGGGATTAATGGCCACACGTCATCAGAGAAGAAGAGGCATGTGAGCAGGAGAAAACTCAATAATAGGATAATAGGTCGGAAGGAAGGGAAGCCAGAGGAAAAAGAGAAATGGTGTAAAATGTATGCAAGGCATAGCATGCATGTGCATTTGGGATTTTAGTAAATGTTTTGAAAGATAAACTATTTTAATCTTTTTTATTTACTTCGTCAAAAAGACAGAGATATATTTCTGTTTAAAAACAAAAGTGATAATAGAATGTAAGTTAAGCTCTAGTTTATTGTAATCTGTGAATAGCAATGAAATTCTTACCTGTATGTCTCCCCAGAATAGTGACATTTATACAGTACCAAGAAAGACACCTTAAATAAATATATTAATAGCATACATACTTTACATGTCCAACATGCATATTGTGCACTGTTTTATATATATATATATATATATATATATATATATATATATATATATATATATATATAGTATGGTTATTATATACTGTATTGTATGCATTGGGTTGTGCACTGCTTCACCACCATCTGAAATGATTTAAGACTTCTGGCTGTTTTAGTTCCATACCAGGATGTAGAAGTGAGTGAGAACAAGTGAAGAACATCAAACTTTTTTCAGAGGTAGGAAAGGCATTGGTAAGGCTTCTTTATAATAGCCAAAATGTTTTGTACCCATTTTCATTCACCAGTGATGGTCACTCAAAGAGATTTTAAGCTCTTCACCATCTAAAAACACCCTCTTTGATGTAGATAAGAGTGTGGTCTATTTTGTGGTTCCTGACCAGCTCTATGTTTTTGATGAGATTATGATTTAGATTGTTTTCCTGACACCTCTGTGTCAGCAAATAAACTTCTTCTCTATAAGCTATGCCATTCATTGTTGATGATAAGGCTTATGATAATGGTGTCATCAGTAAGTTAAGGGATGGACCTGGAGCGTTGTTTGGCCACTCAGTCATAGGTGGCACGGGATACACAAGGGGTCTCAGCACACTAACCTGTGGAGTGCTTGTGTTGATGGTGAGTGTGAAGACCTAAGTTGAGAAGTTTGGTGGTCATCATAGACTGCATACAACAGTGGTAAGCTGTAGTCTATAAACAGGACTCTGGTGTAACAATTTTCATTTGCCAGTATGATATGAATATAATTACATGTATTAGTAGAACACGTAAAATACATGTTTAAAAACATTTTACAATATCATATCATTTTAAACAATCCTCAGATAAACTTGTCGTGGTGGAAATAGCTTCATTTCAACTCCATTGATGTCAGATTGCATCAATTGATATACAACTGTTATTTGCTGGTATAAGTGTCTATGGCTGATTGTTGTTCACATTCTTAAACATAAAATATTTTGAAGTACCCAATGGAAAGTTATAATGTACATTGAAGATCCCCTCACGTGCACATAGTTCCACTGATGTGATAGCCAGTTCCTGCAGCTTCATGCACAAGTCTATGGGCATTCAATGACATCTACTGGGGGTCAGGTTTGCTCTCAGGAGCAGTTATCTGAAGTGTAAAAGAAGAAACATGCAAGTTTAAATGGCTACTTTAAAGGTAAATTAATAATTACGGTAAATATGGTTGCATATAATAGTTCTGTGATTTGGGGCAGATGATTTAGAAAGACATTTTAAATGGGAGTTTTTGGAATTTTACAAATGTGCACAGTACAGGGTACTCTATTTGAGCTATCTGAATCAAAATAAAACTTTCCCAACAAATTTCTTTGAAGAACAAGCTCAAGATGGTGTGATGTTTTGTGTTGTAGTTTGGTGCAGTGGAGCTGAAAAGTTTTGTTTTCTTCTAATGTAACACTTTGTATTCTCCTTTTTGTACTATTGGCCCAATGCTTTTTAATTTCACACGGTGAGCTCCAATGTTGGCAAGTGACAACACAATACAATACAATATAATTTATATTTGTATAGCCCAAAATCACACAAGAAGTGCAACAATGGGCTTTAACAGGCCTTGCCTTTTGACAGCGCGACCCCCCCCCCCCCCCCCCCCAGCCTTGAATCACTAAGGAGACAAGGAAAAACTCACAAAAAATAGCCCTAGTAGGGAAAAAAATGGAAAAAATCTTGGGAAAGGCAGTTAAAAGAGAGACCCCTTTCCAGGTAGGTTGGGTCTGCAGTGGGTGTCAAAAAGAAGGGGGTCAATACAATACAATACACAGAACAAACAACAAGTAATCCTCAATACAGTATAAGAGTAAAATAAAAATATTACAAGTACACAGCAGAATTTAACAGTAAATCATATCTCACAATATGATTTGGATTTGTTTAGAGTCCTGGAGACCTCAGCCATCAAGCTGCCTCCCCCTATTGGCCATTCCACAGTTGAGACAGTGCTGAGCCAGCTAATCAGATGAAAGGACCCCTCTATCCCACGATTCCTGTGATCTTCCATCAGAGATGACTTTACCTTAGGCAGGCAAAACAACTTGGCAGGTTGGCAGTGGCACCAAGTGCCACATTTGAGTACTGAGAAGAGAAACAGAATAGGTGAGGGTTAGTAACAGATTACAATTGTCATATTACTTATGTTTTAGTGCTAATTACTAACAACAAAGATGAAGTCTGTACAGTTAATCTGCAGCACTAGTCAGGATATGCTAAAGTAGTGAGTCTTCAGCCGGGATTTGAAAGATGAGACTGAAGGGGCATCTCTTATACTAGCAGGCAGAACATTCCACAGTTTAGGGGCCCTGTAACTAAAATCTTGACCTCCCACTGTTATTTATTAATCCTTGGAATCATAAGCAGACCGGCATCTTGAGATCTTAATGTGCGCTCTGATTTGTAACTCATGATAAGTTCAGATAAGTAAGCCAGACCCTGGCCATTTAAGGCTTTATATGTTTAAATGAGGATTTTGAAATCTTCCCTAAACTTAACTGGAAGCCAGTGTAAGAATTTAGGAACTGGAGTTATGTGTTTGTATTTCCTTGTTCTTGTAATAATTCTTGCAGCTGCATTTTGAATTAACTGGGCACAAACAACAGAAATGCTTAATTAAGTAACATTTTTGTTGGAAAAAGAATGCAACATACATTACAGATTGAGTTAAAAAAAATCTGAAAGGATTTTATACAAGGCATTAAAAACTTTTATTTTCCCATCTGTTCTCACACTGACAAAAACTTTCAATCAAAATGCTAAATTCTTAAATGAATTTTAAATGTGTCTCTTATAGCAAAATTCAATCAAAAAAAATTGACGTTGCAGTTATAAATCATAACATTTAATAAACTGAAAAATAATATAACTAAATTAGGATGGATATTTGTATTTAGTCCATTTTTCATAAAGTGCTTTTTATACTATGATTCCATGTTTTCCAATGTTTTTCGAATGTTTACGTTCAAATTAAAATAGAGGGATGGGATATTTTTAAATACATTAGGCAATAATTAGTGTCCTGCGGTGGATTGGCACCCTGCCCAGGATTGGTTCCTGCCTTGTGCCCTGTGTTGGCTGGGATTGGCTCCAGCAGACCCCCGTGACCCTGTGTTCGGATTCAGCGGGTTGGGAAATGGATGGATGGATGGATGGAATAATTAGTGTTAGGGTGCGATTTTAGCTTTGACCGAAATCATTTGCTTTACTTGAACTCATAAAATGTAAAGCGCTCCGAGCCAAATCAATAAAGGGTTTAAAAAACATCGCCGGCCATAATATGAGGCGGCGCCCAGGCGTCCCTTCTAGTGTTGTACCCACAACTTTAACATGAACACAGTAGCTTCGGAAAATAATTGAGATTTTTGACAAAGCAACTGCTCTAATTACTTCATTTCATCAATTCGGATCATTTAAAAATTCGAGCTACAAATCAATGTAAAGTTACAAAATGTAGATCATTACTATTTAAAATGCATTTAATTTAAACACAAATACAAACAGATGTCTTGTTGCGTAAAGTTACATTGCGCTAACTTAAATCTTGCAGTCTCCTTCACCTCACAGCTTATCAGTTCAGTGGGTCTCCTGTACAGGACTGGTCGTGAGGTGGTGGTGGAGACGGAAACAGCGGTTTCACCAGCGCGCCCCTTTCTGCGCGTTTTCAGAGGTACCGTAGGGCTCAACTTATGTGAGATGAACACTTAGTTTGATTATTTGGCTACATGAATGTTTATTTCTATCAGATTTCACGATGAATTTTGCAGGTATACGACTGATAGATATCAGAAAGTGTTTTACTGTATCGCTGGTTCACCTTTGAGAACACTTGTGATTTTGCATTAAACGTCTTTCAATTAAAACAAAGAAAGGTATAATTGACTTTAGGGGCACTTTGACGTTATTGCTGGTGGTCTCGCGTGTGGTTTTATAAAAGGCAATTCATTGGACTAACTTTAAACTTAGACTTGTCATTTATCTATGTGGGCAATCGTGACATTGTAGTGTGAATTAATCTCGCAGCGTCAGATGTCGGCGTATACTGAGGTGGCGTCATGACATGATTTACACAAAAGATCAATTGGATTTATTGGAGAAATTGAAATTCTCTACCTTAGATCACCTAGAAATTCCATGGATGTAGCAAGAAAAGGACTGGGGAGTTCAGTCTGTCTTACTCTGCTTTAATATTAGAATCTATCCGTTAACTAACACGCTGCTCGGAATCATAAAATAAATCAAGAGAGAGAGAGGGAAAAAAATGTAACACGATGAACTTATGAATTTAAAGTTCGCCAAAATGACCCGGATTAGAAGTTTCCTGAGCTGATATTTTTAATTGCATATAAATAGAAATAAAGCTTCAAAAATGTAGGCAGATTTCAATATCATTCATTTCTGATTTTAAATGTATTTCAAATCCATAAACACACCTCGGGTCACACCATTTTTTTTACTTGGCCAAATAAATACGCTTTATATATATTTAATGTAGTGTATATATTGCAAGCCTCATCTTCAGTCAGATGATTCATTCATTCTTTTAGTTATTCATTTTCTGAACCACGTATTCCAATTGACAGTGACGGAAAAGTGAAGTATACACTCTTAAAAACAATGATTCTTTAATAGCATTTTATGGTTCTTTACTGGGCTGTATGGTTCCTCATAGCTCAATTGCTTGACCAAGCACTACTTCATTCTGGGAAGGGTTCTTTACATATGAAGTTAGTTCTTTGTGCTTTGAAAAACTTCCTAATATGTAGGGAAAAAATAAGAAATATTTATGATAGGCTACATTAACAGAGTAAGAAAACCTTTTGTGATTGAACATATGCAGTTCTTTTAAAATCATAACCCACTGATATTTCACAAATCTATTACCATCTTTTAATTATTGTATGGAGCCTGTTACAGATTTACATAAATAAAGGTTCTTTCTGGAACTTCAGGTGGTTGAATATTTTAGGAACCAAAAATGTTTCCCCAACATCATCTCTCTGACACCTTTATTTTTAAGAGTATACCCTGGCTGTATCAGCTGCAAGATAAGCATTGGAGTGGGGACCCAGTCCATGTCAGGGTACACTTACACTCACACATCCGCACTCATTCACTCTGGACACTCTAGAGTCAAAAAATAAGTTAAGTGACACATTTTGGAATGTGAGGAAGAAATGGAGGACCCAGAAAAACAATGCAGAAATGGGAAGAACATGCGAACTCCACACAGAACATGACCAGGCTTGGACTGGTGAGGAGAAAGCATATTATTTCATGTGTGAGTTACTCATGTCATTTGTCAAAAACGTTGAGTTTTTATAACACACTTCAGTTGGATTGTGCAAACTAAAATTACATAAATAGATGCTATAATTATATAAAATACTTCAAGTCTGAAATTATTATGTAGCAAGAATGGCCAGCATGATAAATAAACTTTTTGTTCTCAGTCTTACATTTTATTTTAGTTATTAAGGCATTTGTTAATGATCATCACCAATCATCTAATGGTCAAGGTTAAAGTAATTCTGACATTTCCCTATAGTGAGCATGAGATAGCATATACCTTAACTGTAATTTAAATATAAAAATATAAAGCTAATGGTGTTACTTAGGAACAAAAAAGAGCAGCTGCAGACTTTGAATCTTCTCTAGAGGTTAAAATATTCTTTAATGTTATCTGTTGTTAAGAATCATAATGTTTTGTCAATAAAACCAAACACTGAGCTTTTGCTTTTTATTACTTACATATATGTCTTATGGTACTTTACAAAACGTTAACCCCATTTCACTGTTTCTCTCCTTTCTCTCAAATCGCTTATTTTTGGGTTTATTCTATTTTATCAAACTCACTTGTGCAGTCATATACAGTATGTCACCTTTAACTGAGAAACAAGCAATTACTGCCAATTGATCCCTGAAGCCTTCTGCGTCAATTACATTTGACTGCCGACAGAAGTATAATTCTCACTGCTCATCATGAAAATAATACACGTTACAGGTGTTCCCTAAAAACTTAGTAAATGAAAAGCTATTTGAATCCAACACTGTGCCACTTTCCCGGTGGAGACCGATTTCAGAATTATTGACGTTTATAAAGCTGCCAGGACTGGGCATGTCTGAGAATAAGGAAAAACAACTTTTTAATTTTTTTATCTTTATTTTGACAGCTTATCTAACTTTATTCAGGTCACACAATTACTGCTACTGAACAGACAATAAACACCTTCTGAGCGCCATTCAAAATCGGCGCTGCCCAGCTGAGAGTCGGAGAAGTGCCGGTTTATACAATTTTAGAAGAATAAGCCATTTGAAAATGTTTTAGTTTAGAGTACTGTTTCTTAGCGCTTAGACTGAAATTAATATATACATTAACATAAATATAATCATTAATCTGTGAATAAACTATTCTTGTAATGAGACGATACGTCAAATGGTCCACATCGAGTTCTTCCTGTGAAAGCTGATAAGACAGAGTGAGTGGACCCCCCGAACAATGAAAAGACGCGCTGGCAGCAGACAAACACCCGTCAGTGCCCGACTCAATGCCATTAAGGAAAACGGGCACTCGAACTTATACTTTGCGTTGCGCCCACAGCTCTATGATATTTTGTGAAAACAGTAACAAACATTTATAGCATATTTGTAAATACAGATAAAATAAACGTGCATATTGTGCGGATCAACGATAAATGTAATATTTATCGATATTAAAAAATATATTTGTATTGTCCTATATGATAGAATTTAAAGATAACCAGTGAGCTCTCTAGAAAAACGTGGGGGTGGCGCAGAGGGAGATCAACAAGATTTTCTCACGAATTTCTCGCCAAGCTCTTTCGCCACTTTTTCCGACACCTTGAGACTAAAGCTAATTTCTGACCAGGCAAGAGATTCCACCGCGGCGTACTGAAACCCCCTCAAAAAAGCCTTCAGTTTAGGCCGGGGGACGGGGGGTGGGTTTGGGGGTTTATTGGTGTCTCTTCAAAGCATTAGCGCAACGATGCAGGGAGCTCAGTAACATGAAGTGGGTTTAATAATATTTGAAACGATAATAGCACAGAGGAACTGATGTTATAGCGAAAGATAAACTTTACAGAAACAAATTTACACTATGAACTGAATACTGGTTATTCAATGGCACTTTATTGTTCTTTACTGGGTTATGGTTCATCACAGAAGTATTGCCTGACAATTAAAGAACCATTTAATTCTGGGAAAGGGTCTTTACATATGATGTTGGCTCTTTGTTCTTTAAAAAAAAATTTCTTAAATGTTGACAAAAACGGAAACTTTAATTTTAGTATATTGTAGAATATTAACATACTAAGAGTCAGTGTTATTGTATACTCTAGTCTTTAAAATCATGGACCATTGGTATTTCATAAATCTGTTACCATCAGTGCTTGGTTGTTTACTGTATTAAGCCTGCTACGGATCTAAATAAATATATGTTCTTCCTGGAACCTTCATTTGATGGGTTTTTTGGGAACCAAAAATGGTTCCCTTATGGCAACCACTCAGTCACCTTGATTTTTGACATTATTTTGAAGTCTTCTGTTCCATTCACCTTCTATTTGCGTTTAGGGTATTGGAGAGCCGCGGCCTTTTCTGGAAGCAAAATAAATGTATCTCGATATTAATATACCGTATAAATAACTTCATATTGAACACACAATCAAAAAGAAATACCAGGTATTTGAACTAAATAAATAAAAACTGACTCCTGCGATTGCATTTTAAATAGGAAATAAATACATGGTATTATCACAGAGTCAGGGAAGGCTAAAAGTGTGCTGTTTGGAGCTTATTCGGTTGTTTCATTGGGGACAGTGGCGAATATTTTCAACACTTATGCTGCAATATTTTAATTTCGATCTAAATCGGTGGTTTTCTTCTGAATCGACATATTCCGTTCTTACCTTTAAATGTATCAGAGCCAGGCATTTCCCGGCAGTATGTGACACAAACCAAGAACCATCCCTGAATGGGATACCAATCCGTCCAAGGGAACACTCACTCAAACAGGTACATTTGGTTTTGTCTTACAGTTCCGAGATGGTGATACTTACGACATTCAGTTTAACTTGATATAATATAGCCGTTCTGGCTCTGGGCGACCATGTCATGGAATAACTGGGTTTACCTAATAGATGGATGAACGGTAAGGCGCACTACTACCTTAATTTTATGCAGGCGGTGTGTTGTAATAGTTTTTATGATGATGGTCTTTGCTGCAGTCTCCCTTGCTGTGTTAAACTCTTCATTTCGCCGGCTTCTGACAATCATAGTTTAATATAAAACGGATAGGACGGTTGGATAACGTCAATAAAATACCCGTTGCAATTTTTCCAACTGTAATTACTCATAAGATTTCAACCCAGAAAAAAAAATTCTGACTGCCTAGATCCAACGACCTTTAAGTACAGAAAGTGAAACATTTGTAAAGAAATAAAACAGATACACAACGCTGAGAAGGAAAGATTATATAGATGTACAGGGTATGCTTACTGTATATTTTAAAAATGACTAGCAAATTACATATAGCAACCGTATTTAAATACCAACTGGTGTTTTGAGATAACCTTAAATAGCAGGGATTTCGCACTTTACAGATTTTGCCAAACCTTGCGTCTCTAAAAATATTTCGCTTTATTTCAAGTCGGTCGTGTCCTTTTAATTTCGCTCAGTGACATTTTCTGGCACGTTACATAACCGCACAAACTACACCGGGCGAAAGCGTCCCGTCTCATCTGCTCACGAGACAGTGAGAAGATATCCCGCTTTTCACGTTCAGTCGCTTGAGAATCGAGTCGATGTAAATTGTCCCGAGACTTTCGAATGTTCTTCTTACCGACATGATTTGACTCAGTACTTTTGTTTCACGAATCTGGCTAGCGTCCTGGATTGCAACTCTGAGTCCGGCCACTGTCCCTGAGGAGTTTGCATGTGTCTGTGGATTTCTTGACAGACATTCCGGTTTTTCTTCCACATTAATAAAGATGTTCAGGTCAGGTTAATTTGCTGTCCCAGACTGCTATTCCCTGAATGCCAGGTCTCTCGAGTCTGAACTGGATTAACTGGGTGTGAGAATGTTGCATTACATATATTATGGTGTTTTTGTTATGGAAATTAGGTTTTGTAGTCATTGAAAAACCCCACTTCCTTAGGCTATGTTATTTATTAATATGATCGTTACGAAAAAGGGAGAAGCAAGTTAGACAAACAACAGCTGAATGATTCATTTCTAAATAGTAAAAAATGTAGTATGAGTCGATATTCATCCACCATTTATTAAACCACTCCATTTTAGAGCAATGAGGAGCAGTACAGCCAGATACAAAGCAAGCTTTTTGGATTCTTGGTGATGCTTCAATATATATTATATTATATTATATTATATTATATTATATTATATTATATTATATTATATTATATTATATTATATTATATTATATAGAAGGTACTGTTTCTAACCAGGTTTCTTCCTTCCTTGTACAGAATGATTTGCTTGATACCAACCAGTCCAGCATCAAGAGGAACGATTCCACTGAGATGGCTCCACTGAGTGTGGTCAATCAGCTACGCCTGATTCTGCTAGATCTCTCTTCTGCGTTTGACACAGTCAACTATGGCATCCTTCTTGCCACTCTCTCTGACTTTGGCATCACCAGGACTGCTCTCAGATGGTTTGAGTTATATATCTCGGGCAGAACCCACAATGTGAGAAAAGTTGTCAAAGGAACACCAGTCATAAACTAGTGTACCCCAAGGATCGTTGCTGGTTCCTCTACTCTTTTCTCTTTACACCACTGCACTGGGCTCCATCACCCAATCGCATGGGTTCTCTTATTATTACTATACTGATGATACACAGCTGTACCTGTTGTTCCCCCCAGAGGACAATACGGTATCGGCTAGCCTCTGCATTTCTTACTGGTCTTGTTGCGTCTGGACTAGTGTAACTCACTTCTGGCAGGAGTACCTTCATGTGCTATCAAGCCACTGCAGATGATGCAAAATGCAATGGCCTGTCTTGTATTTACCCAGCCAAGATGGGCACATGTCACAACTCTCTTCAGGTCACTACTTTGGCTCCTTGTAGCAGCACATGTCAAGGTCAAATCCCTGATGCTTGCCTACAGAGTAGTCAATGGGTGAACACCTGAGTATATGGAGAAACTGGTGAAGTGCTATGCTCCTTCTCATCCAGGGAACAGAATCTGGTGACACCACCTTTATATGGTATCAGGTCTCAATCCAGACTCTTTTCTTGTGTGGTTCCGAGTTGGTGGAACGGGCTGCCCACCTCCACCCGTACTGCTGACTCCCTCAATTAATTCATAAGCAATTGAAAACCCATCTGTTTTGTGAATATCTGTCTAATTGAAAAGAAAACAACAACTTTTCACTGCAATACTTCATATTCTTGGCTAATTAAGTGTAATTGCTTCACTTGTGGCAATCATTTTTTATTACCTGTCCTATTACACTTGCTGAACAAACAAGTCAAATGGATAAAAGCATCTGCTATGGAAATAAATGTAAATGTAAATATTTTACATCTAATTTTTACTTGAAGTTAAAATTTTCAGAACGTCATAGTAACACTGTACTTTTTGCTCACACTCTCTATTACTGAGTTCATACAAAATCGCTTTAAAGGATAATGGGCAAATCGCATTGTTACATCCAATGTATGGTATAAATTGATTTTCAAAAATACAGTTGAGTTTTATTACTTTTTAAAGAAATCTGTTAGTATTGCACCACAAAATGATAATGTTTAAAGTCTGGGCTATATTTAATAGTTGCAGGCAGTATAGCGTCAAATATTTTGTTGTTTAATGTATACAAATTAAGCATTTTGAGTATGGGAGAGGTGCTTTATCAATGCATTATTATTGTTATTATTATTATAAAAGTTAAAACTAAACCAATACAAAATATTTTGAATGTATTTATATGCAGTTGTCTAAGATTAAAGTCTTGCATTCTGAGGAGAACAGGAAAACAAACACTCATTTATGATTTAAACTCTTTGAAGAAAACAAGCCCCTCAGTTCACAGGAAATGTGTTCTGTCACTTTTGACACTATAGGTAATGAATGCCTTCTCTTGAATTGGTTGCAACATCTTGCCATTGTAATGATGGTCTGCATTGTTTAGTGCAACAGAGCTTACTCCAAGGTTAAACCACAGTTTCTTTTTTAGATTTAAGAAGATATACATTGATGGTGAATTTTGCTAAAAGATGCATGAAGCGGCTATGTTATACCGGATCTGTGTGTGAACCCCACTTTCATTTGAACATCATTAATGCCAAGTGACACCTCTTCAAGGAAACAAGAAATAAAATTAAGGCTAGACAAAAGATCATATATGCATCATTCAAAAATGGGCTCAAATGAGTTTGCAAAAGCAAAAATAAATAATAGGTTAGCAACAAAACTATCAATTACCTTAAGTATTAATAGTAGAACTAAGAATTTTTAAAATATGGATTTCCATATACACTACCACTAACAAAAAATGAAAAACAACTGTTAATACGAAAAAAAAAGTTTTAATAGTCCATCTCACAAAACTACAATATGTCGGGAAAAATACTGAATTTTCACCTTTTAGCAGTATTCTGTCAGAAATGAATAATATGCTCTAACATTAACTGCCAAAGGCTATGACAGTCAATGTTCAGAGTGTACACATGCCACACAAACATCTTAAAAACATCAAATTCTTTTATGTCATTCTAAATGAAAGCAAATCTATTGGAACTTTAAAGACATTTGCATTTTCAGAAATTCAGGTTAATAGACTACAATATTCTGTATCATCCAGGGTTTATTAAGAAGACAAAGCAGCTCTTGAAGCTGTGCAGAAAGGAGCAAGCAGACCTGGGCCGGTTCTAGACAGGCATATGTGAGGGGGCAGACAGAAATGTGAAGGGGGCACATGGTGGCGACGGTTGCGGGAAAAGGGTGGGGTGGTGGTGGGGGTGCTCTGGATAACTGTTTTTGTCATGTAATTGGATTGCACTTTGTCAGGCCTCTACCCTAAGACCTGTCCAACTTGGGTGTCCTACCTGAAGGCTAAGCTTCTGCTGGTGTAGCTCTTAGGGTCACTGAGGCACGCAAACCCCCTGACCACGATAAAGTGGCAATCCCTAAAGAGGAAAACTAATAAATAAAACAATAAAAATTAAATTAAATATTTCTCATCAGATTACAACAACTAAACACATGACATTTACCTTAATTGGATGGCCTATATCAAATATATTCAAACCCAACAATAACACTTCTCACTATTGCCAATATTAACAAAACTAAAAAGGGTAGGCCAAGTTATAAAAAAAAAACCAAATCAATTCACCAAGTCTTGAAAAATAAAACTGAAAAATAGAATAAAAAAAATAAAATAAAATAAAGAATAAAATAAAATATCCATCCAGATCTTTACAACCAACAACATAAAATTTATCTTAATTGGATGGCCTAATTCTCAAATAAATTTGCAAAATAAAGTAAGAATAAAATAAGACCTCTCAATATAGCCAATATTTATAAAACTAAAAAGGGTTGGCATAGTAATTAAAAAAAGAACAATTCCCCATGTTTTTTCCTATAATTCTCAAACTAATTTGTAGAACACAACAGATTTAGAACAGAACATTTGAACTTTTTTCTTCTTTTTTTTGTCTTTTTGTCTTGTTTTAAACTTGTTTGTTTTGAAGCAACTGAACTCTCTGTTTGATAGATAGATAGATAGATAGATAGATAGATAGATAGATAGATAGATAGATAGATAGATAGATAGATAGATAGATAGATAGATAGATAGATAGATAGATAGATAGATAGATAGATAGATAGATAGATAGATAGATAGATAGATAGATAGTTTGCAACTGAACAGCTCCACTCTCCTTTCTCCTCAATCCACTATACAACAACAGTCTCCTGTTTCCCTTTGCAAACACTCTTACAAATTCATCCATATCCAAGTTATTTCTTACGGACTTCTCATGGGCCAAGATCACTAAATTCCTCTTTTTTTTATGTAACATCGTGCGATGACAGGGAGTTAGGATCCGTGACAAAGTCGAGAAGGAACTCTCACACGATGCTGAAGACACACCAATTACCCGGGCTGTGACATACAATTTATGCAACTCAGGAAAGGCTTCCTTGTACTCCTGCAGGAGTTTACACACAGTGGACAGGTCTGTTTCCTATGAACATTTTTTGAGCAGCATCTGTTTTGCCACAAGAACTTCATTTTTCAGACTTACAACATCTGCTACAATGCCAGCCATCACAGCCAGAGGGTGCAACAGGGTGGGATCTGGAAATGCGCTAGATTTGGGTGCAAGACTAGATATGGGTCTCATCAGGTCAATATTCTTGTGAGAAAATCTAGTTTCCATTTCTGAAATGGCTCTGTCAAGGATGTTGAGCAGGGATCTTTTCAGAGACTGATGGGGGGAAATGGTAGGGTCACCAGAGTCTGTATGGCCCAAAGTTGAGAGCACAACACTTTGACCCAGGTGTTTGCTCATTGTTCTCCTTCTCTTTGTTGGATGTGTCTCATCCTCAGCAGGAGATGACACTCCCCAACAGTCATCCTCACGGATGTTTTATTAGGAGTCCAGTGCTGCACTAACAACCTCAGAAGCACTGCACAGATCAACTGACTGAGACTGTAGAATAGCATTTGCTGGTTTCAAGACACCAAGCACCCGCACTAGGAACTTTCCAATCTCAAAGAATTGATGCCTCTTAATTTGGCATAGCAGGCCTGATGCCTCGGTGCACAGGTCAACTGCAGCATCATCATCCTCTGTCATCTCAGATAGGATACTAAGGATTTGTTCTTGATTGTCCACAGTGCAACTTGTCACTCATAGTGGCTTGTCCATCTGATCTCAAGCAGCCTTTTTAGACAAGGTGCATCATGTTTATTGAGCACATAGTGGTGGTGAAAAAAGTTGTAGAGTGAACTAGATAAGCTAAAAAATCTTTTTGCACACGGCTCACTCTGCATGGCATGCACAGCCACTAAGTGCAGTTGGTGGTTGTAGCAGTGGATGTGTGGGACATTCCTGTCAAGCCTCTTTTGGAGCAGAGCTTGTACACCACCTCTAACCCCACTCATCACAGAAGCCCCATCATAACACTGGCTAAGTATACTGTCAGCACTGTAGCCAGCATCAGAAAGGTGTAACAGTATCTCAGAGGTGATGTACTCTGCATCAAGTTGTTGCAAGTCAAGCAACCCAATAAGATGCTCCTCCGGCATGGAATTTCTGACAAACCTTATTATCACAGACAAATTTTCCACATTGCACCTATCCCTGGTCCCATCACTTTTGAGGCAAAACCCTGCAGAATCAGCACTTTCATATTTTTTCCTGACCTCTCCAAGCACCATGTCAGCCAGTGTTTGGATAATTTCATTTTGGATATCCTTAGATGTGTATTTTGCATTTTTTGGGATACCCTTAGCAATGCTTGCTAGCTTCTCATCCTTCTCTAAGGTATATTCCATCAGTTTTAGAAAAATACCTGAAGCAATGTCATCTTCATTACCCACTGCATCATGTCTCAGGGTTCCTGCAGTCCCATGGAACCCCAACTCATTTACACAGAGAAACCTTATAGCACTACCAATACTCTTGACATAGTAATGTTTTTTTTCAAGTTGTGTTTTACCAACCAACATTGAAACCACAGTCCCCCCTGTGGTCTCTCTGCTTTTATGCTCAGTCCAGATGGTTGAAGCATGCACATGGTTGTGGCTGGACACATGCCTCTGTAGCCCCTTGTCTCGATCAAATGCTGCTTTCCATTTGTTAAAACCAGTTAAGGTAAAAACTACATCCCTCTCATTAACAGTGCTGCCATATTTCCGACAGGGGAAACAGAAGCATGCGTCCCGCACAACAGAGTACTCCAGCCATGGTCGTGTGTGGTACCAGGCAGGATTGAATGATCTTAATGTTGTACCACCAAATACACGTTTGGGGTAACTACCCAGTATTGGCTGGGATGGTGTATTGCCATTTAAGTCACTGGGTAGCTGAGTGGGTTGCTTTGGGGCAGGAATTGTTGGCAGAGGTACAGGAGAAGCAGTGCCTGTTGATGCCACAGGAGTAGACATGCTAGCTGCTGTCTCTGATGTACCAGCAGCAGCATCATTGCTACTGCTATTGGTACAGGCAGGAGCAGCACCACACTTTTTAAAAGCTTGGAAAAAAGGATGCATCTCAAAGCATATACGTTTTCCTTTGTGAGCTGCTGGAAGCTGGGATGGAAAGTGAATAAGCTTTACTAAAATCGCTGTGATTACATCAGTATATGAAACGAGAAAACTGTTGAGTGCAGAGTTGAAAGCTGTGGCGGTGCGTTGTGTCGGGTCTGACAGACAGACACAGGTCCTCCAGTCCGCTCTATGCAGCAGACAGGCTCACAGTGGTGCTTGTGGGATTGAGAAAGAAACACTTCTCTACCAGACTGAAACTGTTAGAAGAACAATGGACTAGTCCCCCATTGATTGTACAAATATAGATGTATTTTTTAGTTGTTAATTATCTCGCTATGATTTTGACAACAGAGATTTGCTGCTTCCTCAAAGCCTCCCGCTGTTGCACAGCTCATTTTTCTCTGCCCTGCCTACTGAGAAACCTGACACCGGGTCATTTGCATATTAACAGTGATTGGATGTTTAGCTGGGGGGAGGGTGAGTGGGGGATCTCTGCCGAGTGCTGTGTGAGCCTGCGCACAAACAGAGCATGGAGGGAAAGAGCGAACAAGAACTGAAACCTATCATCTCATTTGTGCCTTTTCAAGTGGATTTTTCAGCTACTGTAGTAAATCTTGTCCATATTTAGTTTGTGGGTAATCTATTATTTTCTTTCTCAACTTCTAAAAGTTTGATTTAAGGGGGTAGGACGTTTGTTTAAGGGGGCGTTGCCCCCTCTTGTCCCCGCGTAGAGCTGGCCCCTAAGCAGACACATTCAGGGACTACAAGGCATGTCTTCCTCTGACAGGCTCAGACAATTGAATGTCTTTAGTCTTGGAGACTTAATCCAAGTCCTTAAAACTGTTAAAGTCTGCAAGAAAGCTGATCACAGAATACTTGCTCACCCAGTATCTCAAAAATTGGTTAAATTATGATTATTCTTTGATTAAACTGAAAATTAAAAATCATCGTAAGGCAAGAGCTCTCTAGTAATTAAAAATAAAATGCATGCAGCAAATCTCAGGATCGGGTTTCACAGTCCTTTATGGCAAGAGAAGTCATGGTATGTTGACCTTGGACAACTTGCAGCTCTCCAAAATTGATTGAATACAGTACATGAAGATGTAAAATAAGAATGTCTCTAATACCTCATTCTATGCAACCAAACAGTAGCTCCACCAAACAGCCATAGTCCTAAGAGCCACAGCAGGTATAGTTTTATTTTCATTTTTTTTTTTTGTTTTGACCTGCATGCCACCCTTATTTTTACTCTATGTTCTTTTTTCTATGGCAATTAATTATTAGTTCTATTTTTAATTTAATTGTGTTGTTCCCTAACTTGGCTACACTTCAAGTTATTTTCCAAAATCTCAGATTGGTCAGAAAATCTATTATCCAGTGTAGTACTTGTTCAAAGACTCTTGTTGGTACTAATGCCACTGATGCCAGTCTCTTGGAACCGTTCAGGCCTACAAACATTTTGTCTATCACATGTTACAATAAATGAATATATATATATATATATATATATATATATATATATATATATATATATATATATATATATACTAGGGGGCTTTGCCCCCTGCTCATTTCGTGAGCCCACCCCCTCCTCCAACCCTGGGGCATGCCATGTGCCACGTGCCAGCCACTTTGCATCTCTGCCGTTCGCATTGTGATGGGGTTGGCTGAACGCACGCTTTGGAGATGCGGATAGATCAACTGCTGTCTTTCTGCTGCTGAGCTGCATGTTCTGCTTGTCACGCTGCACATTGATCAGCCTGTACAGCAGCTGTCCTTTTGTCTCACTGGTTTGTCTTGCGGGATGTCAAAGTGTCTCTTGCGTGAGTCCGGGCTGATTATTACTTACCTTATTTTCTGAATTTGCACATACAGTAGATTATTATTGTTCTCTTGTGCATCCTTTTTTGCCTTCTTTTCTCTCTAACGCTTTTGTGTCTCTTTTCGACGCGCTGCTCTTTCTTCTTCACTTAGTCATTCACGTGCCATCTAGAACGTATAACATTTTTAAGAGCTGGGAGCACATGAATTGTGTCTGCCAAAAGTATTCTAGCAACTGTGAGGTTAGAGGTCCGTGAACTTGTTTTAAATTGTATGTAAGTAGGGTGCAACTTACAAAAGTCACCATCTCATGAGTCTTGCTTCCTAAGGTTGTAATATCTAGTCTCACATGACGTCAGTGTCTCCTCGAGATGTTCACATCTCGACCCAAGATTTTTTTATATATAATATATATATATATATATATATATATATATATATATATATATATATATATATATATATATATATATATATATATATTTAATAAAAGCAATATACAATATGGGGTTTTAAGAGGTAGGTCTTGCTTAAGACATTGTTAGACCTACTTGAACAGGTAACTGCAGTAGCAATCAAAGTTAAAGTGTTTGTTATAATTTACAAGGACTTTCAAAGAGCCTCAGAAGTAACTCACACAACTAGACTTCAAGCTAATTAATCAGCTGATGACAAAGCACAGATCATCTTTTAACTCTTGTTAAAAATATTTTACTGAAGCAGTCCAGTGCAGACATTTTTTTGAAGCTATTAATAAGTTAGAGTTCATCTAAGACAAAGCTAGAATTCACAGTTTTTCCAGTTACATCATACAAGAATTCATCTGTAAAGGTAGTGAGCACGTATAAATAATAAATATGGCAGAAATTAAGGTTTATTGGTGTTTCTATAAGCTGTATTTTTATTTATCTTTCTCAACACTGTTTTATCATACTCAGGACATTTGTTTCTTAGACACCTTTTGATAATAACCTAGGTACTTTAAAGATCAAAAGTTGCCAAATCCCATTAGTCACTGTCTACAGCCCAAATTGTAACGAGTGCTCATATTTCTTGTGCTGTTCAGGGCACTTGGGCTGGGACATAGTTTAATGAACAGGCTAGCATAAGCTTTAACCAAGGGAGTATCTTGGGCTCCTGTTTGTCTATAAAATATAGAATTATCTGTGGATCCATGATTAGTTACATGCAATGGTTTGACAATTCAAATTTCATTTGGTGGATTTATATCTGCGGATGATATCTGTACTTTTGAGTCTTTATGGATATTTATGTAACAGCTAATGACGTGCTGGAGGAAGAACTGACAGACACCAGCAGCAATTACTGGTCCGTATAAGAATAATTTATTTAGCTCTTTAAGACCGACCCTGACTAAATCCTGCTGTAGGCCTCAGGAGATACGCTTTTGTTTCTAAGGTTACTCTCTGTTGGCTTTGGGAGAAACCCAATAAATACAAGAGCTTCCACAAAGCACCTTGTGTCTTTTCTTCATTTTCCATCCCACTTTCCAAGCTGTTCAAATCATCTTTTTTAATGCTTCTCCAGCATGCATAGCTCCAAACCTCGAAGCTTCTTAGCTGCATATTTCCTCACAGGTCCGAGTCACTACATTTATCTGTTTTATTAGTGAAGTTTGCTGACCAAGCTACTGGATGGAGTACTCATTTATCTAGTATCATAAGTCCTTAGCTCATAGATGGTCCAAACAAATTCAGTGACTTACTTAGGCTGCATCCCAGTTTACCATTATAATCTAGTAGCAGTCTTATCTTATTGTAGAATAATCTAAGTGCTTTCTTGTCCAGCGTTTCAGAAGATTGCTTTGTTGTCTTTTGTTGTGGCATTCATAATTTTATCCATCCATAGTGTATGAAAGGAGATCTGAAGGGTTTTTATTAATATTGAAGACTGTCTTTGACACTTCCACCATCTTTTTTCTTTTTCAACCATGAAAGGCTGCTCTTAGTAGACTGCTACAAATATACTAAAGTGTTCTACAAAGCAAACAATTAATCCATTCCATACCTTAAATTAACCAATCTGATCTTGTTAAAATGCACCAATATATGAATGAATCTGATAATCAGACGCTGGACAGTAGGATATAAAAAGCAGATAGATCCTACTTATGATGCTCTTTTAACCTATTTAAAATTCTCCCTTAATTGACCAGTTGTTAAATATTTGTTAAACAAGGTTTGATTCTATGTTTATGGCTAACAACAACCACACTGATAATTTCACTGCCTGGGCACAGACCATCGTGTTGCCTGATTGTTGGTGCTGTTGTTGAAAAAATATGGTCACCCAAAGCAGTTACTAGTGTCTGCTGCACTGATCTTGTTGTTGTTACATATGGTTGGTTTCAAAGCAAATCTGTACATGGTTCCTGCTATTAGCTTGCATATCAACCATGGATCTCATGTACAGTAATGAATGGCACTGTAATACCATTATTACCTTTATAGGCTTTGTTAGTATGTATGTGAATGATTTCCAGTACATGGGTGTGTACCCTGTGTATGCCTCCTCATATTCAGAATGCTTAGCATCTGATCTACTGTACTTAATCTGAACAGTACTAGGGACCTAACTATTCCACAAAAATGAAGTATTGTGAAAATCAGTGATGAACAAAACAAAAGCAATTTTTTGTAAGTGGCACCCAGGAAACCTCACCCACTTTCCTTTAATATCCAAACAAACTGACACCAATCAGTGAACACTATGTCATCATGGCCTTGTTGTAGTCATATTAATATACTAAGCAGGATGCAAGCAAGACATGACATTTCACAGTGTTATGAGAACAGTGACACAAGATGGTGAAAGGGGATGCCTGCAACACAATGCAGAAAAAGGTCAGACCAGGGCCTCCCTAATCTGCCCCAAAATAGGCCTCAAGCCTGGCAGCCAGACCCCAAACTCTAGAAGCAGGCTTTCAGAGATGCACAGGCCTAAAATGAGGCAGAGACTTTAAAATTATTAAAATACTTTTTAATATTCCAGATGCAAAATCATGCTCTTAAAGGAAACAAGTAAACCTTAAAACCTCTGGCCTGAGAAGACAAGGCAAATGGTGAATCTCTATGAAGGAAGAATTAATTTAAATAAGCAAAATGTGAACAAAAAATGGATTAAAGGCAAATTAGGCCATAGGATTTGCCAATAAAATCAATTCAAGTCGAACAACTCCAAATTGTAATCCCAAAAACAGTAATCCAAAAACAAAGCAAGTATCCACAATACCAGAAAAACCCAACAATACTCAGAGCTGAAATGTACTCCAAAACAATCACAATAAACATCTTCTGGAACTGTCTCCTCAATTTAAATATACAGGAAAAGTTGGGGGTAGTTCTACAGAGTTAAGTCATGGTGGCCCCGAGTCTTGGGGTTCCACCCACAAAATGCAAGGAACATAATCAAATAACTTAAACACACAATACATAAATAATAATCATAGCAATATTAACAAAAATTACATAACAAGAAAAATAAAAAAATTCAAACAATTAAAATAACAATAAAAGAAAAAATCAACACAAGCCACATGTTAAAATTGTGTTTTATATAAGGAGCTTCTTTGCATTTTTTCTTGGGTTTTCCAGAAGCTGAATTATTTATCTTGGCATCATTTTTGGGGGCTTTATCACCCAAGAATTCAAATTCTGAAATCAGAATGTTGTTTAGAGCTTCGGTTTAGAACTTTTATATTTTTTACTGTCTTTTTCCAATACCATTTTTGTTTTGGGGATTGTGCCAGTATTTAGTGGCTTGTGGTATCCAGTTTCTTGGGAATTTCCCATGAAGCACTGGGACAGTGTTGCTTGTAACATCATTGGTGTGCTGGAATAAAGATTTCATATTCAGTAGTATCAGAAATTGGAGAAAACTTAGCATTCTACTTACCTTGAACTTTGATTACTGGTGTTTTGAAACAAAGCTCTGCCTCTTGACTTTTATTTTTGTTTTTTGATTTGGACTTTGATATTTGCCTCTTTATTTTTTTGATTTTTTACCCTTGTTTTGCCCTTTGACATGGTTCTTTCTACTGTTTCTCTCTCTCTTTATTTATTTAGACTCACTGACACCATGGAACAAACCCTGGCTGTAACATAACACATATCTGGTTCCAGAAAACTTCATGATAAAAGGTAATAAAAATAAAACAGGTTGAAATCTTAGTCTGAAAGACATGGCCAAAGATTCAACTACAACATGGTGTTTCTGCCAATAGTTCAGATATTATAGCTTCACATGCCAAAAATGTAGATAACCTAGAACTGTTGTGGGAAGACTGTGTTATTAATATGAGAGCAAACTGAAAACCACACTGACTAAGTTTGTTTCAACCATTTCTGATTCAGAAGCACCCATTTGGCTGCAGATGAGTGAGTAACAGTGAGATGTGGGTTTATGAAGTTAAAATTTTGTTCCTTGACATCCAGATCATAGATTCAGACCCAGAACCAAGATTACACAGAGGAGATATGGTTTATAACGGATTGTGTTGCCAACACTGTTGGTTAGAGACCTGGGGCCTCATGTATAATGCCATGTATAGAATTCACACTAAAACATGGCATATGGACAAAAGAGGAAATGTGTGCATGCACAAATAAATTCAGATGCACAAAACCGTGTAAGCCAACCTCCACGTACTTTTGTTCCATAAATACCAGTCAACGTGAAATGTACGCACATGCACGAGTCTGCCAACCCACCCTAACTCCTCCAAGAATTACGCCCCTTTGAATTTGCAAATTAATATAAATAGCCTCTTATGACCAGCATTTTGTGAAAAGACAATGGCAAAAGCACAGGGAAAAAAAACTACTCAGTGAAGTGGAGACAAGGAAAACATACTTTTTGGTATCTTAGGTAGTAGAATGAACAACAAAAGGAAATTGATGAAGTAGTACTCAAAAGTTCAAGTTTAGAAAATCTCACAGTGCCCTAAATAAAAACAGAAGTAGTCAGATATCAAAGTTGCCATGAAAAGACAAGTAGTAGCTCACCCTCTGAGTGTCATATGGAAGCTTAGTAGGGTACAGAGAAAAGAAAAAAAAAAGAACATAGTGGAAAAAAGCTCAAAATGTCAATGTTAATCTCGAAATTTCCACTTTAATCACATTGTTTATTTTGTCATTAAAACAGAACATTATAAACTTCATCTTAAAATCGTTTAATTTACTAGTTTCTCAAATCCTATCGTAACTAAAGTAGCACATTAAATGTTTCATATTGTATGTGTTTTTTTTGTTCTCTATGTGTGTGAATCACTACATGCTTCTTAAACGGGCTTTCTCTTACACCAACAGCTCAGAGAATACATTACAGTCATGATATTACAGCTCTCTGAACAATTTAAATATTAAGATGTATATCTGATTTCATTTTCATGATGAAACAAATTAAAGCATGTATTAAACATGGGGGCACAAGATGCTTGCTGCACTGTGCGTGACCCTCGATGAAAAAAATTTATTGCAGCATTACTCTCTCTTTCAAATGTACTAACCCCCAATTCCTGTCCTTCCTTTTCTTTCTCAAAGTAACTAACTGTCGCACAATAAGTTATTTAATAAATGTAAAACCATCTCTAAGCTTAGAATGACGATTCTTCAAAACTTTTAAGGAACATTGAAATTCTTTGTAGTGCATGTTTAATTATTCCATCCATCAATCCATGTTCGTGCCAGACCACTATTCAGGTTGAAGCCTGATTTTAAATCACAGACTGTCTTTTATCCCACTTCTTATTTAACTGTAATTTCTACCCAATGTCCTTGTGGTGTAACATCTAAAAAACTGAGTTATAAAACAAAATCTAAATCAGTTGATAATCAAAAACAAAAAAAAAGACAGTATTATAAAACTGAAATCATATCCTCCACCAAGGGCAACTTTATTAGTTAACATAATTCAACTTAAACTAAAAAGTGTACAATCCACCAAAAATTCATAGCAGTTTAAAATGCTTTATGCTAAGAACTCACTTGCTTAGAAATAAAGCTACTTTGGGGAAATGTTTTATTCAACAATAGAATTGGATTTATATCTTCCTACTGAAACCTGGCTCAGTAGAACTGATGTCATTCTTTTAGCTTATGCAGCACTGAGTGGTTTTATATTTATTTATATATCATGAGGTATTGGTCAAGGTAATAGTTTTTGGATAATATTGTGTGATGTACCACATGCTGCTTCTAAAATTTAGATGAATTAAGCTCCTTTGAGGTGGTTATATTACATCTTAAACAGAATTGTGGTACTAATTTACAGATCATGAGACCATGTGTGACTTTGGGACTCTTTACTCGGATTAAGATATATACTATAATCATGTAGTACTGAATGGTGATTTTAATAGATATGGAAACTAACACCTATATGAAATTTTTAACTCACCTGCAAAACTTCGTAGGGTTTTGTCAGATTATTATTAGCCCAACTCATTGTCATAATCATACAATGGATTTATTTATTTCAGACAGTTAAGATTCCGATTTTAACAATTCTGCAGTGGGCTGCTGCCCTGCCCGGGGTTTGTTCCTGCCTTGCACCCTGTCTTCGCTGGGATTGGCTCCAGCAGATCCCCATGACCCTGTGTTAGGATATAGTGGATTGGATAATGGATGGATGGATGGATGGATTTTAACAATTGCTTTCTTAAATTATGTTTGATTACTAGTTAGTTACATTTGAATTGTTCTTCTCTATACCAATACAATAACAGATTAAGTCTAGGTCAGCATGATATCTAGGCAGCACATCTACATCAAAATGTGTGAATACTCTGGGAAAAAATCAGTTATGGAAAACAATCTATATCAGTTGACATATAATTATAATATAACTCTATAAGAGCCCTTGGATATTGTAGCTTCCCTCAAGACAAAAGTGATCAAAGCACATACAAACTCATACCGTTGGCCTTTTTAAATTAGAATGTTGGAAACTTGAGTAAAGATGGAAAGCAAAAGACCTACATGTCTTCCGAACTGCAATAACAGACAATATTAAAAGCTGACTACTGATTACTATTCCAGATTAACAGATAGAAATAGAAAATAGAACTAATTCTATGACCTCTATAGAATGGTTGATTATCCTAAAAATGGGAATTCTGAACTGCCATACAAATACCTACAAACATTGTCATTGCAGATTTTAAATTTTTAATGATAAAATTGGTAATTTAACATTCTAGATTTCAGCAATCTCAACCAAATTAAATATTGTGGAATCAAACCCTGTTTCATAACATTAATATCAAGTTGGAATTTCATTGTACTTTTTGAACCTGGGAATAAAAAGTAATTAAAAAATTAAAATTAAAAAAATAATTAAAAAATAATAAAGTTATGAATGAAAACCTACTACCTGTACCTTGGCCCCATTGTTAAAATTATTAATTATAGAAATTATTCTATTACAATCAATTAAACATTTTGCTTCACAGTTTGGCACCAAATTGTTTTTAATGAGTGATGGTTATAATGGGCATGTCCTTGAAGACTGCAACCTTAGTATTACAATGCGACTGATACAAAAGGTCTTCTAAGGCAATCTTTCCCTATTTGAACTGTGATTTTGTTTTTAAATGTACCGCTTTCTAGTAATTTTTGTGTTGTATTTGTTTGTTTTTGCATCAACATATTTCGAAAATGCTTGACTACTTTTTATTCTTCATTTTGGTCTTAATGTACAGTTTCCTTTTATTTTTCGGTTTTGACCTGTTTTGATTTCACATCTTTCTCCTGGTTACTTCCAATCCCATCTTCCTTACAGATGTAAAAATCAATGGATCTTTATTGACTGGCAGAGTTCCTAATGAATTAAAAGTGTCAGTTATGAGACCATTGTGGAAAAAACGAGAAGTAGAACAATATATGATCTATATATAGACCTATTTAAAATGTATGTATTATTTTCTAAAGTACTTGATAAACCATGCATATTTAGGTTCAACTTATACATCACTATATGGAAATTGCATTAACTAAAAAACATTTAAATTATTTTAATATCATCTGATGAAGTAAATACTACAATAATTATATTGTTAGATATAAGCACAACCTTCAACAGCATTGACCACATAGGCTCTCTGTTCTCACAAGGTTTTGTTCATATTTCTCAAATTGATTTCAGTACATACAGAAATATGCTAACAGTGCTCCATCATTATATGCAGAAGTTAAATGTGATTTTCCACACTCTCACTACTCTGATCTTTACTGTTTACACTTTACATGCTTCCATTTGAATATACGATTTCAAAAATTAATGTTTGTTTTCTCTTTCATTAAATCCACAGTTTCTTCCCTAGTGTCCTTAACTAATTTTCTCTGAGATTTAAAAAGGTGGATAGACAATAAGAACTTACCTTTCAATACAAAAAATGAGAAATGGTATGAATCTGGAGAATGATACATACCTTAACAATATTCCATCACTTTTTATTTCACTATCTATAAATGTTTCTTTACTCAATTGGCACAGAATTTTTAGTATCCCTTTTAGAACACACATATTGCATCACTAATTAAAACTTTTTTTATCTTAAAATTACTCAAGAATTAAGATAGATTCTAAATATGGATGATTCTGAGAAATAATTCATGCATTTATTTCTTCTAGATTTGATTATTACTATGAATTATTCACTAGCTGTTGTACAGTGTATGTGTATGTGTGTAAAGAATGCCCATGAAGTTTCAGCATTACAATAACTAAGAAATGTTACTAAACCTAAACCTACTCTGTTTTGTTTCACATCTCTGTATCTGTGGCAGTTGGTGCTACTACTGTACTGCTAGGCTGTTTTCGTATTCATCAGGAAAACACTAGAAAAGCTGAGAACCTTATAATCAAAGGATTTTTTGTTTTATTAGACTGCTCAGCACAAGCATATGTAATACTGTAGAATGTCCAGGAGAGGTTAGGTGGCAAGTTAACCTAGTTTGTCGTGACCATATATAGCATTGTCTTTGACTTTGCCTATTTTAACTGGCCAGAGATTTATTTTCTTTAGGGATGTGGCTAACTGGAGTTTTTCTTTTTCTCTCCTCCATTGTCAGCTGGCCATATCTCAGCAATATATCAAGGAGATACACTATTAGGATCCTTTTTGTGTTAGTCAGGTTGAACTTGGTTTGTTTGATATGTGTTTACACTAATCTGTATTTTATACTATATGTTTGTATTTTGTTATTGGTAATGTCTATAATTTTTTTTTATCTCTGAATTTGTTATAGCGGTTTGAGTGAGGAGCTGTATACAAAAATAAATTAAATTAACACTGCCACTCATGAGTGTCTGAGAATCAACTTCCAGAGACTGATAAGGAATGCAATAACCCTGGAACAAGAGGGGGCAATAAAGCTAACCATACCATCTCTTTTCTCTTCCTTAGCTCCTAGAAACCACCCAAGGAGGGCACCCCAGTTACGCCTTCAACTGAGTTAAGCCACATCCCTTCAGGATGGCATAAATCCGAGGGATCCCGAAAGATGGCGTCTCTGTTGGAGGAACTACGTTCCACATGAACGAGCTTCCAGACTCAGACCTACTTGATAGAGCTGAGTATTTTGAGAAGAGGTTGAGGCTTAAGAGGCAGCTTTTACGCTTATTTTCCGTTGAACCACCGTGTGCTCATTTTTGTTCTGTTTTCTGGACATAGGCAGTAAACAGGATGACCAATTTGGCACCCCAACTTTTCTTCAGTTCTCCGCTTCCTTATTTACCTTCCACAGCATGTTCCATGCAAATAGGCATATGAAAATTAGAATATATTAAGAAAGGGAGAATTTGCAGAGTTACTTCATAATATTATAGAGGTTTTGTCATGTTTTATAGACAAAATAATTTTTAAGCTGACAGTAAACAAGTAATACTTTGAATGTACTGTATATCAACTTAATAAGTAAACTATCTAATACAGCAAAACATCAGAGCCATAAACAAACAAAAACAATAACTAAGAGAAAGACATTCTGAATAATCAAAGCATTTACTTTTTCATAAAATGTCCGAACAAAAATTATTTCCATGTATTGGAAAATAAAAAGTATTATTATATTCTATTGAAGCGGACTGTTTATTGTTTACACTAAGAAACTTAATGACACAGATGTGCAGTAAGTTTGATTTTCAAAAGCAATTCTTCTTAAAGTAATTAAAGATATGTACTTTCATTTGGGAAAAAAAGAAGAAGGTCCATTTGACTTTCTGTTTGTTTATAAATTAATCTAATCATGTGCTGCTGTTTGCATATTGTAATTCATAAAACAAACAGCCCTGTGCACTTGTTGAGACACCTCTCTGTTAGGACGAGAAAGCCTTGATCACATATGAGGCAATAAACTCAGCTGGGAGAAGTCCTATGATCAATATCTTCATAATATTCAGTACAGCTGTTAGGTTCATACAGGTTTTGCCTGAAATAAGATAAAAAGTTTATTTAAATAACTGAAATATTTTGTATATATTTATTTTTATCAAAGAATCAAGTAGGCTCTCTATATTGTACACAATGAATAAGTCAATCAAGTATTCAGTCAAAAAGTAACCCATGTATTTATGTTTTATATCAGTCTGAACACCCATCCGAGCACAGCATAGAGATCTGTATAATCAGCAAACAAAATATACAGACACCCAGAACTGTATTAATCACAAAATTCTAAAAAATGTTTTGGACCATTCCTCATAGAGAAAATCTGATTTTCTTTCTTAGTTTAAAATTAAATGAAACATATAGAGCAAGCATCGAAATATAAGAAATCACAATGAGTTTTTACATTTTTTTAATTAGTGGAACGTTGCTTTATCAGGTGCTACTACCAAATGTGTAAAAAAAAATTTATGATTCAGTCTTGTCCTGTTTATGTAATTAAATGCACTCCACTTACCTGTAATACTCTGAGGAGACTGAAATGGTCCTTCAATATAACCTACAAGGTAAAGGGAAATGGTTTGCAAGTTTACTTGACCATTTATGTGAAGCTGTTTTCAACACTGTGACATCCATATGTTTCAGTTCAGTGCATGTTGTCATGGTGCAGTATTCACATTTTTCTTATCATCATATTTTTAATTTACTTATTTCTATTTTAATTATTTTAGTTAAAGTAATGGCTTTTAAAGTGCTTTGTGAAGATGTTAGCAGTGAAAAGCATTATGTAAATTAAAGGAACCTTCTTTGATTAATATTCCAAACAAAATTGCATTTTTTTAGCAAAAGAGATGTTAATTATTTCCTCAACATGTCTGCATTATGTTTAGCCTATATGACAAAATTGCAGCAATAAACCTAATATAACAAGAATAATATAATAGGTTATCACTTGCTATTATTCTTTTAATGCTATCATGTACTGTGACACTGTGGCAGCAAGCTTTGTAGAAATCCAATAGACTGACCAAAATAATATTTATGAAGTTGCCAAGGCTCATTTTTTTCATTTCAGGCACAAACAGATAGTGGTAAATGTCTAATATAGTTAGGTATGGGCCATTATTTTTCATTAATATTTAATTGTGATTGTGACATTGTGAGATAACAAGACTATGGCTTCAGAAATATTTGCATTTTCAGTTCTTCATTTATTCACAAATGTTACAAAAGCCACAACGGAAAGTGTCTCTCTGCTCATACATATATAGCTGTGCAACAACAGGTGTTCAGACCTGATCACCTATTATATTGTGTTGTTGTGAACGTGAAACTGAGAAGTAAGGAGAGGTCACAATTGACTAAAAAACAAAATGAGATATGAAAGCACATTTTTTGCCTGTAATTGATTGTTCAGTCTAACCAGATTTGAAAAGCATGACACAAAAAGACGTAATGCTAATATTAGTCTGTAATGATCCTGCTTTTCTGATCTACTGAAATACCCTATTACTGAGGAGAAATTGCTTTGTCAGAGGTTGAAGTGGTGTTAAGAAGAGAAATATTAGCAAAAATACTGTTGATGGCAAGAAATGTGATAGTTACAACTACAATAATAAACAGGAGCCACAGATCCAGAGTTCTGTGTATAGTTTGAATGTTCTCTTTTGTCCATGCAGTTTTCCACTTTACTCGTATATTCCAAATGCTAACAAAATAGTTTAATTTGCATTTCGAAAATAGCCCAGTATGCATTAATGGGGAAGTGTGATGGGCTTGTCCTGGACTGGAGAGGGTGAGAGACGTGTAACCATTTCATCTAATCATCAGCGAAAGCCTCTCATGAACAACATTGATCACTAAATCAATGGCACCCTGGGACATTCATCTTTGACATCTTTAACTTTTGTAAGCTTTTTCTAAAGGCTATATACAGTATATCCTGACTTTGCTATACACATTTTCTGTTATCCTATTAATAAATGTAATAAAAAGTTTCTTTTAACTTTCTTCACTTTGTCTTTATATCTAGATGTATCTTGAAATAATAAGGTAAATATCTAGAGTGATTGAATTAATAAGGTAAATATTTAGAGTGCCTGGAGCAGTAAGGAACTGCCATATGATCCGAGCTGTGAGGTTTATCAGCTGAGGATGAAGAGCTCTGTCCAGTAATGAGCAGTGCATTAAAGTAAGACATCAGTGTTTGATAAATAGCCAAGAATTCTGAGCCTTTATACTTTTGAAAATATTCTTGGAGACCATATTTAGGTCTAAGGTATATCTAAGACATTGCATGTTGTTCGTGCCTTTGATAAGTAAGTCTCTTGGAGTACTAGGGAATGATGGACTGTGCATGCATCATTCATATGGCATTTGGGAGTTAAAGTGCTAGGGAATTACAGGCTGTGTATACAACATTCATACGGTACTTTTGTGGTTAGCGTCTGTGTGTATGTGTTAATCGTAAAGGTGCAATAGTAGACCAACCCGATAATGAAACTGGTTAAGTTGTAGAGGGGAATGCCATGATAATACACTCTCATAATTAGAGGCAGACAGCCATACAAAACAGAAGCAAGGTAGGAGGATACTAACTTAAAGATCTAGCTATACATAATTGTAAAATTTGACACATTACACTATTCAAATCATTTTAAAAGTCACTACAACTAGGATTGCTGTGGCTTGAAAAAAATTACAGTTTTTTTTAAAAGAACACCAAAGTCAAGCTCATCCTACCTTAACTTACCATACTTTGATCAGTTAAACACAAGTCTTCTCCTCTCTCCCTTTAACCTAAACCCAAAAAGGCTTCTTTTATAATAAAAACCTTACCCACCATCTAATCACAAGAGGCAACTAAGCAGGTCAGCATACAGAGCGGAAATCAATTAAGGCAACTAATCAAAATAGAGCAGAGAACAGGTTGGTTTGTAAAGGAGTGGAATCAGAGTAGGCCATAAGACCCAAGATGATACAGAAATCTACTGAGGTCAGATTTCAACTAAGCTAGTTCATGTACATTCTTAAATGTAACACAATTGACAGCAATTTCAGTGAAATTTAAGATGTCTGCAACATTTTCATTGAAATTGACTATGCATTTGTGATGGATATTGCTGAAATAGGAAATGATTTCTGCATGTCTTGCTGATATGTATCAAAGGATAAAAAGAAAAATGAAGAAAATACTGATTTATCTTCTGAACCTACTTGTTTTGCAGAGGAAAAGGCAAATAAACATGTTTTCATTTTAATCCACGTTTAAAACTGTTTATTAAAATTAAACATACCTTAGGAACGGCTAAAGAAAAAAAGTAATTGCTGAATTAGTACTTCATGAAATATGCTCTCCATATTAAACTAATATTTAAGTTCAGATAGTTATTATTATAAATGTTCTTTATTAATGTGAAAATTTTCAGATAAAATCAAAACTTTATTTAATTCATTTATCCTGGTCCTAAACCATCCAGCAAACAACAAATATTATCGAAATAAGAAAATACAAATAAGATCAGTTTGAGAAAACATTTTTATTTTAAAAATTTAAAAACAACACAGGTTAACATAAGTTTCAAACCAATTATATAGTGTAAATCATAGTATATTATGTGTACAGTATTGAACATTTTGTTAAACATAATGTAATCTTTACAAACTATAAATTCAGATTTTTTTTGGTACATTGTAGTCTATTGCCTGCAAAATTGTATATGTTAGAAATAGAATGGAAATATTTTTAGAATTCTTCAAAACAGAACATTTATACTGCAATAAAACTCTTATGTAACACACTGGGACTCATGTCTGCTACTCATCTTAAAATCACTGAGTTAATATAAAGTTTAATGACAGAATGATAAATACTTGTCGATAGTATACTGCAATTTAGTGATACAACAAGGAGAATTAAAATATATTCATCTTCAACATGTTATTCTGCAAAGTTTACTTTTTGCCTGTTTCAATAGCATTGGTTTTACTTATTGATTTTTTCACTCTACTTACAAATCAATTTTGTTTCCTCTTGATTTTATTTTTAATTGTTTTTTAAAAAGTCAATCTCAGATGCATTGTATATGTATTTCAAAAATGTTCCCTACATACTAAAAAGCAAGCATATTTTACAAAATGTTAATATTTACAGTTTTTTTTAGGAAATCATTGAAAGAGTCTATCCTGCCTTTGTATGCTTTACCAGTGTTTTTCTTTGCACAGTATTCTTATTCCTACATTAAAGTGAATTTAAATAACCTGTAAAATAAGATAAACAGCAATGCAATGCAACTAAACCTGGCAGTCTTTAAGTTTCCATCAACTCATTCTACTCATTTTTACGATGAACAAAGTAAGTCACAGGGATAGACAAGATTGCAAGGAGAGTGAAAAGGATAATTCTGATTACAGTCCAGGTCCTTTTTTCTTCATCTTCTTCACAAGCATTTTCAGAATCTAGAATGAAATGCCAAATATAAATGCTAAATAAGCTTTTTCTGCTATTTGAAAATCAAACTGTTGTTTACTCAAAATTTTGGATGGACATTCTGGCTTTTGGAGAATTTACGGAGTGCAGTTTAAGCTCATTTATCTCTTAACCTTTTTTTCTAAAACTATTCCTTGGTCTCTCAATTAGAGAAAAAAGAACAAAATAGTAAAGATCAGGCTAGGGTTTCATTTCAAAAAGGTTCATGCAGACCCAGATTTTGTTTAGTTTGAGACTAAACCCTTCTTCAAACCTGCACTGACAATGGCATCAATGTTTAGCACAGGTAAAACAGTCTAAGCAGTCAAAAAACACAGACGGTCCAGTTATCTCATGATCAGTAAACATGGATAAAAAGGGAATGTCATGGTTTGCTTAAGTTTTACAAGAAAGTGTTTTAAACATTTTATTATAGTAAAGCATATGATACTCTTTATCCCGTATTGAAAATGTTTTTGATAAAATGCCCTGTAAGAGGTTGTTCACTAACCTAAAAAGACAAGGAGGGGGAGCTGATAAGTGAAGGACTGTATGAAGCCTGATTTAATTCTTGTTAATTGTAAACATTTTAATATCTGGAATATTTTACTGATCATATTTTCCTGAACTGTGTTTAACTTATTGTAATTAGCCTACAAATTGAATTAACAACAAAAGAACTGTATTAGGTATAGAAAACAACAGTTAAAGGTTTGTGTTTACTGTACCTATGTACATCTTTTGCAGAACAAATGACTTCTAGAAAAAATTAGAGGTTAATGTTATTAATAAAAATAAATAAATAAAACTTATTTTTTTTATTTTCAGTGGTCAGTGGTGTGTTTTCATTTATCCTGCAAGGAAGACCAATGTTGAACAATTCATTTTCTGTCAGGAAATGTAATATTTTGATCAACTATTGTACTATGTTTTGCTTATATTTTATCTTTATTTAAGTTCTTTTGTGTGAATTCATCACATGGCTGGATCTACCATCAGGGTGATTTGGGTGCACATGTTAGGGGTCTGCTCGCAAGGGGGAATTAGCATATGCAAGAAAAATATGCCTAATAACAAGAAAGGCCCAGGTTTTCAGGCACTTAACAGCAACTCACTATCCAGCACTATCCTCACTTCGATCCTCACAAGTAAAACTTGTCCAATCCAACCTAAATGAAAAGCTTTTTAAACAAAAACATGAGAGGCAAGGCATGATCAGAGCAGATGTAACGGGTCACTTTTATGAGATGGTACATTTGCTTTGTTACTGGGCCACAAAAAGAGAAAAAGTCAAAATGGATGGTCGTTTAAAACGAAAGGCCAGTGGTGCAGTGAAAGGAAAAATTTAAAAAAGAGTGAAAAGTGTAAAACTTTATTTTTGTTGAAAACTATATCTGCCATTTTAAGTTGAAATATATAAATGAACCAAAAACAGTGAGTCAGAAAACGGCAAGCATCTTCACTTTGAGTAGCAACAATTCGTATTCTGATAGCTTTGACCTAGACGTGAACAACAATGAGGAGGACAATGAGACACACTCAACAACATCAAAGCCAAGTGAAGGTATCCCTATATGGTATTTTATTTTGATTGGACATTTAAAATATTTAATTGAAGTTTGTTTACTGTGCTATTAGAAGGCAATTGATTTGTCACAGATGTGATTTTGCCTTCATCAGACTGACAATTTATCACATTCATTACAATACACTAATGAAGAACAAAATGACCATAAAGTTGACCCAATAAGTTTTAGATTTTTTTTTTCTATTTCAATGTATGTACCTAATTTTTTATTGATATTTGTGCTGTTCATAAAGTGTCAGTATATGCACTTGACTGATTGGGAGGGGATGGGGTTAGTAAGGCAAGGGGGGACCTTTCGAGCTCTTGGGGTCCATGTTGGTCTTAATCTGAACTTGCTTCATCATTACTATATTGTTGCTTGTATTATTAGCAAAAGATGGTAATTTCAAAAGCAAAAGCAAATCGACAAACATTTTAGGGACTTTTTAAATAGAGTAATTTAAAATAAAACTGTCATCTATTACATGAATTATGTTTTATTTCAAATAACTAAAAAAGATATGAATTATTATTCAGAAAGAATTCTAACTAGAAAGGTTCACTCTATTAAGTTTTTAGTTTGTCTGATCACTTATTTATGGTAGTTCTTCATAATTAGGGAACTTAAAGTGTATATGCTTAGTCAATGAGTGCAGTCATCTTATATAACATGGTCATCAAGATGTCATTGATCACACCGAAATAGTATCATGCCCCTAGCACTCACACATTAGCAAAAAATAAATAAATAAATAAATAAATAACAGACACCCAAAATAAAAATAAATAAATAAAAATATATCACAATATAAACATGTTAAACAGATCCTTCTTTAATCAATAAATATTTATGTAATTCCATGAATGCCATTATTATTTTTATTATTATTATCTTTCACCTAAAATTTCAGATCCAGAAAAAACAGGTTGGCCACTGAACTGACATACAGTATCATTGAAGGCAATACCAATTGGAATATTCATTCAAAAATTAAATAACTTACTCATTTATATAATAACATTCTATTTAGCAAAACTGAACAAAGTAGAGTGGTGATGGACAATAGGAAAAATTACATGTAAGTTGCATCTAAACCAAACAAGTTTAAAAGTTGGTTAGATGGATATTCCAGAGAATCAGAGATAAATAAACTTTCATTTATTGATTTTTCCAGACAAATATTTTCAAGTACAAAGTAACCGTAGGCTTTCAAAATCTCCAATAATTATAACTGGAAGGGAGGAATCCATGTGAGTATATACAATATGAATAACGTTAGCTTGATTGTGGGCCATGAAACGTAAGGAAGCAATGAGTGACTTGTGGTTAACATTAACATGAGTTTATTGTGTAAGGAACATTTAGCAGCAGCAATGCTATTTAAATGTGATAAAAAATTCAACTAAATGGTTTGTACCTCTAGGGTTTTGAAATCATGAAGGTGTTATGTAGGTGCAAACTCTTAAAAATAAAGGTGCCATAGTTGTCCTTCAGAGTGATGCCATAGGGGAACCATTTTGGCTCCTTAAATACCTTTCCAGATGAAGGCTCCAGAAAGAACCTTTATTTATTTAGATGTGGAACATCTCCATACAGTAATAAACCTAGAGTAGATGGTAACAGATATGTAATTTGCCAATGGGATCCTGCTTCTTTTTGCATCAGTCACACAGGCTAATTCCAGGTTTTCTTAATCTGTAGTGCCCTGCTAGGTAGCCTAACATAATTTAAAGATTTCATGTGTTTTTCTACCTATTAGGCAGTTTTGTAAAGCACAAAGAACCAATTTCATATACAAAGAACCTTTCCCAGAGTGACATTTTTTGTCAAGCAAAGTTTCACCAAGGAACCACACAACCTAGTAAATAACCTGAAGTGTCATTAAAGAATGAGTATTTTTAAATTTGTAGCCTAACCATAAATGTTTGTGATTTGAAGCACATGACCACATAATGAAAACAATGGGGGAAATGTAAGGTGAGGCCCTTCCAACCACAAGGCCTTGTGCAGTTTCACAGGCTGCAAAGAGGTTTAAGCTTATTTCTTTACCGAAACATGAAGTCATTAGCACACATATTTTTTGTGTTGCACACTACTAAAGTATTTGTATCTGAACAGTTTTCATATTTTGTTGCTTTATGTTTGTGGTGTTATCATTTGAGGTAATGCTATTACAGTGGTTTAAATACATCACTCTGTACATGTTCAAAATGGCAAAAGGATTAGAAACATCTTATAACAAAGAGGAAATCAAATGTTTTCAGATCGTTCACTGTGGTAAAACTCAAATTACTTGCTCTCAATCAAATAAATATTTGTCTCAATCAGATTCAAAGAGAATTTAAAGAAAATCTCTGTTTTCAGTATCAGCCATATGTTGTTCAGATTAGGATCAAATTAAGGGACCAGTCCATTGAGACAGCACAGAGCAGAACTTACTTTAATACTGCAGTCAATCATGGAGGTCTAGGAGGGTGTTGACAGGTGAACAGTAAATGTGAAAGAGCTCTTAAGGTCAATGGGCAATAGACAGAAAGTGTCCAAGATTCCTCAGTATCTCCAAAGAGTTACAGGGTGTGTCACAGTAAAACAAAATGTGTTGCATGATTTTTCTGTTAATATCACAAACAAATAGCACAAAAATGCCCTTTGATAGAAGAGCTAACTGGAAATACTTAGACTAGTATATGTCATTTGATATAAAAGAAAAAAATATTGAGAAATCTCTTATTACCCCTGAAGCTGGAAGTATTACATGAACAACTAATAAGTATAAAAAAACTTACCAATGCTGCAGAAAAAAAAGGGAATTAAAATAAAGGCAAACAATACTGCAAAGTCTGCTAAAAACCTGAAAATGGGTACAGAATTCAAGCTTTATAGAAAAAATGTTGTGCCTCTTTCAATGCATCTTTAAGGTTTGTGGAAAAAAAATTTAAAACAGCTGCCTTTGACATATCCCTGGAAAGTCGAGAACTTGAGATAAACCAATGTGAACAAAATGAAGAATAAAAATAAAAAGCTGGGCAAAGCTAATTGAAAGTACCTTGAGATGACATGAATCTTTAAATGCTACATGTAGTGTACTTTAAGTAAACAGGTTTGCATACCTATGCATTTTACATTTTTTTATTTCACTTTCTTTTCTTTTTTGGGAATTTTGCTGCTATGTTTAGTACCACTAGAGGTAAATTTCAGAATTCAACATTTAAAGGAAACATTATGATAAAAATGTGTTTACTGTACTTAGTACTTTTAGAAAGCACCCTACAATGACTTGTTCTTTCACGTTGGTTTCCATGATCACTTTTGTTGTTTTTTGTTAATTTGATTTTCTTAGCACCACTTACAGCTTTGCCAAAGTAACTTCTCCAAGGTATGAAACATTAACTTAGAGCAAGAAGATGATCTCAGTGTTGGACAATCATTGGAACCCAAGGATAGAAAGACTCTTTCTTCTTATCAGTCTGCCCAACACAAACACATATAATACTGTAAAATGGCCAGGAGGGGCTGGACAGCCAGTTGGCCAAAATCTCCAAAGCTGTGCCTAACTTTGTCTATGATGTTCTGTGCTGTGACTTTGGACCATCCAGAGGTTTATTTTCTCCATGGATGCTGCTACCTGCAGTTTTTTGTTTCCCTTTCCTCACTTCTCAACTGGCCATATGGTATTAATAAAATTGTCAAGTACTATTTATGGTAATCAGTTTAAAATTGTTCTTTTTTACTATGTTTATCCTAAGCTGTATTTTGTGATTGCATGTCGTGTAATTAGTAAAGTGTGTAATTTTTACTTTACCTGTAAACTTGTTACTGTAAGCCTGTACTTAGTGAAGACTTTAGACTTTCATGTGTCAGTTTTTCAGTGTTGCAACACATAACTGGAGTATAATGTTTCAGATTATTATTGCAGCCCGAGATATGTATGCAGACAGATGAGTTATGTTTGTTGGACATTATTTTTATATATAGAACTGTGACACTAAAGATTTTTTCTGCAACATATCAGTTAAGCTAATTTGCATTTTCTATTAAATATAAAATGTTCTGTATTTTCCATTTGTCAGTATTATTAATACTGTACTTGTGCCTATGTTTTATGTTCTTCTTTTTCAGTACGTTTTCACTGTACCGTATATTTGTTCCCATTCAAGTACTGGGTTTTTATATGAACGTCGATTGTTTTCTGAGTGCTGGTCTCTTTAACCAATACTGCAGTTAAAAACTGAATAAAATAAAAGGTGAATGATGGAGAATGAATTAACAAAAACGGCAGATATTGATGTTTTGGAGGACGAGCAAGCTAGTATTTAAATAAAAAGAACATTTATGTTGTGCTGCCATTCGTAATTAATTTCTAATTAGTGCACAATACCATACTATTAATACCATTTACTGTAATTTACTGTAAGAGAAAAAAATTGATTGTATTTTGCAAAATAAGCAAATTATATTTTATAGGTTTTTCCCCAAGCATTTGGTAGAATTGAGCTCACCTGAGTTTGGTTTATTTTCTGGCTTTCTAACGATCAGCCGTGTGCCATTCCCAGTGCTCTTCTCTCCAAGCAGATCCACCTCACAGTAGTACGTGTCCTGATATTGCGCCAACGTTTCAAGAATAAAAATGGAGGCATCCTTGTCTCGAGAGAACGTTTCTGCGTCCACTCTGACGATGCCAGTGAGGTGTGTGTCGTTGTTGACCTCCTTGCCTTTAGGTGCACCTCTGTACCATCTGAACGAGCCGATTATCGAACTCCCCGAGTGGCTGAAGCGGCAGCGCAGGTGAGCCGTTTCTCCCGCCGTCACGTTGATCACGGGGTCCTGCTGCACCTCCAGCTCTTTACAGACGCCTGTTAAAAGAACACAACACAAAACCTACATTTAAATATACGAATGAAACATAACTAACAGGTTTACTTATAAATGTTGAAAAATAAGTATATACGGATTTTAAATAAATATGGAAATGTGTGTATCTTTGTCTCGGTAAGTTAAAATGTAACCTGCATGATACTTATTATTGAGAATATACAGTGTAATATAAAGAATAAAGCCTGCTCAGTTATTTGGTGTATTTATTTTAAAATATTTTGAGCAATTTTTTGTTTTTGAATAAGCAAGTAAAAAGCCTATTAAACTTAGATATTGATGAGTGTGTCTATTACATGCACAGTAATTGCAAAATAATATATTTCACCATTTCTTTCCTTAAATATGAAGCATTAAATTAATCAAAAGTTTGAGATATAAGCAATTTATGTTATTACTAATAAATTCTAACAAACTGTTGGCCTGTGGTTAGTGTTTCTGTTTCACAGATCCAGCATCCTATTTTCAACTCTTGGGCCTGGTCATTACCTGTGTGGAGTTTGTACAATCTTAATATGTCCACATGAGTTTTTCCTCCAGGTACTTCCATCTTTCACTAAAAATGTTTAGGGTAAGTTAACTGGCTAATCTAATTTGTCTGTTTAAGTGTGTGATTTTGGGTGAGCTCTGCAATCTTTCCAGGACTGCTTTCTGTCTTGTGGTCAGAGCTGCCAGGGTATCCTCTGAAATGGATTCAGGATTGTAAACAATATAGTCTAATAAAGCAGAGACATTTACATTATACTAAATTCAAATTTAAATTTTCTTGATCTTCAGTCACATTGCAAATAGTTGTGTGTTAGCTTAGCTGAAGCTCTAAACTGGCTGAGTGTGAGCAAATGTGCCCTGCAATGTGTGCCTTCCTGTTCTGCTTTTGCTGCCTGTCTTATATCCAGTACTGCCAGACATGGCTTTGATTTTCAGCAACTTAAATAACTTAAAACAGTGTTTATTTTTACAATGTTTATAACACAATTACTTTAATTTAAATAGTGGGACAAAATGTTATAACTTGAAAAAAAAATGTAATTAGAACAAAATTATTGAAGAGAAGGTAAGTAGCTGATGCAACCACATTAACAAACTAACTTATTTTTTTATGTTTTTATGCCTCAAAAAACTACTTTATATAATGAAAAATATTTTTAACAGATCCCATTACAAATCATTCGGTTATGATATGGCACTTCTATTCCAGATACAGTAAAATGTTTAAAGCTTAACTATACAGGAAAAGTGCCTAATGCAGAAAAGGTGAATGGCTAATACATAAAGGATTTTTTTAGTTCTTTTTATGTAAATATATTTTATAAGTTCTGTAAAGAATTATATTATACACCTTATGCATTAAAGGCTATATCGGAGCAAGCACTTTATAAATTCTTTCTGTTAACTCTTGCCAAGTACTGAGATAAACAATGAACAACAATCACATAAAACATCTTTATTTTACAAGAACACAGGGTTACAGATGGGAATTGGTAAAGGTTTAATTTCATACAAACATTAGAAAGTAGCTACACACACAAGTACCATAGACAAATGAACTAAGTTACCAAGTAGTCTGCCAGACGTTAATGGTTTAAATCTCAGTCTGGAGATGTTCTGCAAAATTTCAATGTATAGCGTGCACTGGCAAGTTCTTTTGGGCCAATTGATCTGTTCTCACCAAAATTCTTCTAATACAAATAACTCTTTACACTGGTATAAACTTTTTCTGTACTGTACTGTCTATATTAACATTTAACTTATAGTCTAAACATATCTTTATGGTAAGTTAAAGTAACTGAAAAATTCTAGGAAAAGTTTAATATAATTTGCAGTATGACAGATGCAGTCATTGCAGCCATGGTAGTAGAGTATTTGTGACCATTTTGCGTGTCACCATCACAGAGTAGTTTACAAATCTAACAATACAATATAAAACAGAGCATATCAACAGGCTTATACAAACAGAAGGTAAATCATCAGGAAATATGAGGGATGTTCAGAAAGTTTCTGTACTTTTATATTTTCGTTGGAAATGGCGAAGGTGGGAGTAGTAATAGAGCAATTAAAAAATTGGTACAACAATGGGAAAACTGCATCACAAACGAAGGTGACTATGTAGGAAAGTGATGTAATTTGTTTTTTGAAATTCTTAATAAATAAAGTTGAAAAGAGTGCAGAAACGTTTTGAACATCCCTTGAAGTGGAAACTACAAATGTCCAATCCCATAGTGAAATACACTGTACAGCAAAAATTAATCAATATAAATAACATAAAAATATAGAACATTGCAGTAAAATTTCACATAAAGTTAGATTGTTTCTGCCTATTTATATATATAAAATGCAAGCATTTTTTTCAGTTATGACTATATATTTTTACTTTGATAGAGGATATTGAGTTTAAATATTTTTGACTTAACTTTTCTACATCATCATTATATATCAAATATCCTTTTGTATTCTCTTTTAGAAATAATCTGAACTTCACATATCAACACAAATTAACCAAAGATAAATTTACTTACCCATGCAGATGTTAAGAAGTATGAAGAAAGAAGACTTTTTCAGCAACATGTTATTCTTCACCATTTCAATGTGACAACCCCTTGCTGTTAGATTTCTTTCTCTAATGCCTTCTGTATTTTTTCATGACTGAAATACAGTAAAAGTCCGCCTCTTGCCTACCAAACACCTAAACCTCAAAGAATCCAAGGCTTGCATCACATTTTGCTGTTTGCTACACAGAGAGTTGATTTTACTGTTAATATCAAAATTACATACACAATATTAACAATTAAAAAGGATTTTTGAGTTTCATTGCTTTAAGGTAAAAAGTACCACAGAAAATTTCAGTGTGCTCTTTGTTTTTCCATATTACATACTATTTGAGTCTAGTGTCATCCTATAAACTTTCAAACAACTTCACATCCTTTGATGATTGTCAATTAAAGTTTTTTTTTGCTAAAATCAATAAATACTTCTTTAGTCTTTGTAATATACATTTGTTGAAAGGGTTCATCACACCAGAAACGTTCATGAAGAACTGGGCTATTACACATTTCATTCTCATTATGCCATGCATGACATTCTCAAACCTTTGTAATGTAATTCATAGTTATTGTCCAAGAGCCAATACTAGCAGCAATGGGCTCAAGTCAGGAAACAGGTTTGGAGAAGACAACAATCCATGTCTGGACCATCTTGGGCCAATTTGGACTAACACCTCTTTGGTGATATGGGAGGGAAACCCATTCAGACACACAATGAATAGGCAAACTCTACACAGAGAATGACCAGAGCCAGAACAATGGAACTTGGGTTCCAAGAAGTGGAAACACTAACCACTGTGCTACTGTGCCATCTTCAGTCTCATAGTGTATGTTCAAAAATAAAAGACTGACCTGCAAATATAGAAATATACATAATAGATAGTGTAACCACAAGGGTTGCCACCAAGCCCCAAACCACAGACACAATAATACCCTATACAATTCTGGGTTTAAATAAAATGTTTTTATTTGCCACAAACACTTTTCTAATTAAATATGAGCTAAATACACAAGTATATGCAGATTATCTTCCTCCTATCCGTCCTCCTGATTATTCTCTCCAGCTGCCACCCAAATCTGACTCTTCGATTTGGAGCTGCAGGCTTCTTTTGAACTGGACCAGCATTAAGGTTTTTAGGCTGATTGGTAAATTCCTGATAAGTGCAGCTGCACTTTTGTAAGGTGAGGCACAAAGCTAACAGCCTGTTGTCAGATAACAGGGTGACTGCTAAGGAATAAAGACCAGCATGCTGAAAACTGTGTTGTTTGATGGTGAATATGCTGATCGTCACATACGTCACTATATATCCACTGACAGACTGAGGAGATCGTTCTTCCCCCACACTATGTGACTCTTCAATTCCACCCGTGGGGGGGGGGGGGGGGGGTAAATGTTAACATTGTACAAAGTTATTGTCTGTTTTACCTGCATTTTTTATCACTCTTTAATTTAATATTTTTTCCTTATCATTATGCTGCTGCTGCAGTATATAAATTTCCTCTTGGGATTAATAAAGTATCTATCTATCTATCTATCTATCTATCTATCTATCTATCTATCTATCTATCTATCTATCTATCTATCTATCTATCTATCTATCTATCTGTCTGTCTGTCTGTCTGTCTGTCTGTCTGTCTGTCTGTCTGTCTGTCTGTCTGTCTGTCTTACAGAACCAATCATATTAAATTCCAATACTTTGCTATGTAAAGAGGAGCTTCTGTAAATTGTAAGGAAATGATTGGAGAGGCAAGTCTTTTAGTGAAAGCTGCTGAACAAGGGACTCCCTCTTCAAAGAGGAATAATTTCTGTGATGAAGCTTCCTCCTGCCTGGTTTCTGATGTCTCCAAAAGAGGGGTTTTGAGTGTCAACTTCTGCAACAAGTCATTCTCTGTAAGGCATTATACAGATGTATTGCCATTGGTATAAAGGAGCGTTTCTTGACATACTTATACTGAATAATACAGTACTCAGCTAGTGTGTCAGGGAGAGGATCCACAACATTATTCTCAATGGAGCTCAGTTTTGTTTTCATTTTCTGATTTTCTATAGTGGTTACAACATTCATTTTAATATGAAACTATTTCATATGGCTGCAGTAACATTGTCACTATTCCTTTTGCAGATCACAATATTTATTAAGTAAAATCAGAAGCAGTGGGGTCTTTCAGTTTTGCCAAAACTGAACAAAAACTGAGTGTTAAGTATCATTGACCAGCTTGAGGTTAATCGATAGGATTAGATAGATAGATACTTTATTAATCCCAAGGGGAAATTCACATACTCCAGCAGCAGCATACTGATACAAAAAACAATATTAAATTAAAGAGTAATAAAAATGCAGGTAAAAACAAACAATAACTTTGAATAATGTTAACGTTTAGCCCCCAAGTGTGGAATTGAAGAGTCGCATAGTTTGGGGAAGGAACAATCTCGTCAGTCTGTCAGTGGAGCAGGACAAGGATTAAGACTCATGTATAATGTAAATGAAGGCACCTCATGTTATTGGCTTAGGAAAGTGATTATACAGTAATTTTCTAATGAGTTCACTCATCTGAGCAAAGACTCTTGGCAGAACATGTGTTCCTGTTTGATTGATTATATTTGGAACAAAGGGACTGTCATAACCTGAATATTTTGGCCAGAAGCTGAGCATCTGGACTACAAAATTTGTTTTGCAATTTTTTTGGAGTTTTTTGCTTTTGCTTTTTATGGTATGTGCATATTTTTATTGTTATGATGGTGATGTCATCACAAAGCCATTTTGTGCTTTTAGGTTCTTTATTTTTTGCCATCATTTCTGTTTATTCTGGTATAGTAATGGCCATGTTACAAATTTAAAAATTAGAAATTACAAAACACATGTCCTCAGGCTTTGCCTGTGAAACATCCAAGCTTTGGATTATTTTCACTAAAAATCATTATTTTCTAGTGAGGGTGTAGCACATGAAAAAAGGACTTCAGTTCCCAGCAGTCTTGGAATTACTGGGACATTTGACTGTCGGTGATGTTCAAGCTAGGGCATCTGGGACAAAATAGATAAGGTGCTGAATTTAAGAAGCTCAGGAGGATGGCAATCATTTTTTGTGCTCTTTATTACACTGCTTTCACCACTAGTTAAACATATTCATTTGTACATCATTTACCACTGCCCTTGAGGATTGCATTTTCTTCTGGATTTGTGTTCTGCATCCTCTGCCTGGTTTGTTCATGTGGTTTCATCTGTTGGGAAAGGCATCATCCATGGAGTGCACTGCATACATTTCAAATTATCATCAGACATTCAGTATCATTGCAGGTCAATCTTTAAATCTCTTTCAAAAGGCTTTTGTCAGTGGACATTTTATTCATCACCATATGTTACATTTGTGAAATTGGATTGTGCTTTGGTCTGTGGTTGTGAGTTTTAATTGTTTAGTGCATATGGTTTTGTGGGGTTTATGAATCTGTGCTTAGTTATTTAGTTATTGCCTTTGAGGTTTACTCATGGATTTTGCCTTGTGTGTTATTTTATTGTTCACATTCGTTGTTATTTAATATGGTGTTCTTGTCTCTGTGTGGGTGTATGTTGACCAAGTCAAGGCTGAGTGCATTCCTGGTGACACCAATAAGATCAGAAGCAGTCAGAATCAGTGTGTGTCTTGGCTAGTACAAGTGGGCAAACAAACAATACAATATAGCCACAGGAATTTGATTTGAACCTTTGACTTTGATTAGTGATTCTAGCTACGGTGATTCATTTTCAGTTTGTTTCCAGGCCTTTCAGACTTCTACCTTCTTAACATTTACAATTTGGTTTCTTCCTCTTCCTTCATGCACTGGTCTTGCCTTCAGTCTCTCATTATTCCTCTTTGCAAGATCATAACTGGAAATGTTGAGAGTATAAACTAATAGACATTACCCTTTGGAACTTTAAACTCCAATATTAATGGCCTGAAGATGTTTCCTACTGCCATGCCTAGTCACATGGCTGTAACATCTCTGAAGAGTATTGTCAGGCACACAGTGCCGAAACATATAGAGCAGTTTGACGACATTCTAATGGAAAATGGCAAACCATTGTAGGATAAAGTGGTCATTGCCCATTCTGCTAGGTTTTAGTGGCACACCGAGCCTGTTAAAAGCAGATTTAAAAGGGATGCAGGCATCCATCTCCACAAAACCCCTACTTGCATTCCAAACTAAGTGGCTAAACTGCAGCATGTACCAGGATCTGCATGGTCTTCACCTGATAATGAAGGTGTAAATGACAGTTGAACTGACATATCTACAAAGGCCCCTCTGTAAACCTCTTGAGCCATTAGGCATAAAGTAAACTTAAGAAAGAACAAAGGATGACAAATAGGATGTACAGAAGAACTTGCCTATAAGAAGACCCTGATTTTGTAACTGGAAATCACTTTAATCCAATTAACAAAAGGTTTAACCTTCCTTAAAAACCACATACAACTCACCTCTCAAATGAAGAGGCAGAGAAGCAGAGAACAGAAGCAGAGAATAAAAGAAGTAAAGAGGCAGAGAATAGGAAGTTAAGAAAAGTTCAGGGATTCTGTTGGGGTGCCCTCTCTGGGATTCTATCAGGGAGGAAGGAATCTCCAAAATGAATGAAAACCTCTGAAACCTACTCTCTGAACCAAAAAGCTATAAGTTGCTCTTCCTTTGAGAGTCTGGGATGACAAACTCTTCTCTTTGGGAGCCTGAGAGATGAGATCCAGTCTATCATTGTCTGTCACTGAACCCTGTCTGCTGAGGAGCAGCCATTACTTCAAGAAGCTAACTTTAGCATCTAAAGTCTTGTGCTAGAAAGACCAATGCATTTCTCCAGGTTGTAGATGACACAGCAAAGAGCTTAACTGAGGAAAGGGCTGCAGACCACAGACAAAGGATCAAGAAGCAAAAAGAAGCATACTTTCTAACATATGAAAAATCTTTCAGTTAAACCCAGACCAACAACAAAGCAACAGCTCCACACAATATGAGATATCATTCATAAATACTTGATATCGTAAAACTATTTACCTGTGCCAAGATAAAGTATAACTCTAAATACCAGTAAAGAGCCTGCCTATATCTAATATGTTTGTTTGTCAAGTCTGTCTGCGACCACCCTTATATGTCAATATACTGTATATATTGTGACTGAGACGGCGGCTGCTGCACATTCCTGCCATTTGTCACTAGCAGCTTCACACAGAAACTCTGTTAAACAGTATTTCAATGAGAAACAAACACACTTCTAAGAAGCCCTCTGCGGGATCAGTGACACCCTTACTGCATCATGTGCTTGTTACACAATGCTTAGAACATTTAAAGCTGAGCCTTCACTTACGTTTTTGCTCTATCTCCTGTCCTCTCTTCTTCAGACTGCATCTGACCCAGCCGATGCTTCTCAGCCATGGAACCTGCTTGAAGGTTTTGTGTTCTCTTAACCTGAAGGAGTGAGCTAAATCAGGTCAATTGCCAAAAAGCTTTGTGTGTACAGTATACTTGTGTACAGAAGAAAAAGTTGTATTTTGAATAAAGCCTTGGTACTTCCTCTGCCTCTTCAACCGTAAAGGTATTTTATTGGACTTGCCTTCCTGTCTCTGGTGCAACTCTGAAAACAAAAAGAGCTGAAGTGGAACTTGAGATCAAAAGGATGCTTGACCTTAATGTTATGGAGGAATATTTTAGTCCCTAGTATAGTCACATAGTCCTGGTCCCTAAGTTTGATGGTAGTTGGTGCTTTTGCAACAACTACCATCGACGTAATCATGTTTCACAATTCGCTACATATCCAATGTTGTGAGTGGAAGAACTTCTTGAGCAACTTAGTAAGGCTCAGTATTTGACCACACTTGATATGATAAAAGAATCATTCCCTTAATTGTAATCCACCAAGGTAAAAACCGCATTTATCACCCCTAGCAGATCTTTTATTAGCAAAACAAAACCAACTGTGAACAACACTCAACTCCAGGACTGTTTTGAGAGCACACATTGAGACCTATTTGCACAACAAGACATAGAGGAGTATACATCCGCTGTCCTATTTTATTAGAACTTTGTAGATAGCATCACTGTTGGTAAGCACGTTTGATGCTTCCCAAACAGTAAACCATGTATGACCAGAGACGTCAAACTTCAACTGAAAGAACACAATACAGCCTTTCTGGAAGTGTTAAATCATGTAGTAATACCAGATCCAATCTGAAAAGAGACATCAAAAATGCAAAAGCAGATTACAGGCAGAAGGTTGAAAGTCATTTCAATGATGGAGACTCCCGATGTGTATGGCAGGGTATCCAGCATTTTACAAACTATTAAAGCAGCAAAGACCCAACCGTCAGCAGCATCAACTCACTAGCAGAGGAACTCAACCACTTTTTTGCCTGTTTTGAGGTGAATGAGGTGACTATGGCATAGACCAGGATGGCACTGTCATCAACTACTAAATGTATGGCATTTACTGTTAGCACGAATGAAGTCAGAAGAGTACTCCGCATGTTAGGGGCAGGCAAATTACAACTGAAGCTAGGAAGTTTCCAAGTAAATAAATCAACCCAAAAATATACAAGTATATTGTATATTATATACTGTATAAGTACTTGTTGCGAGCGCCCTCTTCTACGTGGTGGTGTGCTGGGGAGGCAGCATAAAGAAGAAGGATGCCTCACACCTGGACAAACTGGTGAGGAAGGCAGGCTCTATTGTTGGCATGGAGCTGGACAGCTTGACATCTGTGACAGAGCGATGGGCGATCAGTAGGCTCCTATCAATTATGAAGAATCCACTGCATCCACTAAACAATGTCATCTCCAGACAGAAGAGCAGCTTCAGCGACAGACTGCCATCACTGTACTGCTCCACTGACAGACTGAGAAGATCGTTCCTCCCCCAATCTATGCGACTCTTCAATTCCACCCGGGGGGGGGGGGGGGGGGGGGGGGGGTAAACGTTAACATTATACATAGTTATTGTCTGTTTTTTCCTGCATTTTATCAATCTTTAATTTAATATTGTTTTTTTTTTTTTGATCAGTTTTTATCCCAGAGTTGTGATTGCACATTAATTTCAGGACACCAGTATAACACACTTTTTTTTTTTTCTAAAATACATACATAAATCCCACATACTAAAACATCTGAGACCTGCTCGTATCCCAGTCAGCCAGTATAAAAACAGGAATTCAGAATTGCACAATATCATTGAGTATCATGTAAGTTTCTTTCTCAGAAAGGGCAGGAAGAGAAGGGAAAGAAAAAAATCCTTTGGAGCGTCGTCTTAAGCGTTCCCTGCCGTGACCCAATGCACACACTCACCATTCATGAACCTTCACATATGTTCTCCATCGGCACTGCATCTACAAAACAAGACACACTGGGCAGTGCTCCACATGTAGTGTCCCACAATTATGCATCACTCCAGAACACCACTAATACATAAATGGGGTTACTCACACTCTGTCCAGGCCATGAACACCTGCCACAAACCACAGACCCTGTTGCTCATGCCTTGTGGTGTTAATGCCAAATGAGACACTATTCTTCTGTTGCCTTGGCCAACCTCTGGTCTCAACAGGCACTCCCTCTCACTGACAAATGATCTTCAGTGGTGCACCTCTGAAACAGAAAGGTATTCTGCAGCCACCAGCCGATATAATTACGCATGCTCCCGTCACTTTTTACAATACCTCTGTTTTTTTCGTTCTGTGTACTGTGTATCTTCCTATATGCACCCTTTTCTTTTTGTCTCTTTTCAATGCACTTGGGAGCACAGCTGCACTACTTAAACTTACAGCCCCTACAACCAGCTCATACATAACAGGCTCAAGGTCCACATCATTTTGCCTCCATTGATAGATTAAACAGTCAATCGAATGTTTGCATGTAAGTATCCAGTTGTAGCAGATTGGAGTGGGAAAAAAGAAAAAAAAATACAGCACCCAAACAGAACACTGCAACACAAATCCAATAATCAAAAAATATACAATATAATGCTCTACTCCCTATATACTATGACTATAGACCTGTATCTGTCAACACCATTATAATGAAGTGCTTCGAAAAGCCAGTCCTGAGGCACATCAAATCTTCACTTCCACCCACCTTGAACCAGCACCAATTCACCTACACAGCCAACAAGTCAACAGAAGATGCCAATAATACACCTCTCCGCACTGCAGTAACTCACGTGGAGCACCAGGGAGCATACATGAGGATGTAATTTGTGGAGTTCACTTCTGCCTTTAATAATATGATCCCTAGCTGGAGGTAACCAAACTGCTCAACCTGGGTGTCAATCAACACACATGTAGATGGATTAAGGATTTCTAAACAAACCGACCACAGACTAGACCCATCACTGATACTCAGCACTGGAGCTCCTGTGGGCTGTGTGCTGAGCCCTCTTTATTATTCCTTATATAGCCATGATTGCACAACAATACATAGCACAAATATAATCATCAAGTTTGCAGATAACACCATTGTGGTAGGTCTGATACATAACGGTGATGAGTTTGCAAACTGTCTGAATGGTGCTTCATCAACAACTTGGCACCTAACACCTCCAAAACAAAGGAGCTGATTATTGCCTAGCTTTAAATTTCTTGGCACACACATCTTCCAGGACCTCAGAAGTGGCTCTACTTCTTAAGGATGCCAAGAAAGGTTAGGCTGTCCAAGCAGCTGATGTTGTCCTAAACCATACTCACCTGTGACATCCTGTTATGGTATGCTTGCTGCTCCATGGCTGACAAGAAGGCTCTTCAGAGAGTCATCCTATCAGTGTAAAATATTACCAACACCCAATTACCTTAACTAGAGGATGTATACAGAACATGATCTTTACAACAGGCCAAATAATCATTAGGGACCCACAAACCCAGGCAACCACCTTTTCACTCTGCTGCCTTCTGGAAGGCATTATAGTTCTATTAAAATGCACACTTCCAGACTACTGAAAAGATTTTACTCAAACACTATCAGATTACTAAATTTTGGTAATTAACTGTTTACTGCATATAAGTGCAAGGTTTTAATATTATGTCTTTCACTCTCATCCATGGCACCATACTGATAAACAACAATATTAAATTAAAGAGTGATAAAAATGCAGGTAAAACAGACAATAACTTTGTATAATGTTAACGTTTACCCCCCAGGTGGAATTGAAGAGTCGCATAGATTGGGGGAGGAACGATCTTCTCAGTCTGTCAGTGGAGCTCAGTTGTACGCTCATGATAGCTGGGTAGCGCATATCTTCAGGATGCGTGACAGGATGCAGCCTGGGCTGCAGGCTTTATGGGGTTTAACCCTTTTAAACATTTTATTCATATCAGCCTCTGACACTTGCAGGATGACTCCGCCTGCTGAAAACGCTGGAAACATTACAGCACTCATTAAGTCTGAGCGCTGAGCAGGGCCGGATTTTCCTATAGGCTAACTAGGCTTCAGCCTAGGGCCTCAAGATCAAGAGGGGCCTACATTCAAATTGTTAGCAAAATTAAAATTACACTATTCTAAAAACAGTGAACACTAAAACACTGAACCGAAAATAAGGAGAAATTCTACGCATATGACTAATAAACAAACATAAAAATTTATTGGTTAATCACAGTAATGATGTATTTTATTATCTCTCATGTAATTTACAAACTTAAAAATGGAAGGTGAAAGGGCCTCATAAGTGGTATAGCCTAGGGCCTCTTTTCATATAAATCCGGCCCTGGCGCTGAGGCTCAAAATGAGCAAACAAGTTATTCAGCTCATCTGGAAGCAAGGCAGCGGTGTCCATGGGCACAGCTGTCAAGGTTTTGTGGACTGTGATTGTCTGTAGAACTTTCTACAGTTGAAACGGATCATTACTGCCAAAATCATTTTGCAACCTGTTTCCATACAGAGTGTTTGCCACTTTAATCGGCTTCAGTAGCTACCCAACAAGAGCGCTAGTAGCTCTCTGTGTGATTTTAATTAAAGCATTAGTCCACTTCCTTAGGTACACGTGAACAACACTGTTTACCCAAGGCTTCTGCTTAGAGTAGGAGTAGACAGTACAGGTAGGCACACACAAGTTTGATGTAATTAATACATATGGTTAAAAATATTTAATTCTGAAAACTATGTATATAAATACATTATATTTCCAAAAAATCACAATTTTAATTATAACTTGTTATAGATTATGACCATACCACCCAATCTATGTCTAGAATTATTCAGTTTAAGTGCCACGTGCAACAATTAATATGACATGCAGAGGTGCAAAATCAAGTGATAAATTACAAAATAAATAATTAAATAAATAAATATCAAAGCCCAAAACATTTACCAAAAGTCAAATTCAAGAACGCATTCTGATTTAAAGTCCTGTGGAATAGTACAACACTCTTAAATACGATAAAAGTATTTTTTACTATCCATTACACAATTATGGAACCCAAGAGAACAACAAAATGGTGGTGCTCATGATAAAATATTGAAACTGCAAAAACAAAATAATGATAAGTGAAACACAAAAGTAAAAAAATGGGAATTGCACAAAGAAAACCCCAAGATTCATAACATATTCATTTAATTTGGCTCTGTGGTTTCTGTTCATTTATGTGTTATGTTTTGTTTTTACACATTTTCATTTCCTTTATAAAATTAAAAAAATGTTTTCAGTAATAAATAAGACCCAATGGAGATTTACTAGCTATGTGCATTTTTTCTCCATGCAATTGCCCCCATGTACTTTTGCTTGGTACACTTTTGTCACGTCACCCTGCAATAGATTACACCTTTCAGTAGAATGCAACTTGCAGCATCAGTGTAAACTAAGGTTAGAGTTCATATATACACAAACAAACAGGCATAATGAACAAGTTGTTTAGGTAGTTTTATAGTTTGGTAAACCACTAACAAACAGCATCTACCTACACAAGGCCACTGTGCAAGGACACTGATTAAGATGTAGATACTCTTCTCCAACCAGGTACGCTTTTTCTTTACTCTCTTCTTTTTCAGCAGGTTTTTTCAATGATTAGCACTAGACATCTCCCGCGTTCCACTAACTGGAGAGGGTGCAATGCAGAAAATTTTCAACCACTTTAAAAAGTCACCCTTTCAGAGACTCCTTTCTCCTTCAGACAGTGGAACTGTCAGTCTGTAATGAACAAAGCGGACTTCATTCCAGCATTTGCCACCCAAACTGGACTCCAAGTAGTGTCACTAACTGAGACATACATCCATCCAGAAAATACAGCAACACTAACAGTCCTTTCCTCCAGATTCCACTTCTCTCATACCTGTCAGTCCACTAGATGAGGTGGAGGTATTAGTATAGTAATGTCTATGACCTGGAGATTCACACTGCTGGGTAATGTATGCAACTATAGCACTTTTGAGTACCATGCAATCACTGTCTCCTACTCTATTAACATTTTTGTTCTTTCCAGGTCTGCTAAAGACCTACTGCTTTCCTCTATTAGAGTTAACGGCAATTAACTCCTAATCCTTGGGGACCTGAATATCCACCTGGACTCCTTCTACAGACTTCTTTTCTGTCCTTTCTTTTATCAGCCTGACACAGCTCCACACCCCACCCACTTACCAAGGTGGTAAATTTCTGGGTCTTCTTATTCTCTTATGGAACTCAATACCCATTTACACTAGTTGGCACTCCACTACAAACATCTGACCAATTTTTTATTCAGTTCTCTCTTTTTTCACTGCCATTCCTCCCATTGTGTCTTTTCACCCTCAGCCTTGCTCCCTCTCTCCCACCCATTTCTATTCTCTAATCTCCTCTGCTCTCTATACTGACCCCTTTCTGAACAGCTTCTGGTGATACCACCTCTTCATGGTATCATCTGTCAGTCCAGTGTCTTTTCACGTGTATCTCCAGGCTGGTGGAATGAGCTGCTCAACTCCATTTGAAATTCTGACTCCTTCTGTATGTTTAAGAAGCATTTGAAGTCTCATTTGCTTGGTTAATTTCTTTCTAACTGATATTAGCTGTTAGATTTTGTAACCTAGGAATTGTAATCAACTTTTATTTTGTTCTGAGCCGTTCACTTGTGATGATCAATTTTGTACCCTAGTTCTGTAACACCTCCAGACTGATGTATATTTGATTATGTTGATCACTTATTCTAGTTGCTTTGGATAAAAGAATCATCTAAGCAAATAAATGTAAAGATGAAAGCAGAATTCAAAACTCAGAGAGAGAGCCATAAACTCATCAACATCATCAAATGCACAGACACTTAGGGGACTTCAAAATAATGGCTTCTGCACGGCTAAATTAACTCAGTGCAATTCCACTATCAAGGCTCCTTCTTTTTACTTCTATAGTCCCTGTCATCTTGTGACTGCTGCAAAATAAATGCTGTACAGCAGCAAACAAAGATAGAAAGAGTTAGCAGCAAGTACTGTTGTGCAAAAAGAAAGAATAGGAGTGACCCACCAGATTGTTCCTAACAAATGTTAAAAGGTACTCATCAGAGATCTGACTATGACGACATGTTTTCCTTAGCCTTTCTTTCGGTATTTTTTTATTGGAGACTCTAAGCTGGAATAAAGCAAGATCCTTTCTTTAATGCTGTATTTCCTTGTTTTAAGATCTGATGTAGACACTGGGAAGAAATTATCTATATCAGTAAGGCTACAAATCTTAATTCCTACAAGTGATGACCCTTGCTGGATACAGCTTTAATTAGTTCCTTCTTTTTTGGTCTTAACTATAAAGGACAATCATTTAAATCATGCTCTTAAGTCTTTTACTGACATACGATTGACAATGAAAAGTCTCAAAATACCTAAGAACAACATTTATAGTGTCTCTCTAATCTTGGCTAAGGTCAGCTTCCTTGTTTTTATCTTCAACAAAGCACGAGGAAAAAATGGATTCATGACAGAATAGCATAATGGAAACCATTACTCATCAATAAAAAAACAATTTGCCTATAGTTTACAAAAATGCATGCAAATAATCCTCATGTGTTTTGCAACAATTTTGCATGGGCATATAATCTGAAAGTGGAATACTTATACTGATTTTGGTCTCGTTATAAATAAACTGAATCCCACATTAAAATCTTAAGTATGGCAGTGGTAGTGTAATGGTCACCTAACTCCTGTTATTAAGGCTGCATCTGAGTCCATATGTTGCTACAGGCTACTAAAACTACACTTAGAATGCAGCAAAAAAGTTACTCAGGTCTGATTTTTCATATCCGATTTTCCTGCTTGGCTTTTCAATTGTCTACAAAATTAAAAATTAATTGATTCGTCAAATGTGAACTAATAGATAACCAATAATACCAGCTACGGGCTGACTGCTGATATGCTGACGTCAAATTATTTACAGATAAATGTCTGTAAATTAATTACCTCAGGATGGCAAGTGCTTACAGATGTTTTGACTGACATCATTACTGCCTGCTCTGAACATAGACACCTGTGGACTTGAGAAAGGGGCCAAGTCTGGTGATAACAATATGTGGAGTGGCTTGAGGATGGACTTGGCTTTTAAATCCAGGCTTAACACTTACTTCTTTAGTCTAGCATACCCTGAACAGAGCTGAAAATTGGCTGTGTATATTTAACCTATGTTTTTAACTAATTTGTGTAAAAAATACAAGGTTACAATAATTAAGGACTGTTACTATCCTTCCTCTATTCTGCTTTTCTTCTTAGTATCCTGTTGTTGCACTTGGTGCTGCTCTTCTATTTCCAAGCCATTTCCATCCCTTGGGAAAGACACCGGAGACGATTATATTCCAAGGACAAAAGGATTTTGTTATCTTATTAGAAACTTATGTAATACTGTAGAATTTCTGTATTTTCCTTCTCCTACTCTCCCTGTTCTCCCTGTTCAATGCTTGCATGTACATTGTGCTGGGCAGGGTCGTGGGGTCCAGCGGCTGTGGGGCATCTATGGGTGAAGAAAGATTCACTGATCTTGACTTTGCCAACAATGCTTTGATCTTCACAGAGTCAATGGAGACTGTTTGGGACTCCCCAGAGTCTGAGAGAGGAATCTGAGTGTCTGGACTCACAAATGTCCAGGTTAAAAACCAAATTCCAGGCCTTTATTGACCTCTTGGGCACAGCCATCAGCAGTGTGTCTGTCTGCAGAGAAAATGTTGACTTCATTGAGAGGTTTACTTACCTTGGTAGCAACATTCATGTCATGTCAAGGACGAATTTCCAAGTCTTTAGAGTCCTGGTACCTAGTATTTTGCCATATGGTTGCAAGACATGGACACTATCCAGTGAGCTGGGACAAAGATTGGACTCCTTTGGCACTGTGTCTCTTCAGAAAATCCTTGAGTACCACTGGTTTGACTTTGTGTTGAACAAGTGGTTGCTCACAGAGTCCCGGATGATGCACATTAACTACATTGTGCAGGAGCATCAGTTACTTCACTACAGTCATGTGGCGCAATTCCCCATGTGGCAAAAACACCAGAACTGCAGACAAATATAAACAGTAGCTAAGAGCAAGACATTCTGAATTATTAAAATATTTTTTTTTTATAAAAATGAACTAAAACTATTATTTTCAGAGCAAAGATATTATTTTCAGAAAATGAAAGGCATTATTATTGTATTGTGTTGAACCAGCCTGTTTTTTATGTACACTGAGGAATTTAATTACACAGGTGTACAGTACATTTGATTTTTAAAGTAATGCATTCTGAGGTAATAGATGGTTTGTGCTTTTATCTGGGCCAAAAAAAGAAAAGCAAACACATTTAAGTTTAATTTTGTTTATTGGTGAATCTAATATTCAAAACAATAAAATCAATCAAAATAGGGGTACAGATGGTGAGTTGCTGTTTGCATATAATTAGGACTGTTCACGTATTGAGGCTGACTCTGTTACAACTAGAAAGCTTTTTATCACAAATGAGGCAATGAACTCAGCTGTGAGAAGTCCAATGATCAATATCTTCACTATGTTCAGTACAGCTGTTAGGCTTAGACACATTTTCCCTGAAAAAAGATAAAAAGTTTAGTTAAATAACAACAGACTCTCTACATATTGGTTTAATCAATTATAATACAATAAGTCAATCAAGAATTCATTTAAAAAACAATCCACAGATTGGTGTTTCTTATCAGTCTGAACATCCATCCCAAACCCAGCATAGACAGCTTTGTGTCAAGCAAACCAAATATTAAAAAAAACCCAGAACTGTATTAACTGCAAAATTCCTAAAAGGTTTTTGGCCATTCCTCATAGAGAGAATTTTCTTTTCTTTTCTAGTACTAAGTTATACAAAACATGATTCATTTGCGCTAGATTTTGGGTTAGAATGGGTTAGAATTCTTCCACTGAGAAAGATAAGCTAAGCAGCAAGTGTTGAAATAAAAGATATACACAAATGATTTTTAAATTATGAGAGTCTTGCCTGATCAGGTGCTACTGGCTATTTTGTTTTAAGAATATGGAATAATTGTGAAAACAAAAATGTCTGGAGTGCAAGCAAATTTGTGTTCAGTTTGATATGAGTGTAAGGAGTTTATAAAACATTTGCTTTAGTGAGGCAGGCACTTGGTGTCACTGTTCATAGATTGGGTCTTGTCCTGGATATATTTTGAATAGTCCTAGTCAAACAGGCAATATGAATGAAAACACTCCAGTAATACACTGAGGAGACAAATGTGATCCTTCAGAAGAACTTACAAGGAAAGTGGAAATGGTTTGAAAGTTTACTTAAGCATTTATGTGAAACTGCTGTATGACACTGTCACATGCATGTGTTTTTAATTAGTGCATTGTGTACATCGGCCATTATAATCACCGCTTCTGGCTTTATCATTGCATCTTGAATTTGCTCATGTTGGAACGTGTGTCTAATTAAAATATTTTAACTGAATTCTGTTTTGCTAAGTTTTGTCTCTTTTTGCTCCTGCTTGCATTTTTTTTACATTGTGACTTTTTTCTTTTCCGCTTTTTTGTAGTTTAACTATGAAGTAATTTGTTATATATGTTTGATTTGATTGTATGCAGTGTTGTTTTCTTCAAATAAAATAAAAACATCAAAATAAATTTTTAGTTAAGTCCAATTTTTTTAAGTGCCTGATAAAGATGTTAGTGGTGAAAAGTGCGAAAAGTACATATTATGTAAATTAAAGAAACCTTAATTGATTAATATTCCATCCATAAGTGCATCTTTAGTAAAACAGATACATGTTTATTCTTTTACCAAGTTTTCTGTGCAATAGTTAACTTAATTTTATAGAAATATCATAATGATAAATTATCACTTGCTATTTATCTTTGGATATGATCATGTGCTGTCACAAAGCAGTCTGCCCTGCTAAATGTGGAGCTGGATGTTTGGCAGCAAGCCTTGTAGAACTCCAATAGACTGATGATTAGCCTCAAGTGTTCAATCCTGACCACCTATTATATTATGTGGTTGTGAATGTGAAAATGAACAGAAGTAAGAAGAGGTCGCAATAGATTATTTACAAAAAAGAAGGAAAAGCACATTGATTTTGATTGTAATGGAGTCATTGGTCTAACTAGATTAGGGTCGAATGGCACGGCACACTATAAAAGATGCATATGCAAAAAGTAGACAAAAAAAAATTTAAATAGGAGTTGTTTTGCTTTTATTTAGCAAAAATATCCACCAATGGGAGATTTCTTCAAATAAAAATCATAAAGACAATTTTTTTAATAAGTCAATTATTCTTACAATAAGGAAAGCAAGATTTAATGTCATGATGTAAATACTTTTCACTTGCTTAGATTTCATTTTTTGCATTGCACTGAAAGATCCAACACAACTGTCTCTAGCAATCATGATTTTCTGATCTGTTGAGGTACCTACATAACCATTAGAAACTGCTTTGTAACAGCTGAAGAGGTGTTAAGGAGCACAATATTAATGAAAATAGAGTTGAAGCCAAAAAATTAGATGGTCCTGACTATAACAATAAACAAGGCAGGAGGCACAAGGCTTAGCATTGCTGTCACACACCTCCAGAGTGCTATGTACTCTCCATTGTCTATGAAGTTTTCCACCTTCTTCATTTATCCCAAACGCTAGCAGAGCTCAGTGATGTGCAACTCTGAAAGTGGACCAGTACGCCTGATTGTGCATGACGTAAATCCTTTGAGGACAGGTTTCAACTAAGCTAGTTCATGTACATTATTAAATGCATCACAAATGACACTAATTTCAGTTGAATGCAAGATGCCTAGACATTTGTCATTGAGATGTACTCATATTTCAGATAATGTAGTTACTGCAAAAATAGGAAATGATTCCTACACACTGTTTGGTTTGTTGATATAAGTTAACAGATAAAAGAAAAAAAATAAAAGTTCCTCAACCTACTTATTTTGCTGAGAAAAGGCAAATAATCTTTCTTTCTTTCTTTCTTTCTTTCTTTCTTTCTTTCTTTCTTTCTTTCTTTCTTTCTTTCTTTCTTTCTTTCTTTCTGTTTAAACTGGTTTTAAAATTAAATCTACTTTAGTAACTAATAAAGACAAAATGTAATTGATTACATTGGTACTTAATGAAGTTTTCTCACCATGTTAAACTGTAGTATTTAAGTGCAGAAAAACTTTATTTATTACTGTACTATGAATAGTTTCAGATGAAATCAAAACTTTAATTAATTTACTTGTGCTGCTCCTAAACCATCTAACAAATAGCACTATTATTGAAAAAAAGACACACAATTAAAATCTATTTGAAAAAAACATTTTTATTTTAAAAAATGTATAAACAACAGAGTTTACCATAAATTGTATTCCATTTATCCAATTTTTAAACCTGCTTAATCCAATTATGCATTATAAATTATATTGTGGTGATCAAAATGAACAGTATTTTTATAATCTATGTAAAACATTTAAATATTATTCAATTACAAGGTTCACTGTTAACTCCCATGTTACTCAATTATTCCTCACAAAATATCTGAAAACTAGACACTTTACAGCATTTTATGTGTACAATGTGCTTTAAACATACTGAATACATAATGCAATCAATTACAAGCAAAAATGTTATTTTCTGGAAGACTATAGTATATTTCCTGTATCATTCTATTGCAATATATTAGAAACAGAAATATTTTAAGGATGCTTCAAAACACTCCAACAAAACTCTTATTTAAGGCACTGAGACTTATCTCTGCTACCTATTTTCAAATCACTCAGTTATTATATTTTTTCTAGAAGCAGAAAAAGTCTAATGGCAAAATATAAATATTCAGTATACTGTAATATTAGTGATGCAGCAAGGTGAAAATGAAAATATACTGCTCATACAAATAAAGGAACACTTAATCATCACAGTCTAACACCAAGTCAAGTAAGCTTCAGGAATATCAATCTGTCCAGTTAAGAAACATAATGACCTTCGCCTGCTTTGCTGCAAATGAAAGTGACAACAGGTGTACTGCAGAGGCAACACCAAGACATCTCCCAAAAGGGAATGGTTTTGTAAGTGGTGGCCACAGATAATTGCTCTCTCCTTTTCCTTCCTGACTGATTCTTCTCTAGTTTTGCTAGTGTCCTTGTCATTACTGGTAGCATAAGGCGGTACCTCCAGCTGATTCAGGTTGAACAGGTAGTCCAGCTCCTCCAGGATGGCACATCCATACATGCTGTTGCAAGAAGGTTTGCAAAGTCTCAACAGCATGGAGGAGATACCTGGAGACAGGCCATTATATGAGGAGAGCTGAACATGGCCAACTTCTCCTTTCTGCAAAGAGGAACAGGAAGAGCAGTGTCATAGTTCTACAAAATGACCTCCAGATGTCTACTGGTGTTCATGTTTCTGAACAAACTTTCAGAAACAGACTCCATGAGGGTGGGATGAGGGCCCAACAACCTCTAGAGGGACCTGTGCTGTATGATGTTAAATCCAATCCTCAATGGGTTGGTGATTTTGGTTTCAATTGACCACAATGAATTACACAATATTACTCAGTAAAGATTTTCCACTTGAATACGTTGTTCATTGAGATCCGATGTAATGATTTAAGTGTTCCCTTAATTTTTCTGAGCAGTGCATATTCCTCTTCAACTTCTTCTTCTTCTACAAGTTTAGTTTTTTTCCCATTCAAATAGCATAGTTTCAGTTTATTGATATTTTTCCTTCCACTTACATATAAAATATGATGCTCCCTTCTTTTAAGTTTAAATGTTCAATGACACAAGCTGAAAAATATTTCAAAATTATTCTCTGTGTTTAAACTGAAAGAATTCTGCAAACAATATTGTCTTCTTTATGATAAAAATTTTAAAAATATGTTTCTATTCTAACCATTTCTAAGAATTGTGCTTTGTATATTAAAAAAATAAGCATATTTTATCAAATGTAAATTTTTAGTATTTTTTAGGAAATCATTGAAAGATTCCTCTATGCTGTCTTTGTATTATTTTACTTGTACTTTTCTTTGCACAGTATTATTTCTATTCACACATTAAAGTGAATTTAAAAACTCTGTCAAATGAGATAAAAAGCAACACAATGCAATTAAAACTCTGGCTTCTATGTAGAATGAAATGTACCCTGACCAACATATTATGTTTTTATAGGATTTGCTTTAAACCTGGCAGTTTTTAGTAGTTTTCACATGATCACTCTACTCCTTTTTGCGATGAACAAAGTAAGTCACTGAGACAGAGAAGAATGCAAGGAGCGTAAAAAGTATAATCCTGATTATAGTCCAGGTCCTTTTATCTTCTTCTTCTTCACAAACAATTTCAGAATCTAGAATGAAATGTCAATATAAATGCTCAATAAATATTTTCTGTTATTTGTAAATCAAAGTGTTGCTTACCCACAAATAAGAAAGACATTCTTGATTTTTGGGAATTTTCTAACTTCAGTTTAATCTTTGATAAACTGCTGTTCTAGCTTTTTTTCCTTAAAACTATTTCTTGCTCTCTTACTTAGTGGAAGAAGAAAAAAACTATTAATGTTCAGGCTAATTCATTAGCAAGGGTTTAATTACAGTTGTTAGAGTTAGGCACCAACTATCTCATTAATGTGTATCACAGGTAAAATAGTCTGAGCAATCAAAACTGTACTTAGCAAGTTTTTTATTTACTTACTTATCTACCTATTTATGTATTTATTTATTTAAAGTGCTTTTCTATTTATCTATCTCCAAGAGGATATGAATAAAATTCAGCTTTTAGAACTTTTAAAATATGACAAATTAAGTTTACTGCAAACAAGTTAAAAAATATTAGATACCATATAATTATATAAGAAGGGTCACTTTGAAGGTAATATACATAAACCTTAAGAAAGACAGAAACTACAAATTTTTGCAGTTAATATATATCCATTAATATATGCATACTATTGTTTAGTAAGTGTTTACTATCACTTTATACACATGCAATATTGATTTCATATTTATGGTCTATGTTGGTTTGTTTATGTATATTATTGGTTTGCAATTTTGTATATTATTTTGCAAATGGCTTGAGCATAAACTATATTTGCTTACAGTACATGTAGGTAATGCAGAAATTTCAGTTATATTATTAAATTATTATTGTTTACGATTTTATATGGGAAGTAAAACATTTTTATCAAACAACATTCCAGCAAAATATGGACAGGACAGAAGACCATGCTTCCAAATTGATTTTATTGGTAAAGGCTTGTAGGCTAATTTGCACAAAGTGACAGACAGAGTAGAGACTTGCTTTACATGGGGTATGAGATAATAAAATAAATTAGAAAAAAGTTGATGGGAAAAGAAGAAAACAGTTGAACTCCACATATCTTAAGGACTGGCCTCGGCTACAGCTAAAAGAAGGAAAAAGTGTGGGAATGAAAAACCTAAAATATACTACTAGCACACCTTCTTATTTTGCTCAACTAGAACAATCCCGTTTTACTGTCTATATCTCAGTACGAATGTAATGTGCTACTGTATATTATCTCAATTTTGAAAAAATGACATTCTTTTTAAATATATTAACTTGTTAATATAATTACAAGGGTGGTGCAGTGGTAGCGCTGCTGCCTCACAGTAAGGAGACCTGGGTTCGCTTCCCGGGTCCTCCCTGTGTGGAGTTTGCATGTTCTCTCCGTGTTTGTGTGGGTTTTCTCCCACAGTCCAAAGACATGCAGGTTAGGTGCATTGGCGATCCTGTGTGTGTGTGCCCTGAGGTGGGCTGTCACCCTGCCCAGGATTTGTTCCTGCCTTGAGCTCTGTGTTGGCTAGGATTGGCTCCAGCAGACCACCATGACCCTGTGTTGGGATATAGCTGAATGGATATAGTTACAAAACCATGTCCTTAACTTTCTTACTTTACTTGCTGTTTTATTATCTGTACAGAAAAATTTTAGAAGGGTCTTTCAGGTTGCTCTCTTTTTTCTTTTTTGAGTGGGGGCTGAATGCTGAGTTCTTTTCTTTGTATGACTTATGGAGCAAAGGTGTTGTATTCCTATGTTATGTGACCACGTAAAATCTTAACTGGGTTACTGTTAATATTTTTGTAGTTTGCATATATATATATTGCTTTCTGTTTGCTTCGCACATACTTCCAACAGCCATGGATAGAAATAGGTGGAAGCATCCACAAAGATGCGTTTCCTGGGGCAAATGCTTGGGTGATCGCATTATTCCTTCTCCTTGTTGAAATAATCTGTGTCAATATGTCAAAAATCACTACATGTATGTTGATGAGCTGAACGTTCAGTGCTAAGCTCAGTGGCACAATCTCCAGAAGAAGTAGGGTAATTCATTAAAAATAATGTTTCTTAAGTATTCCCATTATTTTTGAAGTAACAAGAAACCTATATGCAATAGTTACTTATTGAAGTAAAAATACCTTCGCTATTATTGTCCTATCACCACTTGATGTAAGGCAAGACACAAACATACTGGTACACCACTGCTTTGCAAGGCTCAATCACACAGCCAAGCAGAAAAGAGTATGCTGCATGCAATCCAGTAAGAGAAACGTATTACAAAAGTGTCAGCTTAGTTTTAATCTATCTACTCACTATTCATAATTTGAAACAGTGTGATTTGGGTGATGCAGTGGCCAGTGTTCACACTACGAATCATCGGTGGCTCTGGTCGAAGGTGTAAAAAGAGGATGAATGTGATTAACTTCACAGTACATGGACTACATGCATTTATTAAGCACAAGAAAATAATCATATTTGGCCATTTTTCTGACAGTTTCATGAAGGTTCATGTACAGAATTAAGATTTAATAAAAAATGCTAATAAATGCCATTCAAATTTACATACAAAAGATGAAAAAATAGCATGCATTACATTCCATAGGCGAACTCAAGCATTTAAACGTGGGTTTTTAATAAGCCAGATTCCTGCCCTAACCGAGTTACTCACCTTATCCCAGTTTTCTGTGTGCAGTTTAATGCACTGATTGTGTTAGTATATATGTGTTTGGCTGGCGGGGGAAAAGTAAGGTGAGTGGGATGAGTCTTGACACACTGGGGTCAGTGGTGGTCTTAATCTGTGTTTGTTTCTTTACTACTATTTTGTTGCTGTTGTTAATAGCAAAGAATGTTCATTTTAAGAACAGCGGAAATGACCACACATTTTTCATTAGGGGCTTGTGTAAAAGAGTAGTCTAGGTTAAAGCTGTTCATCTGTTACTTGGATTATCTTTTTATCACTGCCAAATCACTATGTGAAGACATGAGCCAAAACTTAACAAGAATTCAAGTCAGAGAGTTTCATCCTTAAGTTTTTAGTTTGCCTGGGCACTAATTTATAGCGGGTCTTCACTATAAGGCTTCCTAAAATGTGGATGCTTAATAAGAGCGGCCATCAGACATACTTAAACAAGTTGTCACTAATTACATTGAATGTGACTCACATCTCTAGCACCCAAGCACTAGTATAGAAAATAGACAACATAAAATGGTGGCATTCAGGAAATCAGGAAACACAAACATTACTGAACAGATGAAAAAAAAAAATATATATAAATATTGTGACATTGTTGAACTAGCCATAAAAAATATGAACAAAAAATAATACAAATTCAATTCAAATAAATTCAGTTCATTTTTTGGTATTCTTTACTTGCACAAGGCCACATGGTGAATTCATTAGTATCTGACTTTTGTGAGAAAATACAAGAGCAACTCTCCCACAGAGCAAAATCTATTGCCATTAGTATTTTAAACTTTTCCATTGGTTTAGGTTTATTTTTGTCTACATGGAGTAACTCACCACTCTGACTTTTCTATTAGTTATTATGTGTAACCCTCACTGTTCAAAAACTCTTGCTCATTAGCTTGTTATAGTTATCTGCATATCAGAACATGAAAATTTTACAGCGATCCTTCTCAGATGATTTAATTTTGAAATGTATATGCAATGCCGTAAATGTCATGATCAAATATTCCTTCTCACCTAAAATATACATAGTCCAGAGTCTCAGATTTAAAGTATACAGGAAAAGTAAAGTTGGCATAATAACATAATACTGAAGACAATGCAAACTGGAATTATCATTAAATAACTGTTTAATATTATTTTGAATATTTTTTAATAGTCTATGCTACTTAGCAAAACTGAATGAAGCAGAGTGGTGATGGACAATAAGAAAAATACATTTAAACTGGCCTTAAACCAAATAAGGTTAGCAACTGGATAAATGAACATTCCAGAGAATCTGACATGATTAATGTTTCATTTGTCCATTTCTCCAGACACATATTTTTAAGTATGGGGTGAATGTAAGCTAAGAATCTGCTAAGAGTAAAAGGTTTCAACCCAGATAAGGATCACAGTCCTGCACAGGGCCATTTGAAGTGTCCGGTCATTATATGGGAGGAATTTATGAATATAGGAATAACATGCTAACTACACACAAAACACACATAACCAAAAATCAGATTGTGGGCTATGAACTGTGAGGAAGCATTGAGTAACTTGTTAACATTAACATGAGCTTATTGTGAGGAACATTCAGCAGCAGCAATGTTATTTAAATGTGATAAATCATACAACTAAAAGGTTTGTACCTGTGTAATGGTTCAGGTACATGACTTTGGAAACATGAAGTTGTCTTGTAAGTCTATCCTAGCCAAAAATCTGTAAGGAGTAAAGCAAATAATCACAAAATGTAAACTACGTGTCAAAGTAAGACCCTTCCAACCACAGGACCTTGCACAATCTAGCAGGCTGCAATGAGGTTTAAGTTAATTTTTTAGCAAAACATGAAGTCATCAGCATACAAATTCCTTATTCTGTTGAGCCGTACAAAAATATTTCTAAATGGGCAGTTTTTTATATTTTGTTGCTTTAAAGTAATCATAACCATCTAGGGTAAAGCTATTTAAGTGGTTCATACACTTCAAGCTGTACATGTTCAATAGGCAAATGAGGAAATCAATTGTATTTAGATCATTCACTCTAGTAAGACTTAAAAAAATGTGTACTCTCTGGAATAAATATTTGTTTCAATAAGGTTCTGTGAAAGTGTAATGAAAATCTTTACTTTCAGCATCAGTCATATAAAGAAGGGAATATTAGATAGTTCAGATTCTCCAGTATCTCCAGAGAGTTGCAGAATATGTCACAGTAAAAAGAAATGTCAGGTCTTACATGAAGCTTTATTGATATCACACCATGAAGCACATTGATATGCAGTGACAGAAGAGCTAATTAGAAATCTTTAGACTCACACATCTCATCTGATGTAAAGCAAATTCTCTCCTTATCTCTGAAGTTAGCAGAATGACTTGGAAAATTAGGAAGAGAAAACTTTACCAATACAGCAGAAAAAGTGAATAATTAAAACAGATGCAAATGGTAGAGCAAAGATGGCATTGTCTGCTAAAGACTTGAAAACGGGGTAAAGATTCACAGTGATAATCTAACACACAATGCCAAAGCTGCATTTGCAAAAATGTGAATCTCTGCCAAAGGTTAGGGGAAATATTTGAAAATAGCTGCCTATGACATATCCATAACAACTCAGGAACTTGAAATAATTCACTGTGAACACAATAAACAATAAAACAAAAAAGCTGGGCAAAACTGATAGAGAATGCCACAAGATGGCACACATTTTTAATTGCTACATTAATATGATACATGGTATTGTACTTTAAGTTAAAAGGTCTGAATGTTTGATAAGTTATCATATTTTATGTTGCTTTCTTTTCTTTTTTTATTACTTACTGTAAATTTTATCATGTATATAAATTGTTTTCACTATTTGATGTTTGAATGAAATATGCAAAAAAGGAATTTGCATCATTCTTTAATTTTAGATAGCACCCTACACTGGCTTGTTCCTTTGCATTGTTTCTGTTCACTTCTTTTTTTAATTGGATTTCCATAGTGTCACTTACAGCCAGAGTATGAAACATGGACCCAGAACAGGTGGGTGATCTCAGTGTTGGACTATCCTTGAAATCCAAGGGAAAAGGATTCTGTCTTCTTACTAGACTGCCTAGCACAAACATATAACATTCTGTAGAATGACCAGGAGGGGCTGGGCAACCAGTTGACCTCAATCTCCAGAGTTGTGTCTTTTGACCTTCCACAAGTTTATTTTCTCTATGGATGCTGTTACCTGGAGATTTTGTTTTCCTTTCGTCTCTTCTGAATTGGCCATATTATAGTATTATTGAAGATATATCCGTCCATCCATCCATTTTCCAACCCGCTGAATCCTAACTACAGGGTCGCGGGGGTCTGCTGGAGCCAATCCCAGCCAACATAGGGCACAAGGCAGGAACTTTATATTAATCAGTTTGATATTGCTCTGTTTTGAAGCGAAATTACTAGAATAGATGAAGAACAAGCCAGGCGTCCAAGTGAAGCTCTTCACAGGAAAAGGCAGGCCCTGCATATAGAACTTAACATCTTAACAACAAAAGAAACTGAACAACTTATTTATAAGTCAAGACATCATTACTATGAACACGGAGAAAAAGCACAATGAAGAACAAGAAGTTCACAATGCAATACCAGTAATCACCAACAAGAATAGAGAAGAAATCATTGACCATAAAAATATAATGCACGCATTTAGAGATTATTATAAATCCTTATATTCTACTGAGTTCAAAGAAGACAACACACAATGTAATGCATTTCTGGATACAGACACCACAAATAGATGCTTTAAGTGCTGAGGAACTGGATAAACCTCTGACGCTAACAGAATTACTAGATGCTATAAAGTCACTTCAAAGCGGGAAATCAGCAGGTCCTGATAGTTACCCCGTAGAATTTTATAAGAAATTCTCCACTCAGCTAGCTCCCCTCTTATTGGCAACATTTATAGAAGCTAGAGACAACCAAATACTACCTCAAACATTTCGTCAAGCATTAATCACCATCTTTCCTAAACAAAATAAGGACTTGCTACAATGTGCATCATACAGACAAATTTCACTCCTGAATAATGATGTTAAGATACTCTCAAAAATTCTAGCTAGAAGGATGGAGAAAGTGCTGCCCTTGGTAATATCACAGTATCAAACTGGATTTATTAGAGGCCGACACCTATCTTCCAATCTCTGACGCTTGTTTAATGTTATATATTCACCAGCAAAATCAAACACCCCAGAGATATTACTATCATTAGACGCAGAAAAAGCATTTGATATGATTGAATGGAACTACCTTTTCACTGCATTGGAGAAATTTGGGTTTGGCCCGAATATTTGTGCATGGATCAAACTACTGTATACCCATCCAGAAGCTTCAGTTTGTATTAATAACATTTGTTCAGACTACTTTAAGCTAGAATGTGGTACCAGAAAAGGATGTCCCTTGTTGCCACTGCTGTTTGCGATCGCCATTGAACCACTGGCAGTTCACTGTCAAAATTCTTATCAGATAAAGGGGATTATCAGAGAAGGACTGGAACAGAAAATTTCTCTATATGCAGATGATATGGTTTTATATTTATCAGACCCAGAAAACACTGTCCCTGCAGTTTTAACAGCACTAATTTCAAACGATATCTGGTCTTAGAATTAATCTGAATAAAAGTATATTCTTTCCAGTGAATTCACAAGCATATAATATTAGATTGGATACCGTACCTTTTACCATAGCAGATCAGTTTAAATACCTAGGGGTAAATATCACAAGTAAACATAAAGCTCTTTATCAACAGAATTTTGCCGTGTGTATGTAAAAAATTAAGCAAGACTTGCATAGATGGTGATCTCATTCTAGCCGAAAGAATCAACATTGTTAAGATGAATATCCTTCCTAAACTTCTTTTTTTATTTCAAAACATTCCAATATACATCAATAAATCGTTTTTTTTTTAAATTAGATTCAACAATAACTTATTCATTTGGAACTCAAAACACCCACGTATCCGAAGAGCAACCCTACAAAGACCTCAGGCAGAAGATGGCATGGCTTTACCTAATTTTCAGTTTTATTACTGGGCAGCAAATATACAAGCCATAAAAACCTGGACACAAATATAGGAACATACACAGGCTTGGTCCGCAATAGAAGTAAAATCCTGTAGTACTTCTTTATACTCCCTGCTCTGCTCTCCAATAAATGAAAGTTATCGCAAATATACTAATAACCCAATTGCGCTTTACTTAACCAGAATATGGAACCAACTTAGAAAGCATTTTAAGATGGAAAATCTTTTATCCGCGGCACCTCTGCAAGAGAACCACCTCTTTCAACTCTCGCAAACATATCCAGTTTTTAATACCTGGAAAAGTTTTGGGATTAAAATGCTCAGAGATCTTTATATAGACAACATATTTGCATCTTTTGAACAATTACGTTCAAAATTCAACCTCCCAGCTACACATTTCTTTCACTATCTTCAAATTAGAAATTTTGTTAAACAGAAACTGCCCAATTTTCCTCACCTCATACCCTCCACAATGCTGGAAAAAATACTGATCAATTTCGAGGAATTAAACACCATTTCCGCATTATATAAAATCCTATTAGAGTCCCTACCTTTCAAAGATCCAAGAGGACATTGGGAAGAAGATCTCTTAATCAATATATCAGAAAAGGAGTGGAAGGTAGCAAAGCAGAGAATTCACTCAAGCTCCATATGCGCAAAACATAGAAGTATTCAACTAAAAATTATATATCGAGCTCATCTGTCTCGCTTAAAACTGTCCAAAATGTTTCCAGGGCAAGATCCAACCTGCGAACGCTGCAACCAAGCTCCTGCCTCACTGGGTCACATGTTCGGGGCCTGCAGCAAATTAACATCATTTTGGACCAAAATTTTTAAGTGCCTCTCAGACAGCCTTGGTATCACAATTCCTCCTAACCCATTAACAGCTGTGTTCTGTGTTCTTTCAGACGGACTTGAAGTGGAGAAGGACAAACAAACGGTGATTGCATTCACTACACTTTTGGCACGCAGACTTATTCTGTCAAATTGGAAGAATCCTAATTCTCCTCTGATAAGTCAGTGGGAAACCGATGTTTTATATTATTTGAAATTGGAAAAAATAAAATTCTCAGTTAGAGGATCTGTACAAAATTTTTTCAAAACCTGGCAGGATCTAATCAATATTATTTTAGAATAAGAGAAATAACTATTACCACATTTAATTCCCTTCTCCATTTCTTATTTACCCATATATATTTCTCCCTTTCTTTTGTTTATTGTTGCCTTATTAAAACGCCCTAAGCAATTCTCCTTTGGCTAAGCTCTCCTTCTCAGGGGTGGGGTTTGATTTGTCTTCAGTTTTGTTTTGTTATAAATTGATCTATTTGTACGGAATGATTACAATAAAATTAATAAATAAAATTAAAAAAAAAAAGATATTGCTCTGTTTTACTTTGTTTTTAATGTAATCTGTAGTTTTAATGTGCACATCATGCATTTAATATAATGTGTAATTTGTATTTTAGCCATAAACTTATTACAGCACTCTAAGCCTAAACTTACTGATGTGTGATATAAGACTTGACTATTTACTATGTTAGTACTGCAGTGTTATGGCACATGTCTCGGAAATCTTATTTTAGCTTATTGTTATGGCACAGGAGACATAGCTATCCAGATGAGTTATGTTTCCTAGACATTTTTAATCAGGGAGCTGTGGCTCTGAAGATTTTTTTTCCCAGTATATCAGTTAAGCTGTATTTTCTATTAGTAATGTGTTTAATTAATTGTTTTTACTATAACTACTACTTGTACCTACAAACTTTTTAAGTTCTTCTTCTTTGGTAAGCTTTCATGTATATGTATTTATACCCATGCCATGCTAAGTTTTTATGAGTTTTTACTATTAAGCCAATAGTGTAATTGAACTATTGAAAAGAATAAATGGGGAATGAAAGTGAATGAATCAACAAAAGATGTGTAATTCTGACACCATACTTATTACTATTTTGCCGTATTTATTAATATTTAAACAGGACAAACATATAAGTATTTAAAGAAAACAAATAACATTCTGCTACTATATGAAATTTATTCCTGATCAGTATACAATACTATAATATTAACACAATTTACTGTAAGCACCATAAAGATTCCTTTTTTAAACACTGCTTTAATTATGTTGTCAGTGGTTGTATTTAGTAAAATAGGCAAAACTTCATATTTTATAGCTTTCACCCAAAGCATTTACTACATTCAAGCTCACCTGAATTTGGCTTATTTTCCGGCATTTTTACGACTAGCCGTGTCCCGTTTCCAGTGGCTTTCTTTACAACCAGATCCACCTCACAGTAGTATGTGCCCGCATATTGCATCAGCGTTTCAAGTATGTAAATGGAAGCATCGTTGTCTTTAAAGGATGTTTCCTCTTTGATGATGCCAGTGGGGTGTGTGTCATTATTGACCTCCTTGCCTTTAGGTGCAGGTGCATTCCTGTACCATGTAAATGTGCCAACCTTTGAATTCCCAGAGGTGCTGAAGCGGCAGCGCAAGTGGGCTTTGCCTCCCTTGGTCACAGTGATCACGGGGTCCTGCTCAACCTTCACCTCATTATAGACGACTGCAAGAAGAGCACAAAAGAAAACCTACAGTACATCTAAATCAGCAGCTGAAATAATAAATTAACAGATCAATTTATAAATGTTGAAAAATGACTAAGGATTTTAAATAAAAATAGAAATGTGTATCTTTTTCCATTAAGTTAAAAATATGTATCTTCTATTAACACTTATTATACTTGATTCAAATCTAAATTGTTTTCTTCTTCTTTCACATTGCAAATATCTGTGTGCTAAGTAAGTAGGCTGTAAGTAAGCTGGAAGCTCTCAACTGGCCAAGTGTGAGTGATTGTGCCCTGCAAAAGGTGGCTTCCTGTCCTGCTTTGGCTATCTGTTTGACATCTGCCAGAATGGGCTTTGACTTTCAATAACTTAAAAAGATGGTTTAAGCCCATATGGTAGTCAGATGAATTGAGCATATTTACTTTCACAATGTTTATAAGACAATTACATTTACATGCTAGGTTAATTTAAATTGTGCATCCAACTTGAAAAACTGGAGTATTTTTTATATTTATATGCTTTGAATAAACTATTTTATAGGATGAAAAATAATTTTTAATGACTGCCCCCCTTTAGAAATCAATTGGTTATGATTTGGCACTAGTCTTCCTAACACAGTAAATGATTCAAACACAGTTATACAAGATAAACTTATGAATACATTATGACTAATGAAAAAGCAATTTTTAATTTTCTTTATGTTAATACATTTCAGATGTTCAGTAAGAATTACCACATACTGTACACCTTAGTTAACACACCTGCGACATATTCCTGTGACATATTGGAATAAACATTTTTAAATTCTTTCATTGGCTGGTAACCCTTAACAAGTACTAAGATAAACAATGAACAACAGTCACACAAAACATCTTTATTTTACAACAAGAACACAAGATTACAGATGAATTCCACACAAACATTTGAAAGTTGTTCTACACACAGTGCGCCATAGAGAAATGGAATAAGTTACCAAGTAGTCTGGCAGATGTTAACGCTTAGTGGATGTTCAAATCTCATTTTGGTGATATTCTGAAAAATTTAGATGAGGAGGACTGGCAAGATCTTTTGGGCGTATTGATCTGTTTTCATTAAGATTCTTCTAATTCTATCAAGTAACCGTTTGCACTGACATTTTTTTTCTCAAAAGCACAGTCCATACGGAAATATTCTATAGACAGTTAAATTAAATTTGCAATAAAATAAATACTGTCAAAGAAGCAGTGCCAGTAGAATCTTTGTAATGATTTTGTGTGGCACCATCACAAGGTACTTTGCAAATCAAATTATAGAAAATAAAGTTGATAAAAATCATTAAGTTTATAATAAATAAAAGATAACATATAGGAAATATTTAGATCAATGTCCAAAAGCAAGGATTATATCGAACCGTTAGAAGCTCTCCACAATCCCATGATAAAATACACTGTATAATAAAAGTAAATAATGTAAAAAAAAAAGCAAAAAACTGCAATATATCTTCACATGAACATAGATTGTTTCTACTTATTTCTACACACTGTATATATTTTAACACAAATATCTTTCTGTGTTATATTAATATATCAAAAATCCTATTACCATATATTATTTTTAGGAACAATCTGAACTTCACATATTAATACAAATGAAGCAAAGCGTAGTCTACTTACCCATGCAGATGTTAAGAAGTATAAAGAAGGAAGACTTTTTCATCATCATGTTACTCTTCAACATTTCAATGTCACCACCCTTGCTGTTAGATTTCTTTCTCTAATGCCCTCTGTATTTTTTGCTTGACTGAAATACTTTACAAGCCCACCTCTTGCATACCCAACCCCTAAACTCACCAAGTGATCAATGCATCCAAGGTTTGTGCCTCATTTTGCAATTTGTTATGCAGAGAGTTGATTCTATTTTAAATATTAAAATTATACTCACATTTATCCAATTAAAAAAAATATTTTTGAGCTTCGTTGGTTTGAAATGAAAGGAACACAAAGAGTAATGATTTTCCAAAATATTACAGAATTGGATAAAAGACTAAATAATTTGGCAAGGCACTGAATATATTATATTCAGGTTGAGTCTAGGATTGTCATAGAAATTTTCGGACAACTCCCCATTCTTTGATGATTAACTCTTGTTAGTGAAAAGTGTTTTTACAAAAATCCATAATGATTTCTTTAGCTTTTGTACCATAAATTTGTTAAAGAATTTATCACACTATATAAGTCATAAACAACTGGGCCATGACGCCTTTCACTCTCATTATGCCACATTATATAAATACTGTACATTTATTATTATTCTTATTATTCCCATGTAATCTAATTCAAAGTTTCTGTTCAAGAGCCAATATTAGTTGCACTGGGCTTGAGTCAGGAAACAAGTGTGGAGAAGACAGCAATCCACATCTGGACCCCCTGGGGCCAATTTGGACTCGCACCTCTTTGGTGCTATGGGAGAAAAACCTATTCAAACACAGGAAGAAAATGCAAACTCTAAAGAGGGAATGACCAGTACTAGAACAAAGGTTGCTGGACACATGATGTGGCAACACTAACCACTGTGCTACAGTGCCATCTTCAGTCTTGTAATGTTCAAAATTAAAGGCTGACCTACAAAAAAATGAACTGTACGTATTAAATAGATAGAAAGAAAGAAAGAAAGAAAGAAAGAAAGAAAGAAAGAAAGAAAGAAAGAATTTAGCTTTTTAAAGAATCACAATAAATAAATAAATAAATAAATACATACATACATACATACATACATACATACATACATACATACATACATACATACATACATACATACATGAATAAATACGTAAATAAATAAATAACCCCCTGTCAAAATACACACCAGAATGACTAAAAATATTAGTCAGGAAAGAAGGAAATTATGAAACCTGTGTCATCAAGCTCTGCTTGTAAAAGATCCTAACTTTGGATTATTTTCATTAAAAAACAAATTATTTGTCATTGGAGCAACCAATATGGGTTAGCTTCAGGACATTTTCTTTGAACCTTTGACTTTGATTTTAGTTTCTTATTCTATCTGTGGTGATTAATTTCTACTTTGTTTCATGGCTTTCAGACTTTTACCTTCTTAACAGTTATTATTTGGTTTATTATTTATGTCCTGCCCGGGGATGGCTTGTAGATTCATATAAGTCCAAATATTCTGTAAAGTCTTAGAAAACCTAAGAACAACATCTATGGAGATATCTCTCATCTCTCATTTCTCACTGGTCTTGGCTAAGACCAGTGTTCTTGTTTTTATCATGAGAGAAGCACTAGGAAAATGGGATTCATGATAGAAGAGCATGGTGGAAGACATTGCTTATTAATTAGAACATGACTATTTACCTGTAGTTTAATAAAATCCATCTAGGTAATTCTCAAGTGTTCTGGAATGATTTTTAATTTATGTACAGAGCATCTGAAAGTGGAGCATGCATGTTGACATTGGTCTGATTATGAATGGAGACACTGCATCTCACATTAAAGTCTCAAGTATGATGCTGGTTGTGTCATGGTCACCTCATTCCTATTTTTACAGTTGCATTTGTAGCAACAAAGGCTATATTAAGATTGCAGTTTAAAAAAGTGACCCAACTCTTTTGCTCATATCCAATATTCTCGTTTGGCTGTTCATTTAAATTTTGAAAAGTCTGTAAATCCTATATGACTATGTACTGATATATATCCAGAGTTTGCAAAATTAATTAAAAAAAACAATTCATCCCACAGATGCAATCTACCGGTAATAGACAACCAACGATAGCAGGTAAAAGCTGACTGATGATATGCTGAGTTCAGAATGTTTGCATTGCTGGATGTCTGCAAATTTATTGCTTCAGGGTGGCAAGTGCTCAAAGATGTTTTGACTGTAATCGTCATTGATTGATCTGTATGTAGAAACCTTTGAGCAAAAAAGAAGAGCCAGAACTGGTAGGAACAAGATGTGGAGTGATTTGAAGAGGGTCTTAGCTTTAAAACCCAGGCTTAAGACTCAAGATTTTAGTCCAGCATACCCTGATTGGAGCTGCCAACTAGCTGTGCATATTTCTCCTTTGTTTTTACTCATTTGTGCAAATATATAAGCCTACAATGATTAAGAGCTGTCACTAACCTTCCCATATTTTGTTTTTCTCTTCTCAATGTCCTGCCGTCCCTGCTGTTGTACTTGATGCCACTGCTCTACTGCTCAGGCTGTTTTCCTGGCCATGGGAAAGAAACCTCAAATACTGGGTGACTTAGAATCCATGGATGAAAGGATATTTTCATCTTATTATTCTGCCCAGCATAAACTTATACAATATTGTAGAATACCTTGGAATGGGTGAACAGCCGGTTGGCTGCAGTTTCCATGAGTGTGACTTTGTCTGACTCTCCCATTTGACCTTTTGTGTTATAACTGGCCATGGACCTCCCAGAACCTTTTTTTTTCAGAGAAGCTGCTGACTGGAGTTTTGTTTTCCTCTACTCAAGTTTTCAACTGGCCGTAGCCAGCTTTGATGGACAGCTGGGGCTTTTACCCGGCCAGGATGCCTTCGTAATGGTTGGACTTGGGGTGGATGGGGGGGCTTGTGCATCCCCTGGAATGGCAGAGGGTAGCCCCCCTAGCTTGATGCAGTGCCACCGGCTTGGAGCTTTAAAGCTCAGCCCTATTGGGGTCTCTAGTCTGTGCTAAGCCCTTTATTGCAGCACTTCTGCCATTCCTGGAAGTGCTGCCGGAAGGAGATCATGGAACACCCAGAGCACTTCCAAGTGCTCTACAAAAGAAGCCGTCTCACTCACGCTTGTCTGAGGAGTAGTGGAGGTGGAAAAGACAGAAAAGAGGAAGAGAAAGAAAGAAGATCAAGTGCTGTATGTTTTATACTGTGATTTATATTGTGCATTGGTGGGGAATGAAGGAATAAAAAGCCTTGTGTTGCTGGACCTGTGTCTGTTGTGTCAGGTGCTTGAGCAGCTTGAGCACCCCCTTGTGGCCACATACTCCATAATATTAATTGACATATAGTGTTATGATCCTTTTGTGTTAATCAGCTTAAAGGTAGTGTAACTTGTTTCTAATTTGTATGTGTATGTATTTTGTAATTTGTAATTGTATTTTACCTGTTATAGCACTTCTAGCCAGAATTTAACGATGAATGCTTTACAAAATAAACTGACCTGACTTGACATAACACAACAGAATTTATAACTCATTACATATACAGTATACACATTGGACTAGCTCTGTATTAATAAAAACATTTTTGCTGGGTAAAAAGTAATTTTATTTGCAGAAATATGTTGTCATACACGTGCACATAGGGGACAGTTTAAGGGCTCTGATAATTGTAATTTCCCACCAGAAAGCCAGAGGACATATTGACTGATGCCTTTCCTCCTCCTTCTCTCCTTGCAGACCAGAAGACTGATGACTATGACATCTCTGACGTCATTTCCGGTGTCCGCCTGCCTGGACCCACCTCTTCCTGCCAGGCACTGTTTAAGCCCAGAAGTTCTGCCTTCTTAAACAGTCTATTTTTAACTCTCATCTTTATGACATTTTCTTTTGCCTTTTCTCAATGCGTTTCAACCTGCGTTTTATTTATAATATACACGATTGGCCTTCGGGTGCCCCAAAGATTTCTAATTCCTTTTTTCTCTTTATTACAATGTACATTTGTGTTATTAGGCAACATCTCCTTTCATTTACATAAATCAAATACAAATATATAAAGAAAATAATTTACACATTAGCGTCAGTAGGCTTTGAGCCCTAATAACCTAGTTACCCAAACTGTTCTACAACATCCATCCATTATCCAACCCGCTATATCCTAACTACAGGGTCACGGGGGTCTGCCGGAGCCAATCCCAGCCAACATAGGGCGCAAGGCAGGAAACAAACCCCGGGCAGGGTGCCAGCCCACCACAGGGCACACACTAGGGACAATTTAGGATTGCCAATGCACTTAACCTGCATGTCTTTGGACTGTGGGAGGAAACTGGAGCACCCGGAGGAAACCCACGCAGACACGGGGAGAAGATGCAAACTCCATGCAGGGAGGACCCGGGAAGCGAACCCAGGTCCCCCAACTGCGAGGCAGCAGTGCTACCCACTGCAGAATTAATTACAGAATTACAGTATTTGAGGGTTCCTCTATAGTGCATTTATCTCTTTTACAATTTGGCTCAGAAACTAATCAGCACATCGTCATCTCATAGCAGGCTTAAGTTTCAAGTTTGGTATTTTTCCATCCAGCCATTTTAGCTCTAGACTGTTCTCAAGAAACTGTGATACACAGACACACACCCATCATCGAGATATCGATGTTTTTGGTATCAGGGGACCTTAAAGCGTCGAGATCTGTCGTAAAGCAGATATCGAAATTTTTGACAAATCTAAAGCTTTTGCTCCTCCTCCAAAGACAATAAGTTATTGTGGGGAGGTCTGCAAAGCAAAAATATAAATACTGTACCTTGAATTCATAGTTCAAATTTCCAATAGTGGATATTAAAATTCTGTGTCTCTTTATTGAAGTCTAAAATATTGTTGATGTAAAAGCTGAATTCAAGACAAATCAAGTTAGATCTATTTTTATCTTTACTACTAATTTTGTAGCCAACAATTGTTCAGAAATAAATCAGTCTTTTATAGGAACATAAAAAACAACTGAAAATCTTTCAGCACTTTGGCTATCTTAATGTGCACATATATTTAATGGGAGTTGCCACTGTGTTTGTATTTAATTGTTATTGTTAAAGAGTAGATGTCAGGAGATACCATAAGGTGACATTGAAAAAGTGGTGGAAATATAGAAGCACAGAACAAACAAAAAAATACAAACAGCCCTGCCAAAACAAGAACATAAGAAATTTGATAAATAAGAGGAGATCATTCAGTTGATTAAGCCTGTTTGTTTAGCTAATAGCTAAACTGTCCCAATAACTCATCCAGATTTTTCTTAAAGTTTGTCAAGGTTTCTGCTTCAATTACATGTCTTGGTAGTTTTTCCAGAGTCCCATAACTCATTGTGTAAAAAAGTGCTTCCTGGCTTCAGTCTTAAATACACTTCCCCGTTAAATGTGCTTCTCCAACAGCATTTACTGTTTGTGTGTCTGTTTACCATAGCATCCATCCATCCATCCATTACCCAACCCACTACATCCTAACTACAGGGTCACGGGGGTCGCTGGAGCCAATTTTACCATAGTATGCAAAATTTATATAAAATACCATAAATATATTTTAACATTGTTTCCTTGAAATTTTATAAGGTGAGCAAAAATTTTGATTTGTTTATTTATTTTTCATTAAGAACTCTTTTTGCAGATTCCTTTGTAATATAAAAATGTACAGAAACCTCTTAAGGAAAATCATCTGTTAGATATCCCTGAAATAAGTAAAACAAGGTACTATAAAATTAATTTTAATAATATAAATGTATATAGAGTGAACAGTAGGGGTGACACAGAGGGCCCAAACCCCAATACAACTCCAGTTCAAAATTAAGGTCTTTTAATCCACTCAGCTCAAAATTATAACAATATACAGCCAGTATACAGAATTTAAGTGCTCCTTCTCTTCTCTTCTCTCCTCTCCTCCAGTGAGCTTTGCCTTCTTCCACCTGACTCTGACTTACTTGAATTATGGAAGTGGGCTTATTTTATGCTGGACCTGGGGGTACTTCTGGTGGTATGTCATGGTTTGTTGGAAGCACTTCCAGGTCATATGGAAACCAGGGAAGTCCTCCCCCAGAAGCACCCTCTATCAGCCCGTACAGGACTGTTTTTCTGAACTCCAATTACCATGCAGGCCTGCGGGTGTCCAAACTGGGACTACTGGCGAGGAATGCTGCTACCTATTACCTTGGGGATGAACTGCTTCTGGGTTCTAGCTGTCATTAGTGCACTTATCATTCCGGCATCCCAGTCAGGAAGAAAATTATATGGGTAATGTCCACAATAAGTCCATCCTTCCATTACAGCTTTCTGGCCGGGTAAAAAAATCCTCCTTGATCCTGGGCAGAATGGCCATCTATCCTCCTGGGCACTTACTATATAGTATATATATATATATATATATATAGTATATAATATATATAATTTTATATATATACACTAGGGGGTTCGCCCCCTGCTCACTTCGCTCGCTAACCCCCCCTGCCTGCGCTACATGCCAGCCACTTCGCGTCTCTGCTGCTCACGTTGTGTAGAGGGGGACTGAACGCACCCCAAGGAGACACGGTTGCTCCTCCAAAATGCCGTCTTAAACAGTGATACAATGGGAAACAAATACAGTTTTTTTTTTTACCTCCTATTTGCTTGATCAGCTGCTGGATTGCTGCTGCTCTTGCAGTGCTTCAAACATTTAAAATCCTGTACAGCAGCTGTCCTACTCTTTGTCTTTTATTTCCGGCCCCGGGCGTGGTTAAATCTCTTGGCACACAAACTCTCGTCTTGCGGGACATGAGTTCTTGATATTTTTTAGTTTATAATTTAAAAACAGAATAAGAATTTGAAAATGTAACATATTAAAGTTCAATAAATTCTGAAAAGAATGATACCAAACATATATATGTAGGTTTTAAAATAAGCACAATTTAAAGCGTGACAAAAAACGTGACATAAAATCATATACAATATGAAATACATTTCTTTATAAATTGACTTCTTTATTGAAATCATTTTCACTACAGTCGCCTATACAGCATATTAACATTTGTCTCTTAAAGGATTTTTATTAAATCAGATATCACACTGTGTGCATTAGAGGAAACTGCCAACAAACAGTACAATCAAGATTAGAAAAAAAAGCCATTTGTGTATTTCCTGTCTCACTTAAATATCCAGTATTCAAAGCATGATGTAGAGATATTATCAAAAACATTACATAATATATTCACATCTTCTGATCAACTTGGCTCACAATCATTTTCATTATACAAAACTTTTTTGAAACTATATAAATTAATTACGTTTCCTCCCTCAGTTATCTATTATAGAGACTTTGCTACAAATCAAGAAATTATGTCAAAACAATAAGAAAAGCTATCACAATAACATATCCTGAGATAACTGGAAAACGTATTGGAAACCTTACAAAATGGTTTTCAAGCAATGAATGAAAGGCAGCCTTAGAGAGAGCAGAATCACTTTTTTTTTAGCTAACTTGAGATAATCAAGTTTTAAACCATACATTATACTCATCTCTCTCTTTCTCTTTGCTTTTTAAAGTGGGACACATTTGTGCTGTGTTCTCATCTTATATTCTTTTAGATTACTATCTCATTTCCTCACAATCATTATGGCATAATAAACTAGTTGCTTAGAGAAAAAAATCTAAAGTCATTGTATGTTACAGTGATAGATGGAGCTAAGGTAATTAGAACAAAAATGAAATCCACTCAATGGGGAGAAATTCCAGTGTATGGCAAACCTTCATCAATATCGTTCTTGATCGTCACTGCTTAAACTGGGTGCTGATTAGATTCAATAGTTCTAAACATTTTACCCATTATTCTAATCTCTAAGTAACTACTTACTGCTATATATTGTGGCGGATGGCCGGGGCCCTTACCTGGCCAGGACGCCCAAAGTGTGGAAGGACTGGGGAAAAGAGGATTATCAGGACAGTTTCTTCCCCGGGCTGATAGAGGGCAGCCCCCTTGGTCTTCAGTGGGGCCACGGATTATGAGCATGGAGGCTTAACCCTGTTGGAACTTATGGCCACCACCAGGGGCACATGGACCTTTCCAGGGCCTTATTTGGTCACGCTTCGGCCTCACCCAGAAGTGTGGCCGGAAGAAGCTTATTAGCCACCTGGAGTCCATCCAGGTGCCTTATAAAATGGAGCCACCTCACTCCATAAGGGACCAAAGTTGGGAGGAAAGGACAAAGCCTGAAGAGGAGTGGAGGGAGAAGGACTGGTGGTAGAAGGGACTGAAAGGTGTTAGTGGTGCTGCGTTGTGCTTATGGGTATTGTCGACTGGTAAGAAACTGTAAATAAACGTGTGGTGTGTGGCAAAACTTGTCTCCTGCCTGTCTGTGTCTGGGTTAGGGTGGTGGAATGCCCACTAGTGGCTTACAATATATGTATATACAGTGCATCCGGAAAGTATTCACAGCGCATCACTTTTTTCACATTTTGTTATGTTACAGCCTTATTCCAAAATGGATTCAATTCATTTTTTTCCTCAGAATTCTACACTCAACACCCCATAATGACAACGTGAAAAAAGTTTACTTGAGGTTTTTGCAAATTTATTAAAAATAAAAAAACTGAGAAATCACATGTACATAAGTATTCACAGCCTTTGCTCAATACTTTGTCGATGCACCTTTGGCAACAATTACAGCCTCAAGTCTTTTTGAATATGATGCCACAAGCTTGGCACACCTATCCTTGGCCAGTTTCGCCCATTCCTCTTTGCAGCACCTCTCAAGCTCCATTAGGTTGGATGGGAAGCATCGGTGCACAGCCATTTTAAGATCTCTCCAGAGATGTTCAATCGGATTCAAGTCTGGGCTCTGGCTGGGCCACTCAAGGACATTCACAGAGTTGTCCTGAAGCCACTCCTTTGATATCTTGGCTGTGTGCTTAGGGTCATTGTCCTGCTGAAAGACCGTCGCCCCAGTCTGAGGTCAAGAGCGCTCTGGAGCAGGTTTTCATCCAGGATGTCTCTGTACATTGCTGCAGTCATCTTTCCCTTTATCCTGACTAGTCTCCCAGTTCCTGCCACTTAAAAACATCCCCACAGCATCATGCTGCCACCACCATGCTTCACTGTAGCGATGGTGCCAGGTTTCCTCTAAACGTGACACCTGGCATTCACACCAAAGAGTTCAATCTTTGTCTCATCAGACCAGAGAAGTTTCTTTCTCATGGCCTGAGAGTCCTTCAGGTGCTTTTTGGCAAACTCCAGGTGGGCTGCCATGTGCCTTTTACTAAGGAGTGGCTTCCGTCTGGCCACTCTACGATACAGGCCTGATTGGTGGATTGCTGCAGAGATGGTTGTCCTTTCTGGAAGGTTCTCCTCTCTCCACAGAGGACCACTGGAGCTCTGACAGAGTGATCATTGGGTTCTTGGTCACCTCCCTGACTAAGGCCCTTCTCCCCCGATCGCTCAGTTTAGATGGTCGACCAGCTCTAGGAAGAGTCCTGGTGGTTTCAAACTTCTTCCACTTACGGATGATGGAGGCCACTGCGCTCATTGGGACCTTCAAAGCAGCAGAAATTTTTCTGTAACCTTCCCCAGATTTGTGCCTCGAGACAATCCTGTCTCGGAGGTCTACAGACAATTCCTTGGACTTCATCGCTTGGTTTGTGCTCTGACATGAACTGTCAACTGTGGGACCTTATATAGACAGGTGTGTGCCTTTCCAAATCATGTCCAATCAACTGAATTTACCACAGGTGGACTCCAATTAAGCTGCAGAAACATCTCAAGGATGATCAGGGGAAACGGGATGCACCTGAGCTCAATTTTGATCTTCATGACAAAGGCTGTGAATACTTATGTACATGTGCTTTCTCTTTTTTATTTTTAATAAATTTGCAAAAATCTCAAGTAAACTTTTTTCATGTTGTCATTATGGGGTGTTGTGTGTAAAATTCTGAGGAAAAAAATGAATTGAATCCATTTTGGAATAAGGCTGTAACATAACAAAATGTGGAAAAAGTGATGCGCTGTGAATACTTTCTGGATGCACTGTATATACAGTATATATATATATATATAATGTATATACCGCTATAAATTTATATATATATTTTTTTTCTCCTTGGTTGTTTTTTGCTAGGGGAGATAAACATAAAGCTGATTACTGAACTGTGGAAAAACTGCATTATGTATATGAAAACCAATTTTTAACTTCTTATTTGGTAAAATAACATACAGTATGCTCTCATGAAATTTAATTAACATATAAATATAAACTCATTTTTTTATAAACTAATATATGAAGGATTTCAAAAATTCACCAATGCTTTTTAATGAGGGTTTGTGAAATTTAAAATGTATACTGCATGCATTAATTAAAATACGTAAGCAAAAGTGTAAACTTTTCAGGACTTAAGTGTACCAAATTTCAACAAAATTGTTCCTTTGGGAATCAAGTTTTATCATGTGGAAAGACAGACAAACATGATGATGACAATAAGTGCTTCACATTTTATGCAAACACATCTAAATAAAAAGAAGAAGAGAAATAAAACAGAGTTAATAAAGCATACAGTCCTAAGATGGACTGGTGTCCAGTTCAAATTTTGACCTCAAATTGGAATAAGCAGGTTACAAAATGTATGTTTGTATGCAATAAAGTACACACATGCACCATACAGAAACAAATGCAGAAATAATACAAAAAGTTACTCAGAATGTATGCATTCATTATTAGATGACTATCTTACTTCCTGCTAACTATATATGTCAAAGCTTCTTATTTAACTAAAATAGAATCTTTCAAGAGATTGCCAAGAGATGGCTGATTTCCCCAAGTGTGTCGACTGTGTTTTGGATCACACTGCATTGTTAAGGTTGGAGCAAAGCAATACGAGTGACAGGGACAGAAGCAATTGCAAGAGAAGCAAACAGGACTGCTCTGATGGCCACTTCAAGCCAGTTATCATTTGAGTAATCGCAGGTTAGGGGTTCATCTTCTTGTGCATGACCTATGAAAGAAAAAAAAAGAGGTGAAAAAATTAACATCACATTCCTGCTAATTGCTCAGCAAGAAATATTAGAGAATGGGATGGTGTTATATCTCCTGTACAAAGTAACATCATAGATAAATTATTTTTTAATGAGCTAATTTCTTAATATACTTAAAGCATTTCTTTAATCTCATAAAAGAACACTACCTTTAGAAAACATAAATGAATCTCTGAGTACACTGTTTTAAGTACACTTTTAAAACATAACCTAACATGCACGTTTTTGGGAGGAATGCTAGACTACTCAAAGAACAGTTCACTCACATACAAGGAGAACATGTGTATTCCAAACACGTGGTGTAGTAGCTGAGGTTTTGAATCTTGGACTCTTCATTAAACCTATTACTCCATTCTTCCACCAAATAGTCAAATACAAATGTAAAAATAAAGTATGCACATTTTTTAAAATGGTGACAACACCTTCACATGGAAGCCTTTGCTACTGAGAATGTTTAATAGAAGTGTATGGGTTTGCCCAGGAGAAAATAATGCTGCAGTATTTTGACAAGGCCATGTTAGACCAGTATCACACTACTGGACTCAACAAGACTTCTAGTTGGATTGCAGGCCACATGTAAACGACTCCAGCTGCTGAATTTTTTGCTACTGAGAGTGTCAAATTATATAACTAGGAATCACAGGGAGTGTCTGATTAAGCTTTTCATCATGGTTCCAAATCTTGTAGTGCAAGCAATGCAAGGTAGCTTCATTTTGTGTGGAAATCAAAGTGGTGCACACAAGAATGAGAACAGGAGAACTACATGGAAGTAAACACAACACTTCAAACAGATATCTGTACTTAATCAAAAGGCTAATAAGCCTATTCCCCATTCACACAGACCAAAACAGTTGTTTCCTTCTTCCCTTGTAGACATCATTGTTCCTCACTATTTCTTAAGATCACTGTGACTGAGTCAATGGGGTATCGCACTAGACAAGTGACAGTAATAGGTTCAAGATGTGACTGTCTACAATTTCATTTGATTTTCTTATGATTTTGTGAAGGACAGTGCATCATAACTAGTGTTTTTGGCAATGAATATGCTGTGTTCCCCCATGACCCTATCTGCTGAATATTTTCCTGCAAATTCACCATGCAGCCAGCTTAGAAGCACTTTTTTTTTTACTAGCACCCTATGATGCTTTGCAAGGCTAACGTGACATCACAGAGCTATAGCACTCAATGTTGGATGAGACAGCCCCCAAACCCCCAAGTGTATAATACTGATCCTAGTAGCGGGCTAAAAATTAGAGTAAAACTTGCAAATACATTTAAACACATAACGCGCATGCAAAAGGAAACTGTAAATGGGTCAGTGTATTTATGTCGTAAAGGTTATGTTGTTTTGTATGGACTTGTATGTGACTTGTATAATACTGACCCTACCACTTTAATAGCATTACTCAAAGTGCTGTGCAGTTGATGCAAACAGGAAGAAGTGAAGAATCCACGTCCTTTAGTGTTACGCTTATTTGGTAAAATCGACAGTGAACTAGCAAAAGCATCAGGGGAAAAAAAAATAAACTGTACATCCATTTGAGAGAGATGAGAATCTGTTATGGAATTTATGGGAGACATGCTCCCTATCTGCTTATTCAGATATTTATTGCTATTAGTTTTATCACAGGGAGTCATGGTGCACAGTGCTCAGTACTGCTGCCTCACAGCTCAGATTACATTTTTGGACACAATCATTTCCTATCTGTAAGAGACATTTAAAAGTCCATTGCACTGCTTGTAATCCGCTTAAAATGAGTTCATTTTCTCCAGCCATATTGACTTTATTATATTTAGCTGAGTTCACTGACGTTTTCTGCAGCTTTGTAGTAAAGCGAATTCATTGGGGGTTTGCTCATCAGCAGTCATACAATAGTAAATCACTTTATAACATTTATGCTGTCTAGAATGGACAATGCAGTCTTTTGGCCTTGGAATCCCTGGAGGTTTATTTTCTCGAGCATCTTGCTGACTGCATGTTTTGTTTTTCTCTCCTCTCTGATCATCTGACCATAGACTCTGAAACTGTCATTTTCCACCACAACCATTAGAGACTTAAAAACTGAGTTTCTTTAATGGTATTTTAAGCCAAGCTTAGGGTCCATTTTCATTACTTACTAGCTGAAGAACTCAGCGTTGACTGGGTATATTTGTAGCATTGGTTAAAGAAAGAAAACACATATTCATCTTATTTATGGTTGATTAGCTGATCTGGATGTATATATTTGTTTGTATATTATATGTGGGTGAGCATGCGTGTCTGATAATGGACTGGTGTCATATAGGGAACTGGTTCCATCCCTGTGCCCAGTGCTGCAGCAGTGTATTGTGGCCCTGGTCTGGAATGTGCAGGATGGCAAAGTGAATGAATGCCGCCATTCAGTGCAACTGAATGAATTAAGATTATAGTCTTTTTCTTTCCCACTCCAAATGCATTACCATCTTCACTATTTGTCAGCAGATATTTTTAAGCCCCCATGCTCTGATAGCACTAAGTTCCCTAAAGATATCATACTGCATTTGCCTATAATAAAGAAATGGAAACATTGTCATATTGTCCAGATTCTTCCTTCAAAACTGCATTATTTGAACAAGAAAGGTATTTTGAGAGAAGCCACTAAAACGGCAATAATTACTTTAAAAAAACCCAAGGTTCAGTGACTGAGTAGGGAGCAAAGTTGCCTACGTTAAATACATGTCTATATGACACAGGCTAGTATGGGAGAAACCGTTATTCAAAAAAGAATCATTTTGAGGCTCATGTAGAGGATGCCAGTCTTTTCATCAGAAGAGATTGAGATTTGGTCAAAATTTAAACTATAAACTGAAAAGCAGGTCAGGCTCCAAGAAATATAATTCCTTGAGTAAAGTATGGTGGCAGAACACTCCTAATATGCTGTGGTGTTGCTTCTCATCATCTGGGAATAAGAAATGTGTTATTGTCTGTGAAGGTCGCCAGGGCGCAGAGGCCCACTGCAGGGATTTTTCTGTGCTGTCCAGAAGTTGGTTGGGATGATTGCCCAGACAGAAAGCCAATTTGCCATTTGACAGCTGGTTAAGGACCACTGCCAAATTTGATGGGATGCAAAAGAGTGATCTGGGAACTGGAGATCCTGTCCAGAATGGAGTAGTGAAGGTGGACAAAGGACAACTAGTGACCACCTATTAGTCCTTCCGATCAAAATGAAGCTGCGGGAAGCTACTCCCAGGTTACATCCAAATAAAGGTGCAACGGGCACCTGGAAAGGGGTATACTTCCCAAAGCATCAGGAATAATCTGAAACCATTGGTTAGCCAATTAGCCATAACCCTTGAAGCCATCAAGATCTATACTTTAAATGAAGGCTCCTTCCCCCAGTTAGATGTGCTCACAATCAGGAGTTAAGTGGAGGCAAAGCTCATCTGGCTGGGAATGGGCAAAAAAGAAGAGAAACTCACTAGCATCACTGGGGAGACAGGAGAGAGGAAGAAAAGGTAGGCCAGGGACAAAAATCCATATATTGTGGAGAAAGACTCTGAAGTGGCGAGTGTTTATTGTTCTATTTTTACAACCTGTAACCTGTGTCCTATACCTCCCTAGAACACTGTGACAAAGGAGAGCCTAAAAAATAAGCTGCTCATTGAACGTCACTTCCTTCACAGCATCAATCTGTTGCATGACTGACTTCAAAAAGGTGATCTACAAATATTGTCCTAGAAATTTTGATGAGCTAGCTAATATCTACCCACTAGAATGAGTGGGAATTAGATGTGAGTTGTTTGCAAAGCTGCTAAGCACCTATCACATACGATTCAAAGATTAAAACTTAAAAAAAACATTTATGAAGTAAGTATTAATGTAAGGGTGTCTGAATATTTACAAATGCAGGATAATGAAATTTTATACTTTGCTTAAGTTATCTGCTGATAATTTTCTGTTTAGAATTATTATACTTCAGCATATAAATTTGCAATAAAATACAGATTACAATAATCTAGTAACATTTAACAATATTATAGTGTTTGAATACTATTACAAGCCATCTGTGATTAGTTTATGAAGGATATTTCTCTTTTTACTATTGATAGTATATACAGTGGTAATATAATGAATCTTCATCTACCTTCCTTTACTCTCAGCAGAGTCCCACTTCCATTGGCTGTTCCGATACCTAACAGGTCCACCTCACAGTAATAGTAGCCTGAGTCGTTGTGTGAAGGCTGAAGGATGGTTATTGAAGCGTTCTTATCTTTAATGAATGTTTCGATATTAGTTTTCAGAATTGCTTTGCCGTGGATTCCATTAGATACTTCTGTCCCTCCAACGTGATCTTTATACCATTTGTAAGAGCCAATCTGCACAACATTTCTTGCAGTGAAACGGCAGGGCAAGTGAACATTTTCTCCCAAATTAAAAGTGACTTCAGGATTCTGATGAACTTGCAATTGTTCTGAACCTGCAGAGAAAATAGAAATGATGATACCATACTTTTAAATTCTTAGTTTCTATAGACATACAGTACATATACAATGGCAAATTCTGGATATTTTTTAAAATGACTGTGATTTAAAACAGTATAAGAATTAAATGTTTTAATATTGAAAAATCTATACTGGGCCATACTGTAGAACATTTTTCTGTAAACCACCACCATTTTTCAAACATAAATATAAAATGACATTTTCAAACCTGAGTAATCAGATTTTAAATTATCCCAACCATATTAGGTCCAGCTCAGGAACCAGCTATAGTTGAAGCTGATGTTAGTCCATCGTAGGCCCACTCACACATTCATCCACACTCGCATGAAGCCAATATAGATATGGTAAATTAAACATACAGAACTTTGGGATTTGGAAGGAAAAATGGAGTTGATGGAAGAGACTTCACAAAAATATATGGGGGAAATATGAAGTCTCCCTAAGACAGTGACTGGGTACAGTATGTGTTTTAACCGCATGATTATTCATTCATCAGGTAATAGTGCTAAAACTGTGCCATGAATGTAATGAATATACTCAAGCTCAGTATATTTTCTGTGATTTCACTGAAGCATTAAATAGTGTATACTGTGAGAAGTTAATGAGTAACCATTAAGCCCCATATGGTTTATCTATTGATATTTCAATAGTGTTTCAAAAACAATACTGAGTAGAGATTTTTATTGTCACAAATGCGCATCCAGAGGTCCCCTGACAAGTTCAACTGAGGTAAACACTACCACTCTGGACCAAGAGGGGGTGCTGTTGCTAACTGCATACTCTTCTTTTTCCATAACCTGGAAAAGACACCCAGTATGGGAATATGCAAACTGACCAAGTGCCCCTTCCAGTCATTTCGCTATAAAAAGCCAAGCATGGTGTGACTGATAGAGTGAGAAAAGACAAAGAACTAACACCTGGCTGACATGGTTTCAGCATCTTTTGTGCTGTGCCTTACGCACATTCCTTTATATTATTTTCATTTTCTTTGGACATTCCGTTTCAATTAAACGGGGTTACTGGGGTGGTACCCCAACATTTCCCTCTGCTCCTGACTGCCTCTTTGATGCCAGTCACAGTATAGAGAGTTAAAAAAGGATCCTGCTAAAATAGCAATGAACTTAATATAGAAACCACCTGAAAAAGTCAAATACGTGCAGGATTTGCACATTATTAAACATGTTATATAGAACTTTAGCATGATTATTTCTCCAATTACTACACTAACTAGGAAATCCTAGTTCTTTTGGTCAATGGAAGCCCATGTGGTATTTGATACATTGAAGTCCTTATTCACTATGGCCCCAGTTGTGAGACAGCCTGACACATTTCAGCAGTTTATCCAAGGATTGGAAGCATCTAGTATTGGTGTTCAGGTAATGTCATGGGCTCACGTTCCAGGACCTCCCAATGTGGAGAGTGCCTTGAGAAGTGAAAAATGCTCTATATAAATATAAAGAATTATTATTATTGTTAATGTGAGTTCCTAGACTCTATGCAAGTACATACTGTACCTGTGCATATTTCTCAAAAAAGACGAATTCTGCTCAACAAAGTTAGCCTTAAAGCAATAGAAACAGTGAGCTAATTATCCAATTAAGATTTATACTTATCATAAAAATTACATTTATATAAGGGCTGCTACGAGACTTGTCGAAAGTGGCCTGTTTGTTAATAAAATTTGATATCTCAACTACTTATCAAGCAGGGATTAGAAATGATAAAGTTGTTGCCCTCTCCAGGGTGAATGACCCTAATGAAAACATTCATGAGCCTCAAAAAATATTTTTCAGTTTTGTCTCCAGTTTTATATCCATGCTGATAATATTCAGCTTTATTTATTACTTAGGACTGCTTCCTGTGCTGATTTTCCTCTGTTAACTTAGTGGTTTAATGAACTGCAGGTTTGATTCAGTTACAGCTTTTTGAGCTTAAAAGTAAAAAAGCCTGAAGTGATCATTAAGTTAATGACTTTAGGAAATAATATCTTTAGTTCCAGCACCTGTTTGCAAAGTCCTTTTTTACACTGGAGTTCCATGTTCATATGTTTGCTAATCTGTTTACTGCCATTCTATACTCTTACAAACAAAGGTGCTGGAGTGGTTTTCTAGAGCAATACCATAGAAGAACCATTTTTGGTTCCCAAATGACCCATCCACACAAAGGTTCCAGAAAGAACCTTAATTTATTTAGATCCATAACAGTAAGTAGCCATGAACAAATGGGAACAGATTTTTGAAATGCCAATGAGTTTTGATTTTTAAAGGACTCTTACTGCATATGTACAATAACAGAGGCTAATTATGGGCTTTCTTAATCTGTTATTGTCCTTTTAGGTAGCCTACCATACATTGAACATTTTGTTGTTTTTCTACATATTAGGAAGTTTTTCAAAGCACAAAGAACCAACTTCTTATGTAATAAACCCTTCCCAGAAGGAAATGGTTCTTTCCCAAGTAATAATTCAACAAAAAAAGATTATTTAATTCTATCTAGACTATCCTGATGATGGGGCTCTTAGTCATGCTTTCATTTTTTATGCTTGGACTCCCGCATGGCCTACATAGTGCTCTTCCTAAACATTTTTTACACAAACTTCAGATGCTCTAAAATTCAGAAGCTCACTTATTCAAAAACACACATGCATACACATACACACGGAAGAGTAATACTCTAGTACTATCTCGTATGTATGGACTTCCCAATAACCAACAGATACAATTGAAAATTTTTATATTGCTTAAATCTTAACATGTTTGTTCACTGATCTATTTAGTGGATTTAAGTAGTCCTTTTGTGCCAAGCAGAATTCTTTATTCGAATGATGCCTATCATTTGGCTGGCCTAACTTATAGATGTCTTGGATTTGTTTGGGTCTTAGCCCTAGGTTTTACTGTTTGGTTACTTTTTTTATGAATGACGTTTTTAATTTTAGTCTTATATTTCCTTAATTATGTAATTTATTAGTTCATTGTTTTTTATTGTGGGGGTTGAGGCTCTTAAGTAGATAAAAGGCTCCAGGTTCTGGGGTTATTTTTTTCTGCAGTTGCTGGGGTCTGTTCCTGCAAGCAGGATTAGTGTGAAATCTGGTTAAAGTAAATCGGGATTTACTGAAATCAGGATAATTCCATTCCACAAACCCTGGAATTAGCCAAACCAGCATCTCTAAAACACACTAAGTCAGAATTACATGATATGTGAGACCAAAGATGTGGATAACTTGCAAATCCCAATTTTTTGGAACAAGATCAGGGTTTGACTGCTCCAGAAAGAAAGATAAGACTAAATCCAGCTCAGTTACAGCAGCCAATGTTCTGAAACTAACATGTAAAATAGCAAGTTTAACCTGAAGGATTACTGCTCTGAGGTTGCAATATTTAAGGAGTAGAGTATCTAGTCATATAATCAAAGGCCATAAATGTCCTGTCAGAAATACTGATCCCAGCTGCACTATTTAAAAAATAGAAAATGCTGATGAAATGTTAAAAATGCTGAGGCCCTTCCTGAATGAATAATTGACAAAGAAGCACTAGTCCTTTACAAAATTTTGCCCAGAGAAACATAATCAGGCTGCGATCAAACATTCTGGCATGCCCAGAGAAGTGTTTACATGAACATTAGTATTTTACATCCAGGAGTTTAATATATCAGGATAACCTTCTAAAACATGACATGTTCATCCTTTAAAGAAACACCTCTGAAGACTCTGTTCTTCATCAAGATGCCTATACCCAATGCACTATACATTTTCAATTCAGAGTTCTGTAGTAGATTAAGGTAACCGTATTACATTTGCATTTTATTTTAGTTCATTTGGCTGATGGCCTTTATGAATAAAGTGCAAGTATGTATATCAAATACACAGTACAAATATCAATATGTCCTCAAAATAATATGAGATGGCACATACAATAACTGTACAAATGTTGAGGCCAAATATCCAGGGTCTCACGTTTGAACAGAGTAAGTACCATTTAAAGAGTGGGTACCGTGTGTCTTCTGTTACAGATTAGAACATGAAAATAATTAACCTCTGCTTTCTTTTATCAAGTAATTCCAAAACAATACAGGGTTCAGTGTAGGCAGGACAACATTCCATATCTCTCACAGTAAAGACTAGAATGACTCTATGTTTCTTGAACACTTAATGCCATGGGTGTTAGACTTTTTTGATATCAATTTTGCAAAAACAGAGCACAATGATTATTACCAAAGTACATTTTGCTTAATGCAAAAATTTACCATACAAAGTTTACATAGATTTCACTGATTAACTATTTTATGCATTCATTCTTTCAGTGATATTACTTCACTCCATCTCCATTTGCTTGGCAGCTGCTGCTTCTGCATTTCTCCTCTTCTGAAGGACAAGGGGGCTATGCCCCCTGCTCGCTTCGCTCGCCTACCCCCGGCGTTTTGAACCCGTGCCCGCTGGGCAGCCACGTGTGAGGATGACGCACGTTTAATACGGAGCGTTCGCCCGTGTCACTCTGGGGCCCCCCACTGTTAATACGGAGCTCTGTTTGTACTATTATGTGGAGCATTGAGGACCACTGCGGACCCCGTAGTGTTTCCCGTTTCAGTTTGTATCTCGGTCAGTCGAGCTTTTGTTTTTGAAGCTTTTGAATTCCGGTTTTCATTATCTGTAACCTGCTGTCCATGTGTTTGGACCTCTCATTTAACCTGTTTATAACGTTTTACTTTGCTTTCTACTCTGTCTTTCATTTCTGATCTTGCTTTATTCTGCTTTTGTTTCAATGACACCTGGTCCGTGGTGAATATATTTTCCCTTTTTCGAGTAATAATTTTCATTTGTTTGCGATACTGTGATGTTTATCGTACTGTTAATAATGCATTACTGTAATGTGATTCACCTATGCTGTATAGTTTGGACATGTGAGGATGACGTATGTTTAATACGGAGCGTTCGCCCGTGTCACTCTGGGTCTCCCCACTGTTACTACGAAGCTCTTTCCGAACTATAATGCGGTGCATTGTGGAGCACTGCGGACTCTGTAGTGTTTCTCGTTTCACTTCGTATCTCGTTTAGTCCAGCTCTTTCTTTTTGGAGCAGTGCCTGCCTGGTCTGCGGCATTTCAGACGCACGTTGTAGGCGCCTGCGTTCATTAATTATATCCAGGCAGGCGCATGTTTGTATCTCGGTCACTCGAGCTGTGTCGTGTTGAATCCGTGCCTGCTTTGCCTATGCAGTTTGAGACGCGCGTTGTAGGCGTCCACGTTCATTAGATCTGTCCACGCGGGCTCGGTGTCAAAGCTGTGTTAGTTGTTGAGCTGTTTGGTTTTGGAGCCGAGACAGTTTTGCTTCTGCGGTTTCAGACGCATGTCCATACCAGCTCGGGTTTGATGTATGAACCTTTGTGGACTCCGTAGTGTGTCCCGTTTCACTCTGGGGCAGGGCGTTGACTCCTCTTGTTTTACTATGTCTCCTCCTGCGCCTTCACCACGCATTAGTGCCACTCACAATATGGCAACGACGTCTGCGCCTTCCATATTATGTCAGTTTTTACCATGCTGTGTAGGCGCCTTTGCCTTTTGTATTTTACTGCGCCTTCCGATGCACGATGTAGGTGCCTGCACCTTCTGGGTCCGCCTCCGCTGTGTGGTGTGGACATTTAACTGTCGTTGTTTCTGCCTTTATATTCTGTATCTCGGTGTGCATGTGTTTCGTGCATAGGTTTTTTTGAAGCTGTTGCATTCCAGTTTTCATCATCTGTAACCCGCTCTCCATGTGTTTGTCCCCGTTCTTTAATCCCTTTATAAAGTTTTACTTTGTTTCCTACTCTGTGTTTTATTTCTGACCTCGCTTTATCCTGCTCGCGGCATGTCAGACGGTTCGTAGTCTCTCTCGTTTTACTCTGGGGAGGGGGGCTTTGTTCTGTAACCTCCTCTCCATGTGTTTGTCCCTGTTCTTTAACCTCTTTATGACGTTTTACTTTGTTTCCTACTCTGACGGTTCGTAGTCTCTCCCGTTTTGCTCTGGTGTGGGGGGAGGGGGGGTGGGCTTTGTGTGGCGCCTGCGCACGTGCGTAGTTTCTCCCGTTTCACTGGGGTGGGGGGGGGCTTTGTGTGGCACTTGCGCACTATGTCTTTTGCGTCCGCGGGCAGGTCCCTGCGTCCATATCCGGTTTACCATTCTCGTTTAGTAATATGGATATGCCACTAATAATCATGCCCTGATAGCATGAAGGTTGTTCCATCTGTTTCTCAAACTTATAGTGTGTGGTTGATTGGCTGTTCAGTGATGGACGCATAAGGTCTTGTAAATTTTGCCATGACCATGCATGAATCGGGTTCAACCTATCCGGGATTGCGTGAGCTGATTGAAATCCAGTGTTCTGGAATCAGCTAATTTACTGACACAAAATCTTGTGTTCTGCAAAAGACCCCTGGGGTGCTATTAAGGCTTACTTGTTCTCTTCTGGTGCTGTGATTACACCTCTTAATGAGGACCTGGGGTCTATATATAGTATATGATTAGGTCTCTGAACTTATAAAAGACATTAAAATAAACAACCTTACTTTGTGTGTTGTGTTGGGTTGCGTTTGGTTGAGTTAGGTTGACTCTTTGGTTGTAGCCTACTTTTTGAATTCACCATTTACTTTCTGTATTAGACTTTGATAAAGGATAGAACTGACTTTTTGATTACAAACTAACCTACATTTGTAATCCATCTTTCATCCCAAATTAAAAAGTTTTATCTCTGTTTTTCTCTGAAGTCTGCTATAACAACTGATATAATAGTTTTGGAGCCCATGCTTTTAATTACCTTTGTACTTGTTTCAGTTATACAAATTCAATCATTTGACCCATTTAAATATTAATAAACTTACTTATACAATTAAACATTTTTATTATTTCTCCCTGACTTGTTCAAGATGTACCTACATGTTTAATATATCTGTTATTCATCCGTCCATTGTCCAACCCACTGAATCCGAAACACAGGGTCACGGGGGTCTGCTGGAGCCAATCCCAGCCAACACAGGGCACAAGGCAGGAACCAATCCTGGGCAGGGTGCCAACCCACGGCAGTATATCTGTTATATTACTACTTTATTCAATACTTATACATTGCCATTTCCTTTCATTTTGTATTCATGTATTATCAATGTAAGATACTTTTTGTGTAAAAAGGGGAACTAAAATAGAATCGTTGAACTTATCAGTAAACCTTCTATCAAGCTTATGAATAACTGTGTCAAGTAGGCTTCTCCTTTAGCTTTTTTATAAAAAATATATTATTACTGACTTTAATTAGAAACAGGTAACAATTCCATACACTCAAGTCAAATTTAACAAATAAAAGCAAATTTGTGAACCCACATTTGTGCAATGTGGTGAATAGATAGTCCCATGCAACAATATCAAATGCTTTTTCTGCATCTAAAAATAATAAGATCTCTGGGGTGTTAGATATAATGGGTGAATATACTATATTAAACAAATGTTGAAGGATAGAACTTAAGTGTCTGCCTTTAATAAATCCTGTTTGGTCTTGTGATATTACAGAAAGAAGCACTTTCTCAATCCTTCTGGCTAGAACTTTGGAGAGTATCTTAATATTGTTATTCAGAAGAGAGATCGGTCTGTATGATGCACATTGTAATGGGTCGTTGTTCTTCTTAGAAAAGATGGCAGTTAATGCTCGGCGAAAACTTTGAGGCAGAATTTTTTTTGTCTTTAGCTTCTATAAACACTGCTAATAATAATGAAGCTAACTTATTTGAGAATTTTGTTTTTATAAAATTCCACTGTGTAGCCATCAGGGCTGGGTTTATAGCATCTAGTAATTCTGAAAGTGGCAGAGTTTATCTAGTTCCACAGCACTAAGAGTATCTAGCTGTGGTATCTTTATTTAATCAAGAAACCTATTAGACTGTGTCTTACCTTCTTTAAACTGAGTAGAATATAAGGACTTAAAGTATGTCTGCTTTTGCTTTTGACTAAATTTGAGGCAAAAGGTCCTCAAGCTGCAGTCTGTTTGCTGTCTGTGATATAAACACTAAAGTTGCACAACAGAAACACTGAATGAAAGCCTTGTAAAATGAAGAAACTCCAAAAAAATCAGCACTTAAAAATTTGTTCACTGAATGTTTGAAAGTCTCCACTGTACTTACTGTTAATTTATACACAATGATCATATTTCTATAAAGCTTGCATTTATATAAGGGCAGTCCTGGTGGTTCCTGTTTTGATATATGGTTATGAGACATGGATGCTATCCAGTGACCTGAAATGAAGACTGGACTCCTTCAGTACTGTGTATCTTCGGAGAATCCTTGAGTACTGCTGGTTTGATTTTGTGTTGAATGAACAGTTGTTCATGGAGTTCCAAATGAGGCACATTATCTGCACTGTAAGGGAGCATCAGTTACGGTGCTACGGCCATTTGGTACGATTCCACAATGGTGATCTGGCTCACAGGATCCTCATTGTTGAGGATCCAAGAGGCAGGACCATGCCAAGGGGATGCCAACATAACACCTGGCTGTGACAGATAGATGGTCATTTCCAGAGGGTGAGACTGAAACATGTGTATGCCCTGGGGTATGCCAAAAGGAATCCTGAGCTGTTTCATCATGTGGGGAGTACAGCAATGTACTGTATCAGTGCATGCTCCCCACCCTAACCTAATCTGACCTGCCCTTGCATTTATCAACAAATTGCACAATTCTCCTTCTTAAATAGGGTGGCGTTTCATTTCTTTCATGTACTGTAAGTCGAATAGTTGAGAACATCCATCTACTGAGAAACGTAAAGAAAATAAAGTGGCAGTCTTGGTGAAATGTTTCATTGATTATTGGCATAAGCAAAACTGCTAATTAATTAATTTATTATCATTATAGTGAGGGCGGCACGGTGGTGCAGTGGTAGTGCTGCTGCCTCGCAGTTAGGAGACCCGGGTTCGCTTCCCGGGTCCTCCCTGCGTGGAGTTTGCATGTTCTCCCCGTGTCTGCGTGGGTTTCCTCCGGGCGCTCCGGTTTCTTCCCACAGTCCAAAGACATGCAGGTTAGGTGGATTGGTAATACTAAATTGGCCCTAGTGTGTGCTTGGTGTGTGGGTGTGTTTGTGTGTGTCCTGCGGTGGGTTGCCACCCTGCCCGGGATTGTTTCCTGCCTTGTGCCCTGTGTTGGCTGGGATTGGCTCCAGCAGACCCCCGTGACCCTGTGTTCGGATTCAGCGGGTTGGACAATGGATGGATGAAATAAAACAAAGTATCTGGTTGTTAACATCTTAGGTAATTTTCATTGAGTGTAGTTGAGTGGTCAACAAATTGGAAAATATGAAACAAAAGTGGGTGATCGGTAAAAATTACAAATTATAACTTGTGTCCAGTGATTAAACACTTCTTTTAACATTTAAATTATTTTTGTACAGGCTACAATTAATTATGCACAAAAGAATGTGTAACATTAATATATGAATAAGAACAATCATTATGTACACAACTTACACAATCCTGTTTTTTAATTTATTTATTAAACAGTCATAAATTTAGTGTTTAATTTAGAACAACTTCTCTGAAGAAAAAATGATGAATTATGAATACTTATTATAAACAGTGAAGTGCACAATTTACAAATGTGTTTGTTCATAAAAATAAAGGTTAAAAAAGATGCAGCATTTCAGATATTGCCTCAAAAATATGTAATACATGGCCATCTAAAAATGTTCCTGAATTTCAAAATGCAATACATCTTAAAAAAAAGAACATAAAATTTATGCTTTTTAAAACAAAAACAGGTTCTGAGGTATTTTGCCATTCTTTTCATACGTGATTTTTATGATTGTGGGTAAAGAAACCCTAAGAGACCTGCACATGGGCTGAATCAGTGACTGAACGGGTAGCTTTGAGTTTTAAAATTCAGTCTGTGAACCACAAAGCCTCACTGCCTCCTTTGGCTTTGTTGAATTGCTATATTTTCTTTGTGTGCTTAGAATAAATGTGATTACCTCAGGTCACTCTCAGATTCTCAGTCTTACAAGATTAATTTAAAATTATGGCAAGAGAATTGAATTACTTCAGTACAAAGACCAATTCAGTTCAAACTTACAGCTTCTGAACACTTTGACATCTTAAATCAAACATTTTGGTAAATGGGTACAACAAAACTGGAGTTGCCATGTGTTGCCAGACTGCACTTTTTACTGTATGTTTTATTTTCAATTTCCTAAGGTATAATTTCCATTCATTCTAAATCATTTCATTCATCCTTGTCCAAATTGCAAAAAATAACTACATATTACAGTATTGCATGCAAGTTGACATTTGTGCTATTAGTACTTTTAAGGCTGAAAGCATGTTCATTTCTGGAAGTGTTTTTTAACTGCAACAGCTTTATATATTCCATTTATAGCAGATTGTTGCCCTGGTTTAGGATACAATTTGATATAATGATAATTTCAGATTAGTTTATTTTGTTGATTTATGATTTAGCATTTTTATATTATTTGAGAGACAA